>NC_138055.1:50184358-50505430 GCF_964194185.1 Rhinolophus hipposideros
CAATGGGAAGGCGAGGTATAATCTGAAAGCCTGGGGGGATGTCTAAGTCCATCCTGATTGCTGGGAAGCTCAGCCTGATGCATACTTTGGACTCATTGGCTAAGAATAGTTACCAGAAGATCCCCCTGGGAATTCCCGCTAAAGCTAAGTGACTCAAAGCTTCCCTTTAGATCATCTTGCTAATGTTGTCATGTATTTAATTATTGTATATAGTAAAGACAATTATTACTCTATATAACATTATGGTTATTATTATTATTATTATTATTATTATTATTATTATTGGGTCCGTGGTAATTTTCACTTACCTACATATTGGACTTATTTTTGCTCAACTGTTTTACATACAGAATTGCAAATTCAGTAGCTGAAACTGGATTTCAACGGATGAGTTTAACACAAATTAGACAAGCTAAGAGCCATTAATAAATCAGAACATAAGTCAAAAGAAAATGAGAACTATCTGTGAACAATATTTTTCTCCTTGTAGAACTCCTTTTAATTTTTTCTTAGTGCAAGCCTTCTAGTAATTCATTTCATCTTCATTCTTAAAGGATGTTATAGTGAACATAGATATCTCTTTTTTTTCACTTTCTTAACTTCTTTATTTCATCTTATGTATACAAGGAGACAGTGAAGAAGCCCTGGTGATATGCTTAATGGAGCTAAGAAATAAATTTCTGAAATTATCCAATCTTATTGTTCAGAGACTGGAAAAGAATTACTAATCTAGTGCCCCAATGTTTACATACTATTGAAATTCCATCCAGTTCCTAGAATTAGACTGATGAGTAAAGAGAAGCCATGAGGTATAGTGAAAAGAATAGGTGCTTTGGAGTCAGAAATCATTGGGACTCAAATTCCAAATACACTCCTTACTAGTTTCATGAGAGAGGCCATAAAAATTATCTGAGCTTTAGTTTCCAGTATCACCAAAATGGGAACATCAATAATGGGGATCATGATTTTTTTGTTTTTTTCCCCACATTCCTCTTACTTTCTTAGTCTGTGGTGTGGATGCTTTAATTTTTTTATGTCTTGTTTTTAGGTTTTTTAAAATTTGTTTTAGGTGTATAAAACAACATACTGATGAGACATTTATTCCCCTCACAAAGTGATAACCTCCCTCCCAACAACTACCCCTCTGACACTGTATATTGCTTGAACAGAAAATCTTAATAGAGGAGTGTCACACAGGGTGTCATATGGGGTCCCTGGTCCTGCTCCCCGCATAAGAATGCAAGACATGGTGAGGCCAAAAAGGAATACCCACGGAGCCATAGGTAGGGGAGTCATATCACTACAGTCTCACTGGAGGCTGGGTTGGAGACACAGGAAGCAGGAGCCACATGATCCTCAAACCACCGTCCATTTGTCTCTGCCAACAACCTTACTTGCTAACTGCAATCCGCCTCTCTGCAAGCCGCACTTGCCAGTCACCATCTTCTTGCTAGTCCCCCTTTTTCTGCTAGCGTAACCACGGCAGTTATACTAGTGGCCAATGGCTCACTGGTTACAGCTGACGGCCAACTAGCCACAGATGATGGCCATCCAATCACAGTTGATGGCCACTTACTACCCATGTGAGCACCTTTCCACGTGAGGCCGAGAGCCTGGAAACTGCACTCCGGGCTCTGTCCCCACAAAGAGTTATTTTGTTTTATTCAGTTCTTTGAAGATAATACTTCATTGTATTCTGTCTCCTTGTTAGTCTAATGTCTCTCTTAATAAGTTAGCTGTTAGTCTAATTATACTTGTCTGCAATAAATTTGTAATTTTTTCTTCCCATTATTAATATTTTCGCTTTAGATTTTTAATAATTTTATTATGACGTGACAAAGTGTAACTTTCTTTTTCATTTATCAGACTTGGGATTTACTTATAGGACTTCTAGTATTTATAGTTGATGTATTTTTTCAGTTTGGAAAATGTTCATCCATTATCTTACATAGTGCCTTATTTTCTCATCATTATCTCATTCTTTCTCTCTTCATGTATGTTGTCCTCATTCTATATGTTATGTATCTCGTATTGTCTTTTTTTCTTCATTATTTCCGGGGCTTACTGTATATTTTCTCTTACCTATCTTACAAGTCACTAGTACACTCTCAACACTGTATAATCTCTTTAAATTTATACATTAGGATCTTAATTTCAGCCATTGAGTTTTTTATTTCTAGAATTTTCTTAGATTTTTTTTAATGTTTCCAGAAATATTATGCCAAAATTCTCAACCTTGTCTTAAATCTCCATAAATTGTTTCAACTTATTTATTTTAAAGTAGCATCTCTGGATCTGTTTCCACTGTTTCTAGTTTTTGCTTCGCCATATTCTTATTTGATTTATTCCATTGAGAACAGGATATTATTATGAAAAGTTATGGAAATAATTTAAGGCTCTGCGTTGTATTCTCTTCCTCCAGAGAAAAATTTCACTTGTTTATTGGCTTAATGTGACTGTAGTTTTTTGCCCTGTCCCTCGAAGTCTCATTACAGCTCCTGTAGCTCCTAGCATCACAGTCTCATACATCATTTCCAAATTAGAAAGGAGAGCAAAGACTATTTCTCCAGAGGGTTCCCTTTAGATTCATTGGCGAATACTGTATCACGTGCTACTCTAGCTGCAAGGAAGACTGGGGCACGGAGTATCTGGTCAAGGATAACAGAATTGCCTGAATGGTTGGATAATAATGACTTATTCCCTGGTGCTTGGGATCTAAATAAAACTAAAGTTGCTAACAAGTAAATAGGTAAAATAACAATAATATAGGCAAGTAACAGTGTCCATCCATATGGCATGATTCTTCCCTTCCTAATTTTGAATGTCTTTGTCATAGAATGCCAGAATTCTCATTGTTACTCTTACCTTGTTATTTGTCTTTTCTTTTTGCTATGGATTAATAGCTTGCATGTTTCATTGCATGCAGTTTTCTGTAGTTTTTTGTAGCCAACATATAAGAACATTTTTACCTATCTTCCTATCTATGACTAGATACTTTTATATATGACTATTTTTACTCCCGCCTTTAATTTGGTAGATACTACGGACTAAATTTGTCCCCCCACAAAATTCATATGCTGTAATCCAAACCCCCAATGTGATAATATTTGGAAATGTGGCCTTTGGGAGAGAATTAGTTTGAGATGAGATCATGAGGGTGGGGCCCTCACCATGGGATTAGTGCCCTTTCAATCTCCACCCCTCAGTCTACGGTATTTTGTTATGGCAGCCTGAGCTAATATAGTACAGGAGTCCCTTCTCAATCCAAGACAAATACTCCACCGGTGCTGCACATATTATTCCATTCTGCTTTCTGGGACCTAGCTCCTTTAAACTTCTGTAGTTGGTTTTCAATTTTTCTTCTCCATTTGTCTTTTGCATTTAGCACATTCAAACTATTTTCTGCGTGTGTGTGTGTTTGTGTGTGTGTGAGAGAGTGTGTGTGCGTGTGAGTGTGTGTGTGTGCATAACAAGTGTCTTTTTCTAAAGATACTCTCCCAGTGCCATATGCCCTTGTAGCTTCTGTCATAGCCTTACACCCAAGTGTATTAAAGTAATAATTGCATTACCTGGCAATCATTTCTGCATCAATCACTCTTCTAAAACATCTCTGTGGTTTACTAATGACTTCTGACACCAGTATGAATTTGCTCCTAAACATTGACATGCATAAAACACCATTTTCTGTATTTGACAATGTTTTTTGTTTTTGTTTATTTTAGGAAGTGTTATTATTATGTAATTTCCCAAACATACATAAAGACTTGAAAAATATAAAGAACCTTCACTACACCTCACACATACTTAAATCTTAACTTTTATCTCATTTGCTTCAGACTGTTTTTCAAAATGGACATTATAGATTTGAAGCCTTCTTTATACCATTCCCCCATCCCTTACTCTACCTATAGATAACCACTATCTTAAAGTCAGAACATAGCCTCCGATGGTGGGCAGAATGGCCCCTCAGAGATGTCCACTCCTACTGTTTAGAACCTGTGAATATATTACCAAACATTCTGAAATTAGCTTTATGTCCATTCAATGTGTTTTAGAAATGTATCCAGGTTGATGCGTAGAAATAGTTTATTCATTTAATTACTATGTAGCATTCTATTGTATGAATATACCACACTTTAGCATTTTTCACCATTTTGAAGTACATGTGATGAATTTTAATATGTTTTGGTTTATCTGTAGATTCTATAGGATTTTCTATGTAGATCAGCACATCATCCTCAAATAATAACTAACCTTTATTCCTCTTCTTTCCTGTTCTCACATTTTAATTTGTGATATTTCCTTCTTTTATTATGTCAGTTGGGACTTCCAATACAATATTAAATTGTAGAAGTGAAAGTGGCCAGTCTTGCCTTATTTTAATTGAAGACAAATTCCTAAAATGTATTCTTTAAGCAAAAGTTTACTATAGGCTTTGTATTAGTCTATCATGTTAAGAATGTTACCTACTATTCCCAGTTTTCTAAGACCTTTATAATGAAAAGTGCTGAATTTTACTGAATGCCGTTTTACATCTCTTGCGATAACATATAATATTCTTTTCACTTAAAATTTCAACTAGTGGATTTAAATAAAATATTATCTGAAGCTTGAATTAGAGAATTCTTCCAGTAATGGTATAAATCCAACACTTTAAAACTAGAGGAGTAGAGAAGAAAAAAATCCCTTTATATATGTATATATATATATATATATATATATATTCTTTTTTATAAATTCCTTTATATATACAAGTTAAATATATATGTATCTGTTTGTGCGTGTGTGTGTGTGTTTTCTAAAGTTCAAATAAATTAAGGTACTTGCCCCAAGCCTTGCAACTAGAAGTTTAAATAAAGTGAAGAGCCAGGATTCAGCCTTAAGTTTATTTAAATATGAAATATTTTGCACATTGCCTGTCTCTCTCTCTCTCTCTCTCTCTCTCTCTCTCTCTCTCATACACACACATGCAAAGTTATTTATGCAAAAGATGTAAGAGAAATGCCATGCACCTATCTACATCTATCTATCTACACAAACACACATATCATTTGCAGCTCATTTATTCTGGCCTTGGGAAAACCAGGAAGGACATATTTTACTTCTCACCTGAGCTGAAAAGAGAACAACCTTTTGATTTAGAGAAGTTGGAATTAGAGGTCCTTTAACCCTGGAGCATGATGGCACTCTAAATCAGGCAACTCCTGTTATTGCTAAGAAATAAAGCAGGGGCTCTAAGTTACAAGAATAAAACTGGGATGGTTTCCTGGATGAGATGAATTAGATCTGGCAGGTGGCATAGCCATTTTCACCTGAAGTAGAAACAAGACAGAGATGATGACACACTGCGGGCTGATTAGGGAGGCCTGGGAGATGTGGAGTTTGGCTAAACAGGTCTGATTAGAAAGCTGAGAACAAAGCCTGCACTACCTTTGGTCTGCCTATTCCACTTCTTTTCCTCTTTTATTCTCTTCTTTTAAAACAACCAAAAATTCAAGGTAATTCAAATAAGAGAAAAATACGTAATGTAACCTTGACTTCCTTTTTAACACTGATTCCAAATACCATATTTTTAAAATAATGCTTGAGTAACCACTGTATCAGAAATTTCTATTTTTTTAATTAAGTTTGTGAAGCTCAAGTTTATAAATCTATGGAAGCATGAAAGTAAACATGCAGCTAGTTCAGACCTAATGGCTAGGATACCACTGCCTCCTTGTGGACAATTCCAGAATGTGAAGGTCTGATTATTGAGTGTTTCTCAAATCAGAGGGTTTTTTTGTTTTGTTTGTAAGTTGATAAAATTCTTTTTGTTGTTGTTGGTTTTTTTATTAGTTTCAGGTGCACAAGACAAAGTAATATTAGATGTTTATCATTTATATCCCTCACACTGTGTCCATCCCCTCCCCCGTCTACTATCCTTCTGACATCGCACACAGCCATCACATTTCCACTGTCTCTATTCCTAATGCTGTACTCCGCCTCTTGTAAATATATACATGTATATCTATATACATAAATTGTAGTTGACATTCATTATTGTTCAGCTTCAGCTTCAGGTGTGCAGTGCAGAGGTCAGGCACCTACAGCATCCCTGAGGTGGTTAGGATTCGGCTGTCTCAAATCAGAGTTTTGACAGCCAATGGCACAGAAGCCATGACTTGGGGTAGGAGTTGTTACAGGTCCCAGAGAGACATGAGAAGAACAGCATTTTTGGACGGAGACACAACCAGAGAGAGTTATCCAGCTTTTTCTTTTGAGTCTCCCAGGTATGGTGGCAGTGACATTGAAGAAAAGACTTGAGTAATAAGAAAACCTGGAGTTGAGCTGTACCCGAGCAATGTGTAGTCAGAGGATTATTATACAGAAACACTAACAGACTCTAAAACCAGACCTAATTACAAGCATTGCACCTTGTGTATTATATATAAAAAAAATACACATATCACCTGGGTCTTTCTTATATTATATATGTAATATATATCACATATATATAATATATATGTGATATATATTACATATATATTATATATTATATATAACATATATATATAATTGAATATGTATATAATATATAATTATATATAATACATATTATAAATATAATAATTATATTCTGTAAATATGTGTATTATATATAATGCATAATATATATTACATATATTATACATGTTCTATATTCTATATTACATTTAATATATAATATGCATAATTATTTACATTATATATAATATATAATATATAATATAATTATATATATATATTGGAACTTGAATCCCAGCTCTCCTCCTTGCCTGCCCTATGATCTTGGGCAGACTACTTCACTTTTTCCAGTTTCATTGCCGAAAATAATGGATTTGATAATTGTACCCCATCACAGCTTGGTTGTAAGGATTAAATGAGATGTGCATATAACTTTTAACATATTGCCTAACCCATTATTGCTCATTATTATTAACATATTTCCCTCTAATTGTCATTAGACGAAAGAAAAGGCACCTAATACTTGCTAATTTTTTTCTTTTTTGTCAAGCAGAATAAATCACATTATACGACAGGTCAATGTAAGATGCATCTGAATTTCAGAAACAATGGAATATGAAAAATGTGCACCTTAGAATCAAGGAAAGTATATTATCATCATTGTGATGACCAGTCTACAAAGAATCGGTGATACCCGGCTGACTAATTAGATTTGATCCTATTGTTAAAATCCTTCCCTTCTTGGTGGTTTCTACACACTCTGTAGTTCTTAAATCATACATTAAAGTTAATGTTTAGTGTTCTGTCTCACGTGGTCCCTGCCAAACACATCCTCAGCACATACCAGGCATTCCATAGATTATGGAATTAGATGCAATCTGACCAACTCGGGGACTTGTTGAGGTGAGAGGTGATCATCAGGGTCTCACCCTGATGAGACCTGAACTCAGAGAATAAGCCATAAGCTCAGTGCCAAAAGAACAGACAAAAAGCAGTTTTTTCCAGAGCCTGTAGCTGATACGTAGCTCACCTCCTCCCACTGTGTGTTTGGAAATCCTACAAATGAAACAACTACAGCAGTGGTTACTAAACGTTACTGTGGATCTGAATTGCATGTTAAACACTGGTTGCTGGGTCCCACCGCCAGAGGTTCTGATTCAGTAGGTCCAGAGGTGAAGCCCAAAACGACTTTCTAACAATTTCCTAGGCGGGATGGACACATCTTATCTGAGGACCACGCTTTGAGAACCACTGCAGTAGAGGAAGTTGAGCCCCCAAAACCTGAGGCAGGGGCAATTATTCTGATGGGCCTGTGGACAATCGTATCCGACCCTCTCTCTGCTGGGATGGCTGTTGCTCTCAATGCCCAGAAGGCTGTGAGTCTTCCAGTCCCCCGTCTTCTCTGGCTTTGGCTCTTCTTTTTCTTTGGCATTTTCTAAATCCACATTCACACTGAAATAATTGTCCTGGGAGAAGCACCTGTGATCCCTTTGAGCTTTACTTGCCAGCCAAACGGAGAGATGACTGGGGAGTGAGATCCTGCCAAGTGTCTTGGGGTCTTGTTACTGCAAATGGCCGTAGTGTCTCCTCCATCTCCAGCATTTCTGTCTCTTTCAACAGATCATAGGAAGCAAGTTTGGGAAATTCCTGGAAGTGGCCCCACAGTGTGTGAGCCCAGGAACAATTACTAGAGAGCAAGGACTTTAGCCTCCCTCCTCTGAAGACTCTGCAGAAATTGGCCAGATGCCCACTTTGTCTTCAGCTTTCTCTCAACAAAAGTGGAAGAAAATCAAAAAAGGGAGGGGATGCCCTGGAGGCTTTCCTAGTGAGATCCAGCCTGACCCGCCCTAGCCAATTATATGCACAAATTGCCCTCAGCCTCATTCTCTGCAATTATTCAGGAGCTCGCTGGGAGAATATTCTGGATTTAGAAAATATCTGTTGACTGATGTAAAAGATGGATTGACTGCCAACACCCTGCACTATAAACATTTACAACACATAGTTAAGCACAGATGGCACTTTACTGTTGGGCTATTTCAACAGAATAAACTCCTCCTTTCCATCTTGTTCACAGGTCCTTTCTACTGCTTTGTGGTTGTACCAACCACCACTATGTTGGCCTCTGTCCCTGATTACACTGTCATTTACTGCATGGCTCCCCCCAACATTCCTGCTTATATAAAACCTCTGCTCAAGGATGTGGACCATTTTCCTCCAGGTTTTTATCCCTGTCTCCATCCCAGTGCTCAAGACACAGCAGGTGCATAATATACATTTACAGAATAAATTAACTAATGTTCACATCAACTTCTGGATCTTTAGTCAGTATTGTTTTATCTATCCCTACGACTCTTTCAACAAGGATACCTCAGTGTTCTATTTTCTTACACAAGCCCTTCCTGGTGATACCCCTCTCCTTGTTTTAGGAAGAAGATTGAGATGGCTCATACTGGATGAGCAGACTCATATACTATCTTTAGTGTTCACTGAAACATGTAAAACTTTTACTTAGCTTTTCAAACAGACATTTTAAAACAGTTTATGTACAACTTATCAAATCTTTTCCCTTATTTCTGCTACTGTGTTTTTCAAAAGCATGTCCCGGTATACAGACATTAATCTTTTGCCCACCAATTCTTTCCTTAAACACCATGGCCCTGTAAGCTGGCTTCCATATGTCCTTCTCTTCATGAACTGCACAGTCTGTGCACCAAAATCTTCTTCTTGGCCAATCTTAACTACATCTTCTTTCTTTGCTTTCTTTACTTGCTTGAATACTATGAAATTGTACCTCCTACTTTCTTCGTCCTTCTTGTAATCCTTTTTCTGATTAGTAGGTCCTGCTATCTACATGGTGGAAGTCTCAAGCCAGGACTTTTAGAGCTTGCTCATTCTCTGGTTATTAGCAATGCCGTTCACCAATGTTCCAGTTCTCTGTCTGAGTACACGTGGGGACAGAACTTCTCAGCCACCTCAAAGCCAAGAGTGTCTATATCTCGTTTGGGCCAATGAAATGTCAGTGGAAATTATGTATTAGTTTAAGGAAGCACCTGTTATACAAAAAATGAAGAAATAGCCAAACAAAGCTATAAAGAAAGGTAGAATAATTTAAGTATTTACATTTAATATAATAAGACTTTTTGAGACACAAAACCCAAATTTTTGGAACCCTATTTGGAAACTCAAAGTAAAAAAATGATTCTTTTAGGGGATTATTGCTACTGTGTCTCAGAAGGATGTTTAATGTAATGGGTGGGAGTCAGTGAAGCAGCAAAAATTCACAGATATTGAAATTTCACAAAATTATTTCATTATCTTATCATTATCATTTGGATGGAATGGAGGAGGGCTGAGGGTGGGAGGGAGAGCCAGTTGTCTCAGAACTGTGAGGTCACAGCTGAGGTCACAGAAGAATTGCAAAGGGCAAGGTTGATAAGTGAGCAAATGTGATGAGACTCAAGGAGGAGAAATTCTAGGGGGAAGGGTGAGGGGTGAAGTGGGAGTTGGAGCACCCCACTGGGTAAGTTTGTGGGTATAATTCGCCTAGTTCCTGAGTGGGCTATGAAGGTGAGGAAGGATGAGAGGGGAAAACTGGGAGGCAACTTCTCAAGGAGGATTTAACTCTTGTCTACTCTGGCCTCTCAGCACCATGTGATTTTGACAGTGTCAGCTATGAGCTTTCCCTCCTCCCCTACGAAGCCCTTGAAGGCTGGAGCTGACAGACCTCCAGCCTGCAGCGCTACACTTAGTTGACCATGAAGGTTCTGTGAGGTGACACAGGATGGAGAATTTGCCAGTCTTAATTCATTCTACACTACTTCCTATCCTGGCCTTAGAGCTCACCTTCACCTCAGGAGCCTCTGGCCAACTCCCTCACCCAATACCAGCCAACTATTAATTTTTACTTAAGATTAATTCTCTTTTTTTTTTTCAACCAACCATCTAACTGGAATTTCTGTTCTTACTGAAAAAGAGACAGAAAGATTTCACCTGGGGCAAATACTTCCTTCCTCTCACCCTTATCTT
Organism: Rhinolophus hipposideros; assembly: GCF_964194185.1. NCBI lineage: Eukaryota > Metazoa > Chordata > Mammalia > Chiroptera > Rhinolophidae > Rhinolophus > Rhinolophus hipposideros. The sequence continues at coordinate 50,194,871 of NC_138055.1, forward strand.
TCTTTCTTTTTCTTTTTTTCTTTTTTTTTTTATGTTATTTTATTTATTTTTTCTTTCTTTCTTTTTCTAAAAAATTTTATTAGAGAATATTGGGGAACAGTGTGTTTTCCAGGGCCCATCAGTTCCAAGTCATTGTCCTTCAATCTAGTTCTGGAGGGCGCAGCTCAACAACCTTGCCCTTGAATGCTTGTGCTCTAAACAGCTGAGCCATCCTGCTGCCCCTCCGGAAACTCAGCGGCAGCTCATTGTCTTCAGTCTAGTTGTGGAGGGCGCAGCTCACTGGCCCATGTCGGAATCATACCTGCAACCCTGTTGTTCAGAGCTCATGCTCTAACCAACCAGCAGCCCATCCTTATCTTTCTAATACACACACACACACACACACACACACACTCACACACACACACACGTACTTATCCATACAAAACACAGATGCTTCCTGAACTACTGAGACATCTGTCCAGGTAGTTCTCCAGTGAGTAAGGGCTTATCTTCTCACTGTACACCTGCCCTTTCTCCTTATTGATTTATGCCTCTCTAGGGCCTGAAGCCACCTCCATCCTCAACTCCAGAGTCTCTGATTTCTGTTCAAAAGCCGTAACATGCCTTCCAGGATTGAGAACAAAACACAGAAAGAACATCCAGGCAGGAGATAAGGTAAATGGGATGATTATGACCGTCAAAATCATTCGATTTGGATATGCTCTATGGGAGAAGAACTAGGGTCACCTGTCCCCCATCCTTCTTCTGGGTGCACCTATTTCCTGGCTGGGGAAGGTAGAGACTTTCATTGTTCTCTCTTCTCCACCTCCTCAATGGAAGGACAACAGCAAATCTCTGCCATTCTAATGGCAGAGGGTGGCCATCAATCTGAAATTCCTCTAGCAGTTAATTGGGTATATACATCCTAGGGACATTAATTTCTCCCAGGGTCAACTTTCTCTAAGAAGTCCTCATGTCCTCTGTAGTATAAATGAAGGTCAGACATCCAAAACCATGCTTCCCTTGGACAAGGTGGAGAGGGGGCCAGAACCTGCTGCTTGAGACTGAATATGTTATCCATACCGTCAGGGGAAAAAGGCTTCCTGTGAGCCTGTGGTATAGGGAAGCTTCAGAAAGCGATTGGGACAGGGCTTGAGCTTTCGCTGTATGCAGCAAGTTTTGAGATAAGCATTTGTAGGAACCCAGGACGGAAGAGAGTGAAAAGTGTCTTCTAGGTTCCTAGGCTGCCTCGCTTATTAAAGTGCCCAGAATGTTTAACTGGGCCTCAAGTCTGAGAGCCAGTGGGGAATTGAGAGGCCTAAAACTTGGCGGAAAGTGAAAGCCTGTCCTACGGTAAGAGTATGAATTCTCTTCTAGACAGCTACAGCATCTGAGGAGACATAGTGAGTAGACACCGGAATCTCTGAGAGTTCCATATGGGAAAGCACGTAAACCACTACCTGACTTCTCTGCTGATGAACAGATGTTTTGGTTAAAGTGGGCAGACACTGTAAATACAGTAGTAACAATAATATTGAAATGAACTTTACAGTTACACAGGCTTTCATATAATCAACCCCCGCCCCCAGCCATGTGACGTAAAGATCATTCCTCCCCATTTTTAGGTAGGAAAACTTTGCCACAATAGGCAGAGACTTGCCCAAAGTGCTAGGACTGGAACGTGCTGAAGTAGAATTCAAACAAACTTTTTCTCTCCAAATTCCAGTTCTTCCCCCTGCAGTATAATTAGGCTCCTGACAACTCAGCATAAAACAAAGCAGACACAATAACATATGTCCCTTTAGGGATCCCAACAAAGAGTGGAATCAGATAGACCTGACCTGAGTTGGAATCTCAGCTTTTTCACTGTTATTACTTAGCACATCAGAGGCTGCACAGTAAATCAGTCCACCCACATCTCCCTCACAGGACCGCTCGAGGATAAGACATGTGGATCAAAGCACCCACCTCAGTGCCTGGTTCAAGGAGGCCCCATCTTCTTTGGCCCCAATTTCCAATAGTAAATCGCTAGAATTCTATAAATCGCTAGAGTACATGTATTTCTCTTTTCTCCTCCTTCCACTACCCCTTTCTCGCCTCCCCCCCTCTTCATATGTCACACACACATGTGTATATATGTGTATATATGTCATTATCTTCATATCACACCACACACGTGCACACACACACTTCCCAACCTTTCTTCCCAATGTCTTTTACCCAGTGTGCCTATTATTCATTATCTATTTACAAGGATTTGGATTCAAACTCAGCCTGTAGGAGAAAAGTCCAGGTGAACACAGTTTCGTTTTATTTTCTCTCCCCTCCCCACTCCCTAGAATAGGCATATGGGGTCCTCACGAAAACCATCGTAAAATTAAAAGTAAGCTGTTTTTCAGGATAAGGGGCATGGCTTGGACTTGGATGAGAAACAACTGTCCCCAGGTTCCATAGACAAATAGCACTCTAGCTGGCAGAGTTTTCTGTGTGTGAGCCACCTAAAGTAATTGTGATATTGGAATGAGATAATATAAGTAAAGGGCTTAGCACAGTACCTGACATGATGCGAATGTCTAATCATGTGCTCTTATTATGATTCATGTTGATAAATCTGCTTTGAATAGAATCCAATCCAGGATAACACTAGTGATCTTATCAGCAGGGACACTGGCATAGCCGCTCAGACTGCTGCAAACAGAATGGCTGACCTCTGCCTCTCTGAATCTCTCCTCAAGATTAAAATTCCTTCTTGAGTGAATGGCCTAACATTGGCAATGTGCTTGTTCCAGAATCAGCCACTATGCAGAGAAGAAAGAGTAGAAAATGGGGGATGAGGGGGGAGAGGAGAAGGATTTGGGGAAACCGTGATTAACAGTCCCTTGAAACCATATTGAAGGAGTGGAGTTTAGCCACTAGAAGGATGGTAAAGACAGCCTGAGCAGGCAATAAAAATGCATTACCATACGATGTGTAATGAATGCAATGTTTCTGTAAGAAAAATTGCTAGACAAGAAGGTTATTTACCCATGTCCCTCTGACTAGGACTGAACTTGGAATTTTTATTGCAAGATAATTAACACCACTTCTTAAACATTTTTTTTAAAAAAAACTTGTAAGGTATCTGGCAGACCTGATATCAGAGAATTCTCCATAATATCTGGCACAATTCTACCCAGATTCCTCTTCATTCTCATGTTGTAGTCTATTACTTGAAATACTACAAACATTTTTGCAACATCCTTCTCACACCTGCCTTCACCTCCGTGTTCTTCAGGCTGTAGATGAGAGGATTCAGCATGGGAGTGACCACACTGTACTGTACAGAAAAGACGGCTTCCAGGGGAGAGCCTGAGGGTGGCATGAGATAGCGGAGGAAACCTGAGCCATAGAAGAAGCAAACTGCTATGACATGGGAGGAGCAGGTGGAAAAGGCCTTGCTTCTGCCTGTGGTGGAGTTGATGGCCAGGATGGTGGACAAAATGCGAACATAGGAGAAAAATATCAGAAGGAAATTTCCAAAGAAATGGAGGAAGCTGGAGCAGAGCAGGGTAATGAAACTTGCAGTCACGTCAGAGCAGGACAAAGGGTAGAGAGAGGGCAGCTCGCAGCTGAAGTGGGGGATAGTTTGAGCCTCGCAGAAGTCTAAGCTGAGAGCCACAAGGATATTGATGAGACCATCCAGAAAAGCCAAACCCCATGAGGCCCACGCCAGCCCCATACACCGCTGTCTGTTCATCACCTGGCCATAGAGCAGGGGAGAGCTGATGGCAACGTAGCGGTCATAGGCCATCGCGGTGAGTAGGCAGGATTCAGTGCCCCCAGTGGCAAACACAAAGAAGACCTGAGCCAGGCAGCCCTCCACTGAGATGGTTTTCTTCTCAGATAGGAGGTTCTCCAACAGCTTGGGCACAGTGACCGAGGAGTGGCAGAGATCCAGGAAGGACAACTGTCCCAGGAAAAAGTACATGGGGATGTGAAGACGGGAATCAACCCTGATCACCACCAGCAGCATCAGGTTCCCCATCAGGGTCAGGAGGTAAATAACAAGGAACAGCACAAACAGCAGAGCCTGGACCTGGGGGTCAGCAGACAGCCCGAGGAGGATGAACTCAGAGACAACACTGTGGTTTCTCATTGCCGGCAAGGTTTCCTTGGGAATGGCAGAAACGAATTGGGTGGAGCCTCTTCTTATGTCTAACAAATATCCCAGCGTCTTAACCTTCTACATTCACAAAGTTTCATACTTCCTCAAAAACGTGTGTTTGTAAATGACAAATTTCTTAAATCCCTAGATTTCCTAAAACATGTAACAATCTTTCTTCAGGCTCATTAGGAGCCTGATAACTCCCTGTCCACCTTTATTGTCCTTCCCTTAACGTCTTACACTTTATTTGTTATTGTTGTTTTATTATTCAATCTACCAGAGGATGCTTGTAAACTGTAGATAATAATCCAGGAGAGACAGAATTTTGCAGGATGAGTAAAATAACCCTCAGAAATGGTGTCTCCGAGAGCAGCAAGGTTTCAGAGCATAAGCGGAGTGTGGCCTTAGATGAGAGTAGGTTTAGTTCATGGCATCAAACATGCACGAAGTCAGCAGATTTGGTGTCAGAAAGGATGCAGTTCTCATCTAATGGTGTTTATTTTTTTAAAAAATATTTAAATGAGATCTTTAATGGAAAGTGAAGAGGGGTAGTGGCTGGACATTTACAAGAGTGAGAAGAAAGGGACTTAGTTAGAGAGAAAGTAGCACAGAGATATCCCAGATACTATGTAATTTATCACAAGAAAAGTGTTGACCAATATGCAAACATACCCTGGACATAATCTCCGTGCCCAGTGTGCATGATGTGTCCAGTTTCAGCTCTGGTCTGTGCCCTCGTGCCCTATGTAAACATAGACTATCTACCTATTTTTCTAAATCGTGGCCTTTTTTTTTCTGACTCTGAGCATCAACCCAGATTACAGTTATTGAATCAGGATAACCCTTCCACACAGTAACCACACCATCTTTACCTTCACGTACTGCTCTGTCACTTGTGTTCATACTGCAAAACCAGCCCATTCTATTTCTCACATGACTTATGATTTCTCTCCCATTGTTTATCCAAAAAACACAAAGAATTAAAGCTATCTTAGGAATCAAGTCCACATTACCTATATTTCTCATCAAGTTGAGCAATAACTAGCACAGAATTAAAGAAAAACTTTTTCAAATCCAGTGGTCCAAGGGAAGAATAAGTTTGAATGTCAGTATGAGAGTTTGGTATTAAGATGCAGTCTGAAAATTCTTGTTGCATATAGATCTCCTTGATTTCTAAAAGAGGAAAAGAAATGGGTAAATTGCAAATATTGCTTCCAAAAAGCTAAATGCTTACAATCATATGGAGACTGCAGTTTCTATTATTACGACTTTTTTTTTTTTTTTTTTTTACTCACCACTCTGGCTCTAGCTACAGTGACCTGGATTGATCCTGAGAAGAGTTCATTATTGACAGAAGATGCTGGAAAAGCAAGGAATTGAGCCATGAAATACAGACAGAGAACCATCCATTAATATTTTGAAGGGCAGTAAAAAGAAAGGTTTCCACCATTCTACTCATCTCCAAATGGAGCCCCACATACTAGCACTAGAAATTCTCTAAACTTTGGGGATACCTTCTCTCTTAGGAATAAAGGCCAAAATGTGAAAATCATGCACGGGACATTTTCATGAAGGACAAGCCTGGAAACTGGATCCTGTCAGAGGCCACACTCCCTCACAGGTAGAGATGTACTGTGTCAGTCACCTGAAGGGTCACAGAAATCAGGAAAATCCTCACCTTTACCTGCCGCTCCGATTTCACTATTCTCAAGGCTTCCTTTATTCAGACTGGTCCAAATTTAGAATAGAAACAGCTCTGAGAATGTTAACACTATACGTTTTCAGTTATTATCACAATTAACTGGAGTTAGCTGACTAGATCATTTCCAAAGAAAAGCTGCCTGAGAGAAACTCATTTTAGAAGGAAACATACAAAAGTACTTAGCATTGTAACTGGCCCAAAGGAGAACAAGTCCGTAAATGAATGAGACTCAGGAGGAGCATAGTCTAGGACTTTCCTGCGCACAGAGATCATACCTATTTAGGAACCAGTAAGGGATTTGGACACCCTGGTCTTGCGTCAAATCAAGTGTGTGAAGGGCACTGGAGAAAAATTTCACCAACGGAGAGGTTTGCCCTAGCGCAGTGTCTCCTGGCCTGTTCTGAACTTCCACATGCCTCCGAATTCCTAATTATGGGGGATACTTATAATTCAAGCTATAATTCTTTTCTGGACCCTATATGTTTGCAGTGTTTGGAGAAGCTTATTTCTGAGTCACAAGATGCCCACAGTCTATCACTGATGTCCTGATCTCCTCCCCCCGCTTACAGACACTTCTCAGGGATTAACCCCCCCAAACTTCCAGGTTTCTGACATAGAGTGGGCTTTCAGCACCAGAAACAAAGAATATAGGAAGATACAGGAAAGAGACTTGTCTCAGTTGTCCCATATGTCAAATGAAAGCTAAACTAATTACTGGGAAAGTTGTGAGGATTTAACTTCCTAAAAATGTGCTGAAGACAACTGAGGTGCTGAATAATCATTACATCCTCTTTCCTTCACCAACAGTCCAAATGTATGATTTTCCCCAAAGAAGGGAGACTAGTGATTTTGAGGAGCCGACCAAAACATTTTAGGTAACAGAAAGGAATCCCATATCAGAGAGAAAGTTTCTCCTACCTCCAGTCTGGGAGGACAAAGATCAGATGAGAGGATTGAAGGGAACAGAAGTGCCTGATGAGGGAATGACAGCAAGTGGTGAAAACTGAGGGTACAAGGGTTCTGCAAAGGGAACAGCAAAGAAAACCACAGGAGAACAAAGGAAAAACATTACCGTATTTCTCTCTTTTCCTGGTACAGAATACATCTTGTTTTTCTGAGCTGGTGGGCATGCTCTGAGCTCAGGAGAAATTCACAAGAGAGAAAATGTACTACAGCAGTTCATCATGTGAACTGACTTGCTCTTTCTACTTAAGGTTTTGTGCATAAAAAGAAATATGTAAGCTCAGTCCTCAAAAGTCTCTGCAAATAGACTTCAGAAAGCTCTTCTGAACTTGGACAGCATTTTTGTTCTTAGCCCTTAATGATTCCATACAACGACAATGAAAAGAAAAGCTTGAAAATTTCAAATTCCTAACAAGTAATTATGCAACTGCTTTCATATTTCCTCTAGCATAATTACACAATTATTTCTTCACAAATCTCTCTATGACTGTTAATATATTGCTTAGAGCACCTTCCTAACAAAGGAGGCTCGGGTCTAGCCATTCAGAAGGACTTCTGGGTTAAGGTGGCCAATGGGAAGGCGAGGTATAATCTGAAAGCCTGGGGGGATGTCTAAGTCCATCCTGATTGCTGGGAAGCTCAGCCTGAGGCATACTTTGGACTCATTGGCTAAGAATAGTTACCAGAAGATCCCCCTGGGAATTTCCACTAAAGCTAAGTGACTCAAAGCTTCCCTTTAGATCATCTTGCTAATGTTGTCATGTATTTAATTACTGTATATAGTAAAGACAATTATTACTCTGTATAGCATTATGATGATGATTATTATTGCATTAATGGTAATTTAAATTTACCTACATATTTGACTTGTTTTTGCTCAAATGTTTTACATACAGAATTGCAAATTCAGTAACTGAAACTGGATTTCAACGGATGAGTTTAACACAAATTAGACAAAGCTAAGAGCTATTAATAAAGCAGAAAATAATTCAGAAGAAAATAAGTACTTCCATCTGTGAACATTTTCTCCTTGAAGAATTCCTTTTAATTTTTTCTTTAGTGCAAGTCTTCTAATAATTCATTTCATCTTCATTCTTAAAGGATGTTAGAGTGAATTAGATATCTCTTTTTTTTTACTTTCTTAACTTCTTTATTTCATCTTATGTATAAAAGGAGACAGTGAAGAAGCCCTGGTGATATGCTTAATGGAGCTAAGAAATAAATTTCTGAAATTATTCAATCTTATTGGTCAGAGACTGGAAAAGAATTGCTAATCTAGTGCCCCAATGCTTACATACTATTGAAATTCCATCCAGTTCCTAGAATTAGACTGATGAGTAAAGAGAAGCCATGAGGTATAGTGAAAAGAATAGGTGCTTTGGAGTCAGAAATCATTGGGACTCAAATTCTAAATACACTCCTTACTAGTTTCATGACAGAGACCATAAAAATTATCTGAGCTTTCATTTTCAATATCACCACAATGGGAACATCAATAATGGTGATCGTGTCCCTCCCCCCATTCCCCATCATTCCTCTCACTTTCTTAATCTACGGTGTGGATTCATTTTTTTTCAGGTTGTTTGTTTTGTTTGTTTGTTTGTTTCAGGTATACAAAACAACATACTGACCAGACTTTTATTCCCCTCACAAAGTGATAACTCCCCTCCCAACTACTGCCCCTCTGATATTGTATATTGCTTGAACACAAACTCCTAATGGAGGAGTTTTTTTTATTTATTCAGAACTTTGAAGATAATACCTCATTGTTTTCTGTCTCCTTGTTAATCTAATGTTTCTCTTAAGAAGTCAGCTGTTAGTCCAATTATACTTGTCTGCAGTTAATTTGTAGTTTTTTCTTGCCATTATTAATATTTTCGCTTTAGATTTTTAATAATTTTATTATGATGTGACAAAGTGTAACTTTCTTTTTCATTTATCAACTCAGGATTTACTTATAGAATTTCTAGTATTTAGAGTTGATGTATTTTTTCAGTTTGGAAAATGTTCATCCATTATCTTACATAGTGCCTTATTTTCTCATCATTATCTCATTCTTTCTCTCTTCGTGTATGTTGTCCTCATTCTATATGTTATGTATCTCGTATTGTCTTTTTTTCTTCATTATTTCCGGGGCTTACTGTATATATTTTCTCTTACCTATCTTACAAGTCACTAGTACACTCTCAACACTGTATAATCTCTTTAAATTTATACATTAGGATCTTAATTTCAGCCATTGAGTTTTTTATTTCTAGAATTTTCTCTAGATTTTTTTTAATGTTTCCAGAAATATTATGCCAATATTCTCAACCTTGTCTTAAATCTCCATAAATTGTTTCAACTTATTTATTTTAAAGTAGCATCTCTGGATCTGTTTCCACTGTCTCTAGTTTTTGCTTCGCCATATTCTTATTTGATTTTTTCCGTTGAGAGCAGGATATTATTATGAAAAGTTATGGAAATAATTTAAGGCTCTGCGTTGTATTCTCTTCCTCCAGAGAAAAAATTCATTTGCTTTTATCAGACAGCCATGGGTATCAGCAATTCTGTATCATGCTGTGTAATTCCACAGGCTGAGACGAAGCTGGGCTTCAGTCCATACAAAGCCAGCCTGCTTCCAACCCAACTTTACTTCAGGGTGTTTTCCTTTGAGGTTCCAACCTGGCCCTTGGTGGTCCCTGAATTCCATTTTTTCCATTCACTTTAGGAAATTGTCAAATATCTTTTAATATTCTCAATCACCTCTTAAAGATGCCCCAATGGGAAAAAGACACCCCCAAATGCTGAGCTTGCTTCTCTGGATTTTGTTCTTTGGGATGATGGCTTCATAATTCTTCACTGCTTTCTTAGCTTTCAGATGTCATCAGAGGAGATCTTAAAAATATGAGGTTCAGATTTTTTGTTTTTGAAAGGTGTGTTGGCCCAAATTACCTAGTCAGTAGTTAACAAAAGTGAAAGTCCCTGATAATTTTATTTTAGTCCATGCCTTGTCTATTATTATTATTAGGTATTGCGAATTTACTATTTGATAACGCTGATTTTTTTTCGCTTTTATTAAGTTTACTTGATTCTTTTGTCTGCATTTTTCTCCAACCCAATTGTTCTTTGCTCCCTACCCTTTTAAAAGAAATGTTCATATTACATATTTCTACCAAAGGAAGCATAAGGAATTAATTTGAGTTTTCAGTTCATTTTTTTCATAGATTGCTTTCTTCCTCTACATTGGCATTGCATTAACTGTTAAACGCATTTGGATGAAAATAGAAGAAAACCTAAATAGCCATAGTTTAACCAATAAAAATGTTTGTTTTTATTTAAGAATACATCTGGGGTGTATGAGATGTGGGGTTTGATTCAGTAATTCCATGGTAAGTTATTGGCTTAGTGTGACTGTAGTTTTTTGCCCTGTCCCTCGAAGTCTCATTACAGCTCCTGTAGCTCCTAGCATCACATTCTCATACATCATTTCCAAATTAGAAAGGAGAGCAAAGACTATTTCTCCAGAGGGTTCCCTTTAGATTCATTGACAAATACTGTATCACGTGCTACTCTAGCTGCAAGGAAGACTGGGGCACGGAGTATCTGGTCAAGGATAACAGAATTGCCTGAATTGTTGGATAATAATGACTTATTCCCTGGTGCTTGGGATCTAAATAAAACTAAAGTTCTTAACAAGTAAATAGGTAACATAGCAATAATATAGGCAAGCAACAGTGTCCATCCATATGGCATGATTCTTCCCTTCCTAATTTTGAATGTCTTTGTCATAGAATGCCAGAATTCTCATTGTTACTCTTACCGTTATTTGTCTTTTCTTTTTGCTATGGATTAATAGCTTGCATGTTTCATTGCATGAAGTTTTCTGTAGTTTTTTTAGCCAATATATAAGAACATTTTTACCTATCTTCCTATCTGTGACTAGATACTTTTATATATGACTATATGATACTTTTATATATGACTTTTACAGATGACTATTTTTACTCCCGCCTTTAATTTGGTAGATACTACGGACTAAATTTGTCCCCCCACAAAATTCATATGCTGTAATCCAAACCCCCAATGTGATAATATTTGGAAATGTGGCCTTTGGGAGAGAATTAGTTTGAGATGAGATCATGAGGGTGGGGCCCTCACCATGGGATTAGTGCCCTTTCAATCTCCACCCCTCAGTCTACGGTATTTTGTTATGGCAGCCTGAGCTAATATAGTACAGGAGTCCCTTCTCAATCCAAGACAAATATTCCACCTGTGCTGCACATATTATTCCATTCTGCTTTCTGGGACCTAGCTCCTTTAAACTTCTGTAGTTAGTTTTCAATTTTTCTTCTCCATTTGTCTTTTGCATTTAGCACATTCAAACTATTTTCTGCGTGTGTGTGTGTTTGTGTGTGTGTGAGAGAGTGTGTGTGCGTGTGAGTGTGTGTGTGTGCATAACAAGTATCTTTTTCTAAAGATACTCTCCCAGTGCCATATGCCCTTGTAGCTTCTGTCATAGCCTTACACCCAAGTGTATTAAAGTAATAATTGCATTACCTGGCAATCATTTCTGCATCAATCACTCTTCTAAAACATCTCTGTGGTTTACTAATGACTTCTGACACCAGTATGAATTTGCTCCTAAACATTGACATGCATAAAACACCATTTTCTGTATTTGACAATGTTTTTTGTTTTTATTTATTTTAGGAATGTTATTATTATGTAATTTCCCAAACATACATAAAGACTTGAAAAATATAAAGAACCTTCACTACACCTCACACATACTTAAATCTTAACTTCTATCTCATTTGCTTCAGACTGTTTTTCAAAATGGACATTATAGATTTGAAGCCTTCTTTATACCATTCCCCCATCCCTTACTCTACCTATAGATAACCACTATCTTAAAGTCAGAACGTAGCCTCCGATGGTAGGCAGAATGGCCCCTCAGAGATGTCCACTCCTACTGTTTAGAACCTGTGAATATATTACCAAACATTCTGAAATTAGCTTTATGTCCATTCAATGTGTTTTAGAAATGTATCCAGGCTGATGCGTAGAAATAGTTTATTCATTTAATTACTATGTAGCATTCTATTGTATGAATATACCACACTTTAGCATTTTTCACCATTTTGAAGTACATGTGATGAATTTTAATATGTTTTGGTTTACCTGTAGATTCTATAGGATTTTCTATGTAGATCAGCACATCATCTTCAAATAATAACTAATCTTTATTCCTCTTCTTTCCTGTTCTCACATTTTAATTTGTGATATTTCCTTCTTTTATTATGTCAGTTGGGACTTCCAATACAATATTAAATTGTAGCAGTGAAAGTGGCCATTCTTGCCTTATTTTAATTGAAGACAAATTCCTAAAATGTATTCTTTAAGCAAAAGTTTACTATAGGCTTTGTATTAGTCTATCATGTTAAGAATGTTATCTACTATTCCCAGTTTTCTAAGACCTTTATAATGAAAAGTGCTGAATTTTACTGAATGCCGTTTTACATCTCTTGCGATAACATATAATATTCTTTTCACTTAAAATTTCAACTAGTGGATTTAAATAAAATATTTTCTGAAGCTTGAATTAGAGAATTCTTGCGGTAATGTTATAAATCCAGCCACTTTAAAACTAGAGACGTAAGAAAAAAATCCATATATATATTATAAATTATATATATTATAAAATTATATATATAATATATATTATAAATTATATATATTTATATATAAATATATATATATTCCTTTTTATAAATCCGCATATATATATACATATATAATCTAAGGTTCAAATAAATTGAGTAACTTGCCCAAAGCCTTGTGTAGAGTCTTTAAACATAGTGTAAACATAGTGTAGAGCCAGGATTCAGCTTCAGGTTTATTTAAATATAAAATATTTTGTGAAAGCAGCAGCACCAGATCCAAGATGGCAGCCAGCAGGAGGCTGATAAAGGAGCTTGAAGAAATCCACAAATGTGGAATAAAAAACTTCCATAACGTCCAGGTTGATGAAGCTAATTTATTGACTTGGCAAGGGCTTATTGTTCCTGATAACCCTCCATATGATAAGGGGGCCTTCAGAATCGAAATCAACTTTCCAGCAGAGTACCCATTCAAACCACAGAAGATCACATTTAAAACAAAGATCTATCACCCCAACATTGATGAAAAGGGGCAGGTCTGTCTGCCAGTAATTAGTGCTGAAAACTGGAAGCCAGCAACCAAAACCAACCAAGTAATCCAGTCCTTCATAGTACTGGTGAACGACCCCCAGCCCAAGCACCCCCTTCGAGCTGACCTAGCTGAAGAATACTCTAAGGACCATAAAAAATTCTGTAAGAATGCTGAAGAGTTTACAAAGAAATATGGGGAAAAGCGACCTGTGGACTAAAATCTGCCGCGATTGATTCCAGCAAGTGTGAGCAGAGACCCAGAGCAGTGCAGACACCCCGCAAAGCAGGACTCTGTGGAAAATTGACACGTGCCACCACCTGGCGTTTGCTTGTGGCAGTTACTAACTTTCGACAGTTTTCTTAATCAAAAGTGGTTTAGGTAACCTATAAAAGGATTAAAAACTTAAGATGTTAAAAAAAATATTTTGCACATTGCCTGTTTCTCTCTCTTTCTCTCTCTCTCTCTCTCTCTCTCTCTCTCACACACACACACACACACACACACACACACACGCAAAGTTATTTATGCAAAAGATGTAAGAGAAATACCATGTACCTATCTACATCTAACTAGCTACACAAACACACGTAAACACACATATCATTTGCAGCTCATTTATTCTGGCCTTGGGAAAACCAGGAAGGACATATTTTACTTCTCACCTGAGCTGAAAAGAGAACAACCTTTTGATTTAGAGAAGTTGGAATTAGAGGTCCTTTAACCCTGGAGCATGATGGCACTCTAAATCAGGCAACTCCTGTTATTGCTAAGAAATAAAGCAGGGGCTCTAAGTTACAAGAATAAAACTGGGATGGTTTCCTGGATGAGATGAATTAGATCTGGCAGGTGGCATAGCCATTTTCACCTGAAGTAGAAACAAGACAGAGATGATGACACACTGCGGGCTGATTAGGGAGGCCTGGGAGATGTGGAGTTTGGCTAAACAGGTCTGATTAGAAAGCTGAGAACAAAGCCTGCACTACCTTTGGTCTGCCTATTCCACTTCTTTTCCTCTTTTATTCTCTTCTTTTAATACAACCAAAAATTCAAGGTAATTCAAATAAGAGAAAAATACGTAATGTAACCTTGACTTCCTTTTTAACACTGATTCCAAATACCATATTTTTAAAATAATGCTTGAGTAACCACTGTATCAGAAATTTCTATTTTTTTAATTAAGTTTGTGAAGCTCAAGTTTATAAATCTATGGAAGCATGAAAGTAAACATGCAGCTAGTTCAGACCTAATGGCTAGGATACCACTGCCTCCTTGTGGACAATTCCAGAATGTGAAGGTTTGATTATTGAGTGTTTTTCAAATCAGAGGGTTTTTTTGTTTTGTTTGTAAGTTGATAAAATTCTTTTTGTTGTTGTTGGTTTTTTTATTAGTTTCAGGTGCACAAGACAAAGTAATATTAGATGTTTATCATTTATATCCCTCACACTGTGTCCATCCCCTCCCCCGTCTACTATCCTTCTGACATCGCACACAGCCATCACATTTCCACTGTCTCTATTCCTAATGCTGTACTCCGCCTCTTGTAAATATATACATGTATATCTATATACATAAATTGTAGTTGACATTCATTATTGTTCAGCTTCAGCTTCAGGTGTGCAGTGCAGAGGTCAGGCACCTACAGCATCCCTGAGGTGGTTAGGATTCGGCTGTCTCAAATCAGAGTTTTGACAGCCAATGGCACAGAAGCCATGACTTGGGGTAGAAGTTGTTACAGGTCCCAGAGAGACATGAGAAGAACAGCATTTTTGGACGGAGACACAACCAGAGAGAGTTATCCAGCTTTTTCTTTTGAGTCTCCCAGGTATGGTGGCAGTGACATTGAAGAAAAGACTTGAGTAATAAGAAAACCTGGAGTTGAGCTGTACCCGAGCAATGTGTAGTCAGAGGATTATTATACAGAAACACTAAGAGACTCTAAAACCAGGCCTAAATTACAAGCATTGCACCTTGTGTATTATATATAGAAAAAATACACATACCACCTGGGTCTTTCTTATTTTATATATATAATATATATTACATATATATTATATATGTAATATATATTACATATGTTACATGTTATAACACATATATAATTGAATATGTATATAACACATATAATTATATATAATACATATTATATATAATAATTATATACTGTAAATATGTGTATTACATATAATGCATAATATATATTACATATATTATACATATTCTATATTCTATATTACATTTAATATATAATATGCATAATTTACATTATATATTATATATAATATATTATACATATAATTATATATATTATATATATATATATGTATATATATATATACATATATATATATATATATATCGGAACTTGAATCCCAGCTCTCCTCCTTGCCTGCCCTATGATCTTGGGCAGACTACTTCACTTTTTCCAGTTTCATTGCCAAAAATAATGGATTTGATAATTGTTCCCCATCACAGCTTGGTTGTGAGGATTAAATGAGATGTGCATATAACTTTTAACATATTGCCTAACCCATTATTGCTCATTATTATTAACATATTTCTCTCTAATTGTCATTAGACCAAAAAAAGCACCTATTAATTGCTAAATTTTTTCTTTTTTGTCAAGCAAAATAAACTACATTAAACGACACATCAATGTAAGATGCATCTGAATTTCAAAAACAATGGAATATGAAAAATGTGAATTTTAGAATCAAGGAAAGTATATTATCATCATTGTGATGACCAGTGTACAAAGAATCGGTGATACCAGGCTGACTAATTAGATTTGATCCTATTGTTAAAATCCTTCCCTTCTTGGTGGTTTCTACACACTCTGTAGTTCTTAAATCATACATTAAAGTTAATGTTTAGTGTTCTGTCTCACGTGGTCCCTGCCAAACACATCCTCAGCACATACCAGGCATTCCATAGATTATGGAATTAGATGCAATCTGACCAACTGGGGGACTCGAGTGAGAGCTGATCATCAGGGTCTCATCCTAGAACTCAGAGAATGAGCCATAAACTCAGTGCTAAAAGAACGGACAAAAAACAGTTTTTTCCCCCCGAGCCAGTAGCTGATACGTAGCTCACATCCCACTGTGTGTTTGGAAATCCTACAAAAGAAACAACTACAGCAGTGGTTACTAAACATTAGTGTGCATCTGAATAGCATGTTAAACACTGGTTGCTGGGTCCCACTGCCAGAGTTTCTGATTCAGTAGGTCCAGAGGTGAAGCCCCAAAACGACTTTCTAACAATTTCCTAGGCAGGATGTACACATCTTATCTGAGGACCACGCTTTGAGAACCACTGCAGTAGAGGAAGTTGAGCCCCCAAAACCTGAACAGGGGCAATTATTCTGATGGGCCTCTGGACAATCATATCCGACCCTCTCTCTGCTGGGATGGCTGTTGCTCTCAATGCCCAGAAGGCTGTGAGCCTTCCAGTCCCCCGACTTCTCTGGCTTTGGCTCTTCTTTTTCTTTGGCATTTTCTAAATCCACATTCACACTGAAATAATTGTCCTGGGAGAAGCACCTGTGATCCCTTTGAGCTTTACTTGCCAGCCAGACGGAGAGATGACTGGGGAGTGAGATCCTGCCAAGTGTCTTGGGGTCTTGTTACTGCAAATGGCTCTGGTGACTCTTCCGTCTCCAGTGGTCTGTCTCTTTCACCAGATCATAGGAAGCTAGTTGGGGAAATTCCTGGAAGTGGCCCCACAGTGTGTGAGCCCAGGAACAATTACTAGAGAGCAAGGACTTTAGCCTCCCTCCTCTGGAGAGTCTGAAGAAATTGGCCAGATGCCCACTTTGTCTTCAGTTTTCTCTCAGCAAAAGTGGAAGAAATGCAGAAAAGGGAAGGGATGCCCTGGAGGCTTTCCTAGTGAGATCCAGCCTGACCCGCCCTAGCCAATTATATGCACAAATTGCCCTCAGCCTCATTCTCTGCAATTATTCAGAGCTCGCTGGGAGAATATTCTGGATTTAGAAAATATCTGTTGACTGATGTAAAAGATGGATTGACTGCCAACACCCTGCACTATAAACATTTAAAACACATAGTTAAGCACAGATGGCACTTTACTGTTGGGCTATTTCAACAGAATAAACTCCTCCTTTCCATCTTGTTCACAGGTCCTTTCTACTGCTTTGTGGTTGTACCAACCACCACTCTGTTGGCCTCTGTCCCTGATTACACTGTCATTTACTGCATGGCTCACCCCAACATTCCTGCTTATATAAAACCTCTGCTCAAGGATGTGGACCATTTTCCTCCAGGTTTTTATCCCTGTCTCCATCCCAGTGCTCAAGACACAGCAGGTGCATAATATACATTTACAGAATAAATTAACTAATGTTCACATCAACTTCTGGATCTTTAGTCAGTATTGTTTTATCCCTACGATTCTTTCAACAAGGATACCTCAGTGTTCTATTTTTCTTACACAAGCCCTTCCTGGTGATACCCCTCTCCTTGTTTTAGGAAGAAGATTGAGATGGCTCATACTGGATGAGCAGACTCATATATTATCTTTAGTGTTCACTGAAACATGTAAAACTTTTACTTAGCTTTTCAAACAGACATTTTAAAACAGTTTATGTAGAACTTATCAAATCTTTTCCCTTATTTCTGCTACTGTGTTTTTCAAAAGCATGTCCCGGTATACAGACATTAATCTTTTGCCCATCAATTCTTTCCTTAAACCCCATGGCCCTGTAAGCTGGCTTCCATATGTCCTTCTCTTCATGAACTGCACAGTCTGTGCACCAAAATCTTCTTCTTGGCCAATCTTAACTACATCTTCTTTCTTTGCTTTCTTCACTTACTTGAATACTATGTAATTGTACCTCCTACTTTCCTCGTCCTTCTTGTAATCCTTTTTCTGATTAGTAGGTCCTGCTATCTACATGGTGGAAGTCTCAAGCCAGGACCTTTAGAGCTTGCTCATGCTCTGGTTATTAGCAATGCCGTTCACCAATGTTCCAATTCTCTGTCTGAGTACACGGGGGGACAGAACTTCTCAGCCACCTCAAAGCCAAGAGTGTCTATATCTCGTTTGGGCCAATGAAATGTGAGTGGAAATTATGTATTAGTTTAAGGAAACACCTGTTATATGAAAAATGAAGAAATAGCCAAACAAAGCTATAAAGAAAGGTAGAATAATTTAAGTATTTACATTTAATATAATAAGACTTTTTGAGAAACAAACCCAAATTGTTGGTACCCTATTTGGAAACTCAAAGTAAAAAAATGATTCTTTCGGGGGCTCATTTCTACTGTGTCTCAGAAGAATGTTTAACGTAAAGGGTGGGAGTCAGTGAAGCAGCAAAAATTCACAGATATTGAAATTTCACAAAATTATTTCATTATCTTATCATTATCATTTGGATGGAATGGAGGAGGGCTGAGGGTGGGAGGGAGAGCCAGTTGTCTCAGAACTGTGAGGTCACAGCTGAGGTCACAGAAGAGTTGCAAAGGGCAAGGTTGATAAGTGAGCAAATGTGATGAGACTCAAGGAGGAGAAATTCTAGGGGGAAGGGTGAGGGGTGAAGTGGGAGTTGGAGCACCCCACTGGGTAAGTTTGTGGGTATAATTCGTCTAGTTCCTGAGTGGGCTATGAAGGTGAGGAAGGATGAGAGGGGAAAACTGGGAGGCAACTTCTCAAGGAGGATTTAACTCTTGTCTGCTCTGGCCTCTCAGCACCATGTGTTTTTTACAGTGTCAGCTATGAGCTTTCCCTCCTCCCCTACGAAGCCCTTGAAGGCTGGAGCTGACAGACCTCCAGCCTGCAGTGCTACACTTAGTTGACCATGAAGATTCTGTGAGGTGACACAGGATGGAGAATTTGCCAGTCTTAATTCATTCTACACTACTTCCTATCCTGGCCTTAGAGCTCACCTTCACCTCAGGAGCCTCTGGCTAACTCCCTCACCCAATACCAGCCAACTATTAATTTTTACTTAAGATTAATTTTTTTTTCAACCAACCATCTCACCGGAATTTCTGTTCTTACTGAAAAAAAGACAGAAAGACTTCACCTGGGGCAAACACTTCCTTCCTCTCACCCTTATCTTTCTTTCTTTTTCTAAAAAATTTTAGTAGGGAATATTGGGGAACAGTGTGTTTTCCAGGGCCCATCAGCTCCAAGTCATTGTCCTTCAATCTAGTTCTGGAGGGCGCAGATCAACAACTTTGCCATTGAGAGCTTGTGCTCTAAACAACTGAGCCATCCTGCTGCCCCTCTGGAAACTCAGCGGCAGCTCATTGTCTTCAGTCTATTTGTGGAGGGTGCAGCTCACTGGCCCATGTGGGAATCATACCTGCAATCCTGTTGTTCAGAGCTCATGCTCTAACCAACCAGCCGCCCATCCTTATATTTCTAATACACACACACACACACACACTCACACACACACACGAACTTACCCATACAAAACACAGATGCTTCCTGAACTATTGAGACATATGTCCAAGTAGTTCTCCAGTGAGTAAGGGCTTATCTTCTCACTATACACTTGCCCTTTCTCCTTATTGATTTATGCCTCTCTAGGGCCTGAAGCCATCTCCATCCTCAACTCCAGAGTCTCTGATTTCTGTTCAAATGCCATAACATGCCTTCCAGGATTGAGAACAAAACACAGAAAGAATATCCTGGCAGGAGATAAGGTAAATGGGATGATTATGACCGTCAAAATCATTCGATTTGGATATGCTCTATGGGAGAAGAACTAGGGTCACCTGTCCCCCATCCTTCTTCTGGGTGCACCTATTTCCTGGCTGGGGAAGGTAGAGACTTTCATTGTTCTCTCTTCTCCACCTCCTCAATGGAAGGACAACAGCAAATCTCTGCCATTCTAATGGCAGAGGGTGGCCATCAATCTGAAATTCCTCTAGCAGTTAATTGGGTATATACATCCTAGGGACATTAATTTCTCCCAGGGTCGACTTTCTCTAAGAAGTCCTCATGTCCTCTGTAGTGTCAATCAAGGTCAGACATCCAAAACCATGCTTCCCTTGGACAAGGTGGAGAGGGGACCAGAACCTGCTGCTTGAGACTGAATATGTTATCCGTACAGTCAGGGAGAAAAGGCTTCCTGTGAGCTTGTGGTATAGGGAAGCTTCAGAAAGGGATTGGGACAGGGCTTGAGCTTTCGCTGTATGCAGCAAGTTTTGAGATAAGCATTTGTAGGAACCCAGGACAGAAGAGAGTGAAAAGTGTCTTCTAGGTTCCTAGGCTGCCTCGTTTATTAAAGTACCCAGAATGTTTAACTGGGCCTCAAGTCTGAGAGCCAGTGGGGAATTGAGAGGCCTAAAACTTGGCGGAAAATGGAAGCCTGTCCTATGGTAAGAGTATGAATTCTCTTCCAGACAGCTGCAGGATCTGAGGAGACATAGTGAGTAGACACCGGAGTCTCTGAGAGTTCCATATGGGAAAGCACGTAAACCACTACCTGACTTCTCTGCTGATGAACAGATGTTTTGGTTAAAGTGGGCAGACACTGTAAATACAGTAGTAACAATATTTGAAACGAACTTTACAGTTACACAGGCTTTCATATAATCCACCCCCGCCCCCAGCCATGTGACGTAAAGATTCTGGCCTCTCTATTCTGTTACATTGGTCTATGTGTCTGTTTTTATGCCAATGTTTTGATTACTGTAGCTTTGTAATATAGCTTGTAATCAGGATGTTGATGCCTCCAGCTTTGTTCTTCTTTCTCAGGATTGCTTTGGCTATTTGGGGTCTTTTGTGATGCCATACATTTGAGGGGTTTTTGTTCTATTTCTGTGACGAATACCATTGAAATTTTGATAAGGATTGCACTGAATGTATAGATTGCTTTGGGTAGTGCGGACATTTTAACAATATTAATTCCATCCCATGAGCATGGAATAGCTTTCCATTTATTTGTGTCCTCTTCAATTTATTTCATCAATGTCTTATATTACAGTTTTCAGTGCACAGACCTTTCACTTCCTTGGTTAAATTTATCCTTAAGTATTTTATTCTTTTTGATACTACTGTAAAAGTGATTTTTTTTATTTTTTAATTACAGTTGACATTCAATATTATAGTAGTTTCAGGTATACGGCATAGTGGTTAGACATCTATATAACCCATGAAGTGATCCCCCTGATAAGTCTAGTACTCACCTGGCACCATACATAGTTATTACATTATTATTGACTGTATTCCCTATGCTGTACTTTACATCCCCATGACTACATTGTAACTGTCAATGTGCACTTCTTAATCCCTTCACTTTTTTCACCCAGTCCTCCAACTCCCCTTGTGATGTGTTCTCTTTCATTTATATTTTCATTTGAGTCTTTTGATTTTCTTTTTGACAAATTAGTTGTTCAGGAGTGTGTCATTTCATTTCCCTGGGTGTCTGAATTTTCCGAAATTCCCCTTTATTAATTTCTAGTTTAATACTATTGTAGTCAGAAAAGATACATGATATGTTATCAGTCTTCTTAAATATGTTAAGACTTACTTTGTGGCCTAACATATGATCTCTCCTGGATACTGTTCTGTGTGCACTTGAGGAGAATGTGCATTTTGCTGCTGTTGGATGGAATGTTTTGTATATGTCTGTTAGATCCATTTTATCTATGGTATTATTCAAGTCTACTATTTCTTTACGGATAATCTGCCTACATGATCTATCCATTGTTGAAAGTGGAGTACTGAAGTCTACTATTATTATTGCTGTCTATTTCTCCCTTCAGTTCTGTTTATATATGTTATGTATATTTAGGTGCTCCAATGTTGGGTGGATATATGTTTAGAATTTAAACCATCAGTTTATTCTCTGTATCTATGAGTTTGTTTCTGTTTTGTTTGCTTGTTTTGTTTTTTAGATTCCACATGTAAATGAAATCATATGTTATTTGTCTTTCTCTGTCTGACTTATTTCATTTAGCGTAATACCCTCTAGGTCCATATATGTTGTCACAAATGGTAAGATTTCATTCTTTTCAATGGTAGAGTAATATTCCATTGTATATATGTACCACTTTGTTATCCATTCATCTTTTGATTGGAGCATTTAATCCATTTCATTTAAAGTAATTATTGATAGGTATGTGGTTATTGCCATTTTATTAATTTTTTTCCTGATTATTTTTGTAGTTCTTCTCTGTTCTTTTCTCATTCTCATACTCTCTTATCTGTTGATGACTTTCTGTAGTGTTGTATTTGGATTCCTTTCTCTTGTGTATCTCTTGTATATCCCATAAAGTTCATGGGCGCATCTCTTGGTCCACAAAGCAGCTAGTAGGATCTGCAGCTGGTTTTTGGGACCCATGTGGAGGTAGCTATGAGTGCCCACCCCTTTTCTCTGCTCCCAGCTCCCACCACACTTCAGTGACCTGGTTGTTGGGAGGCAAAAGTGGGCCTCTTGGGGAAGGTCTCAATAAGCTGGGGAAGCAGGGTGCTCATTCCACTTTTACTTTCCCCCTGTGAGAATCACAGGCTGAGAAGCTCTCTCTTGGCATTGAGCTATGCCGCCTTTGGGGCAGGGTGACATGGGTAAAGTTAAACTGTTTTTTCTTATCCTCTTCCATGCATCTATTCATGGATTTTTATTTTTATTTTCTTCTTAAAGAGGTGCTGGAATCTCTCCACTGGACTCCTGGTTTCCCACAGAGGTATTTCCATGCATGGATGGTTATCAAAATTGATTTTTGTGGAGAATTTGTTTTTATGGGGAATATGAGGGCTGGAATGTCCTATTCTGCTATCTTGCTGATGTCACCCACCCAGTGCCTCATCAGAATTATATCATCCTTTCTTTCCAGAAAATCCACTGAACAAACAATGAAACCAAAGGTAGGTAAGACTTCCAAATATACTGGTTCGTTTGGGGTTCCTGGTTCCTAGAGAAAGTAGAGGAGAAGAGGCTGTGGCTTTACCATCTACTTGCAGGAAAGCTACCTAATAAAGACTATACTAGAGGACTTGGGCACTGTAGTTCAGAGTATTTTTGACCAGCTAGTGGGTCATTGGCTACCAAGACTAGTAATACCTCAATGCCCTGGCTACATTAGATGAGTCCAGGGGCAGACAGGCTATGCGGGTATTGATAAGTGGGCATAAACATATGAGTCTGTTTATACCTGTCACCCAGCAGCTAGATCAAGAGATGACAGGGATCTATGGGCTGAAAAATGATTCTGTAGGGCTTGAAGAAGTCTTTGGGCTGCCTGAAAAATGGGGTGATTTCAAGTGTCCATCTCAATTCCCAAAATACCTTGTATTCTATCAGTTTCATATGTGTCAATTCAGATTCTGGGAGAGTTACGGTAATGTTCCCAAGATTTGTCTCTTATTTCAATAGGAAATACACGTGATGCTCACTGAAGCCCTGTGGGACCAGGTGAGTACAGCTGTCACCAGCTCGATAGCATGGTGAGAGGTGGGAGAAGAGAATGAGGGCTTAAGAAAGGAGCAAATTTCTTTCTTTCCCCTTGAGTAATTCACTGTTTGATGGTGAAGAACTACCACACTCTCTCTTGTCTTATTCTATTACTCATCCAGTCCCAAACCCTCAGATTGCTGGGGTCTGCACACCTCAGCCTCCCTTGTCAATACCCAGCAGTCCATTAGCTAAGCCCTATCAAATATGTTTTTTGGGCCAGCCTTTTAATAAGAACTGTGTAATGAATAGTTTAAATCTGATCCACTAGCAAGTACCTTAGGGCAAGTACAGAGAAAGCCATATACTTTGGCACTCAGATGAGAAAGAGACAAAGTTACCATTTCGTTATGAAAAGTAAAGATCCTAATTCTATTTCTGATCAGAAAGAAAGGTAATTCATCTCAGGAGCCAATCAAATTGTCTGACAAGTACTTGACTGTGGCCCTTGATTCCTTCATCACAAAACATAATTTTCTGAAAGATTTGACCCCTCCAGAATGATTTAGCTTCACAATAAACTTCTCAAAAAATAAATGAATCAAAATAATATAATAAACAAGCAAATAAAAAACATTTTTTAATAAATGAATCAACCTGAAGAGTAGAGATGTTTAGTTTTATCCATTTGAATGCCATTTTAAGTCCTTAAAAATGATTAATTTTTGTATAATTCCTACTGAGCTGCTGTTTCCGAGAGTAACATGGCAAGTGGTCCCATTGCTTCCGAAGGTCTTGCCTGGAATATGATTAGGATGATTAGCACAGAGGAGAATGTTTTCTCCCATTGGCTATGGCTGAAGAGTATATATTGAGACATTAACAGACATAAAAATTAAATCATTCAAATATAATTTCAGCATAATTTCAATAGTTGAGGCACCATTTTGCTTTGCATTACTTACAATGGGAAATTGCTTTGTTACTAAGCATTTCTACCTGTTCTGAATTTCTTCAGAGTATTTTAATAAAGATGCTGAATGAGCACAAATGTCAGATTTGTACATCAGAGGTTACCAACAAAATTTTTTAAATGCTTCAAAATGTCGTACATATTCTCAAATTTATTGACAATAGTTTAAGTGAGAATAATGGCTAACAGTAGAAAAGTATTCCTGAAACGTTCCTGTTCTTTAGTTTATTAGATTTGAGAGACTCAGACCTGCTATTTGTGGGGGAGTCCTAAGCATTAGAAGAAAGTAAAAGAATAACAGTCTGTACCTTGTGAAAAATTGTCCTTTCTGTGGTTAAGAAAAAGATAATATTTTAATTTCATTTCAAGGAAATTTAAATTTAAATCATTTAAATCAGTTTTTAAAAGTCCAGTTGAAAAAAAAGTCTTCTTTCGTAGAAGATAGTTAAGTCAGATGTTTGATAATGAATAAAATTGTTGAATCCTATCAAGAGAGTATTTTGGGATCTGAAAAACTCTGAGCTGAAAATGAAAAATAGACTCATTAGGTCACCAAGGGGAATTTGTTGCTTTCAGTCTCCTAATGAAAGCAATGCTATAAGCAGTAAGGCTCAGAATCTATATGATTAAGCCCTGCTTTTTGAAATTGTTTTAAAATACATTTACGTTTAATGAATTTCAGAGCAGCATTTTTAATTCCATGAAAACTGATATTGTTTTCATTTTGAAAATGTCCTTGGTTTCCCAGCTATGTGAAAATGACAATTAAGGTGGCCAATTCTCAAACATGAAAATGTCAGGTTTCACTTTACATTTGAATGGTATATTGGTACAGCAGTTAGTTATGCCCATAAGATAGCCAGAGCAAACTGTTGTGAACTTTCATAACACAGACATTTACTTGGAGTTTGTGAGGCCTTCCCCAAATATTAATTTAGTCACTTCAACTTCCCAATCTTGATGTTCTAATTGTATCTACATTTAAACTCTTTGAGAGAGATGAGAATTAGAAGACAATTGATCACTTTTGAACCTATGATATCAATTTCCCATAGGAAGCCAAGCAGGAAAAGCCTTTATTAAATCAATGATTATAGATTTTTTATTAAAAATAAGCAAAAGTCTCCACAGCTTCTCCTGCAAGCCCCCATTGAAAAATATATATGAAATCAATTTTTTTTATTCTCTGTGATTTTCAATGACCCTTCCTATAAGTTTTACAAAGGGAAATGATCTTCCTAATTAAAACGCTGTACAGGAAAAACTACTGAATTATTATAGTAGCTAAAGAGTGAGTTGCTTATGTAAGGGTCCTCTTGCGAGCCAGTACATAATCCGATCCCTACAACATAATAAAGGGTGAATATGATATAGCAAAAAGTAGACTAAAAATTGCTAAGAGGAAATAAATTAATAACTGGCACAGTCCACTCCACCAACAATTCAGCTTCCAATTCAGCACCCTTATATACATGTTAAAACTCCTGAATATCAACAAAAACAACCCTATTTCCACCAAACAAGATACAGCTATCTGTCCTAAAGTCCTCATCCTTTCCTCAAAATGAGACAACTGAGATTTCCAATAGTCATTGTATCATCTATGGCTAGGTGAGAACATAAGTACATATTTAGTTTTACACAAAACTGCCAGAGTTTTTTCCAAAGTAAACATACAATTCTACACTCCTTCCAAAAATGTACGAGAGTTCTAGCTCTAGATCCTCACCATCATTTAGTGTTGACCTCCTGTTTATTGTTATCTAAATACAAATATGTATTTAACAGCTATGCTTAGCATCAGAACAAGGACCAATTACAATGAGATGAAATATAATAGTGGGTTTCATTTGCATTCCTTTCACAACTCAGCCGTTTTTAAATAACTTCCTGTATTTCACCCATTTACCGTATGGAGAAATGGTGGCCCAAAAATATATGTAGAGTGGAAGTCAATGGGATTCCTTGCTAGAGCCAGGAAACCATAGTCTCTTGGAATTCATACTCTACAGCCTAATGACTAGGAGATTCTATATAAAATACCTTTATAATAAAGTCTGTGATTTTTCCATATTTTTTTTGTCTTCTGTCAGGTGCTAATGGCTTTTAGGGATATACAAAAGGAGGTGAGATTAAATTTTAATTTTCTAAATTCCCTGACCACATCAATTCCCCTTGCTCCCATTCTTTCTATACCCTACTGTGATGTTGACTCTAATCAAGGTTTTAGTTTCATTTCTTTATCTAGTGATTTCTCCCTTTAAAGAGTAGCACTGACTTGTCAGTCCAGGAAGCTAAGGCAAGAATATGCCTAACAATTCCTTTGTGGAAATACGATCAGATATAGAGAAAATTGCATCTACTAGAACTTCTCTCAGCAAAAATCTCTATATGGTTATATAAAATGCCGATAAGTTACCAAGTTGGAAGGAGTCCCCAAGTAATATGGTAAACTGCCTTATCAGGTGAGTACGTCTATTAACTGCAAGGAAGTGCAAAGTAGAGGCCAGAGTTCAATTTCTTTGCTAAATGGAAACAGCCCTCCTCTTCTGCTCTTTCTCCATGTGGATTTCAGTCTTTCTTCTATACAAATACTGATCAATATTTAAAAATAGAGTCAAAGTGCCCTTTATTGTTGGCCTGCCACAGAGACTGCATTATTATATTAGCTTGTTCAAGGTGTTGATATGTCTCTGTTCTACCAAGCCTGCTGTCCCCCCTTAGTATTTTGAGGTTTGTTACAGCGAAGAGCAGCAGGCACTATCTACACAATGATTTATCAACAGACTATTTAAATAGGCAAACACACACATAACTTAGAACAAGTGTGAATATAAAACCAGGGCAAATGGGAAACTTCTGCACAGATTTCTTACCTTTTGTTCCTCTGAGTAAAGATGTAGTTTCATTCAAATTAGAATCTAAATATAATATGAGCCCTGTGTGATCTTAAAAACAGTTAGCGCTCTCTTCCTAATTGGAGAGAAGTAATGGGTAAAGAGATAGAGAAGGCATTGAAAATAAACATCCTCTATTTCACTATCTGGACCTTTCTTAGCCTTACAATTAAGCCCCTTTCTGTAGTCCAAGAAGCCATGTCATTGTATCCTGCTGCAGTGTCTGGGACTCAATCTAGGGAAAATTAGAGCAGTCTTTGCCTATATCTCACTGCAGGTAAAGAGGGCGATGGGTAGAGATCAGAAGCTTCATGTTTTCACCCAAGTTTTGCCTTGAGGTCAGGGTACCTCCACCCTACCCAGAACTTTAGTCCCCTAAGGCATGAGTCTCCCCCAGGAAGGACTTGAACTAGTGACAGGAGGATGCTTGTGCCTGTGGGACTTGTGTGTGTTGATTCTACCCTCTCAGGGCCTGTGTAGAAGTGAAAAGTCCCATCTGACATCCTCTGCGCTGAAGCTCTCTCCTAATGTTTCTTCATGGAGTTCATCAGACACAATCTCTGCCCTCATAGGTCTCCCAGGCTGGTGCAGACAAAACAAGACACTCTAGTCCAGGATTTGTACTTAAATCCTGAGAAAAAGAAAGCAAAAGATAGCAAGGAAAGGTAGAATTAGAATGTATTAGGTTGGTGCAAAAGTAATTGCGGTTTAAAGGTTAAAAATAATTGCAAACACTGCAATTACTTTTGCACCAACCTAATATTTTCTTTCTCATGAGGCAAATGTTAAGACCCAGCCCCAGAGCACTGTTATGTAGAAAGAACATCTAGTGGCTCCTAGGGTTTCAGGGGCCCAAAGTATATCACCAGCAGCTATTTACTTTGGGATGAGTAAGAATTTTTTTAAAGGTCCTTCATAGATACTTAAAGGTTTACCTCAGAGAGCCACTGAAGACTCAATGGGGAGGGTAAAAGGGGCCAGAAAAGGGACAGCAGAAAGGCCAGAAAAAGTAAGAGAAGTCACTGTATAACGAATAATTATGACTGTAAGTAATGAATTATGTGTCTCCCACCTCTAAAGAGGCACAGCTTCTTCCTACCCCTTTATCCACCATTCAACAAACATTTATTAAGCATATATTATATGCAGAGCATATATTATATTAAGTTAAGTGGTTTGGTGTGAGAGATATAAAAACAACACAAATTCTGCTTTCAGGAAACTTAGAATTT
Organism: Rhinolophus hipposideros; assembly: GCF_964194185.1. Lineage (NCBI taxonomy): Eukaryota > Metazoa > Chordata > Mammalia > Chiroptera > Rhinolophidae > Rhinolophus > Rhinolophus hipposideros. The sequence continues at coordinate 50,223,301 of NC_138055.1, forward strand.
AATTCTATTCCCAAAAAGCCCATATTTCCCACATACACATCCCTACATTTGACCAAGTCTATAGCTGATTTACTGAAGGCTCAGAGAAGAATGGCCCCTGAATCTCTAAATCCTCTGAATTTTCATTATTTTTCAGCTGCAGGAAGATGCTCGGATTCGAGGTAAAAGAGCAGTATTCCAAGATTTGGATAAGCCAAGAGCAGTGGGAGGGAATAAGGAGTTCATCCCAAAGTCTCATCATGGGATCTTCCATTTGTTCAGAGCTAGAGTCTAGGTCCAATTTTCCTTTCCCCCTTCAGCCAAATTAGGCATTGGCTTTCCTTGAACTTCCATGAGCACTGCCAGTCTCTCTTCTGTTCAGTCCCATTATGTGGACAGGGTCCCTTGGGATGGCTGTTGGGGGCTGGAGGACATTCTTAGCCCCCAGTCAGACCTGGCCCTCTTCAGTAGAGAAGAGACAGCACACACAGAGGTGAGCAGCTTCCTAGCTGTGCTGTAAGGGCTTAGCAGAGCTGGCATAGGGATTGAATAGTGGGGAGGACAGAACGGAATGATTATTCAAGGCGACCAAGTTTTAGTTGTCAAATGCCCAGATGCAAATTCTAGTGTTTTAGGAAAATACACAAAATGCCTATGAGCCTAGAACAGTAGCACAAAAGCCATATCTGTAACATCTTCCTTCACCCATCCAAGAACGAACTTACAAATCAGGGCTTTTCAAACTTTTGCATGTATACAAATCACCTGGGTACCTTGTTGAAAAAGCAGATTCTGATTCAGCAGGTCTAGGGAGGGCCTGAGAGTCTGACAGTCTATATTGGTAACAGGCTCGTATGTGATGCCAAAGAGGCTAGATCAGACTTTAAGTATCAAGGATATAAATGATGGAGCTCAGTGAAATATCATCTAATGTCGGAATGAAATAAGACTTAATTCAGGGACTTCCAAGTCCCATGGAAAGATTGAGGAGACTTCAGATGTGGGCACAGAAATCAGAGGAAGGCGAAAATCAAAAGAAGATTCTGACTAGTCAGGGGTCTCTCTGGGAATTGGAACCACTCTGTGCTTTTTCAGCCCCTCCACAAAACGGAGCTCATAGGAGTCTGAACCTTCTTGCAGTTTTAAATAAAGCCAGTCCAGAGAAAATGCTCTCTGATCTTTCTCCAAGCCTGGTCAATCACCTCCACTCCAGTCTGAAATAAGGAAATATGGCCAGCCAAATGCATCATGAGATACAGACGACAGTCTTCTTGGCCTCTGATCCCTGAGGATCAACAAGTCAAAAAAGCCGAGCTTACCTCAGCTTGGAGGATGCTCCTCTTTATCGAAGGAAGGATGATGTCTAAAGAGGTCATTGCAGGCCCTGGGTACACCTATCTGATGACCGAGGATGTAAAAAATGTGGATTTAGGATCCTAGCTGCAGCTATTTCTTTTCCACTTCCTAAAGGGATGGGCGGGGAGAGAGATTCGGGATAAGATGAGGAGAATTCTAAGTTCATTGTATCCATTTTCAATACTAAAAAAAAAAAAAAAAAAAAAAAAAAAAAAATGAGAAAGCAAGGACCTGCTCCAATGGCAATAATGTGGAATTGAGGCATTTGGCAAATTCCTGATGCTCAGCATTGGTTAAACAGAGGTCTGGTGGCCATGATTCACTATGCTTTGCAAGTGACCACATGTCTGGTGCCACATTCTACAACTGCCTCTCTAAGAGGCCTATAGGTTTTCAGCTTCCCCATAAGTTCTGGCCTTTCCCTCTCTGGTTGGCTATACTCCAAATTAAAGATGTGAGCAGGGCTCAGAGCTCTTAGGGAGGCATTTCCAGACTCCTGTAACAGAACGACTCCTTCCTGTGTCCACCTCAGGAATGAGCAACTGCTCCATGACACCCGTTTCATCTGTATCCAAGACTAGGTAAGTGGCCTTCTTCTGATAGTCCCTAAGGGAGATGGCATCTACCCAGATATGGGCGTAGTGGCTAGGAATATAGCTGGCTCTGAGCCTTGAGCCTTCAGGAGCCTATGCTTCCAATATGTCTCTTTGAAAGGGAGAGGATTTGGCCCCCCACCGCTCTCAACTAATGGTGAACTACAGGGCCAGGGCTTCCTCCTCCATCCCCATCCCCATCAGAAATCCCTGGAATCTCAGGATCACTCCTAGACCTCACCATAATAGAGTTTGGGAGATTCTCTTCATTCATTTGACAAAATAAGAGAACATAGAATGATAGATAAGAAAAGAAAGCTGTGAAAAAGGAGTTCAAAATCAGGGACTTAGAAAGACAGGGCCTTGGAAGAAGAAAATCAATAAAAGTTTGAGAGTCCAGTGTCCCAACATTGGAAGATGTTAATCTCTTTTTCTACCATAAGAAAAAGATTAGGAGAAAAAAGATCAGTCTGCAACACCAGAGATTTAATGTAGACATTAGGAATGACTTTCCAATTAGTGACAACTGAGAAACAGAGGCCTAGGTAGCCTCTAAGAAAGATGGCAGCACCATGTTCTGCAGAGGACTTCCAAAATACTTTGTTAAAAAATCAGGCTGACATGTTTCAGGTATGGTCCTGCCTGAATCAGGAAATGGAGAAGGTGAACTCCCTGGATCCCTGTTTGAATCAAATTCAATTCTATTTAAGAGTTGGCCCTACTGACTGAAAACCATTCCTCTTTTTTTGAGATAGATCTTTATTCTTTAAATAGATCAGTGCTAAAACCACAAGAAAAATAACTGACAGGTGACGTCATATTTACGTAGGTTTTAAATGTAATTGTTGTAAACCTCTACATATGAGGAGCACTTTTGATTAGTCAAAAGCATATTGGATTTATGCTTTCATTTAATTTTAATATTCCTCTGAGGCAAGCCTGACAAATATTCCTGACTTTCCTAATGAAAACATAGTCTCTGATAAGTCAGGACACTACATCTCCTAACGCCCAGCAAGGGCTCTTTCATTTGGGCCACATCACATTCTAGAGACAACTTCCAGAGCCAGTGATGTTGATTCCTGGCAGAGCATGATAACAAGATCCCTAAGGACAGTGGAGGCCAGGAAGAGGAGCCCCAGGGATGGGAGCTCGCTCCCTCATTAATTCACAACCTCATCTTATTCCGTACAGCGGCATCACACCTCCAGATCCTGGGACAACCCTAAATTTGGGAAGTTTGCTGTCAAGCACTGGAGACCAGTCATCAAGAGTCCAGGCCCACAACCTGAGAAACCAGCACTCTAATGAACCAGCTTGCTACTCTGGACCCTAACCATTCAATCAAGGAAGAAGGCCTCCTCTGCTTCTGCCAGGTGTTTCACCCCATGACCTTTCCCCTAAGCTCCACCATGCTCATCTTGCTATAGTCAGGAACCCAGGCCCCACAGGTCGTCACTCCAACATGGCAGAGTGGCACCCCATCAAGCAGGTAAGGTGCAATAAAAGAGACAGTGGGGTGGCAGGGTGGAAGGCTGAGGGCAAGGCCAAGCCAGGATCTTTGAGGTCTCTGTAATCAAGATAAAGAGCCAAGCAGAGTATGTCAGGTGTGGATAGTTCTGTATAGGGAGGAGTGTTCAGGAATCAAAGAGAGACAATTATGGGATAGAAAGACAGAAAGGTAGACAGAATAAAAACACACTAAGAAATGTAAAGCCCGTTATTCCCTTCTGGAAATTGCTCTGAAAACTTACATTACCTTTGGGACTTAATTCAGAATCAAAAGTCAAACACAGTAGATCCGTAACAAACTTCATTGTCAGAATTTTCATTAATAAAGTACTTGAATATGCTGCCCTCAGAGGCACTGCTTAAGTGACAGGCCATTTCCTCAACCTTTTCAACTCCCGTACTCCTTTACTTCCTCTGACACCTCATCCCATATGGAGAAGACTGTCTCATACACTCACCTGTGACATAGACCACACTCTCTCTCTAGCCCTAATTATGGCTTATTGGGAATTCCTTTTAAGACAGAGTCTGAGTGATGGGTGATGGAGAAAATTGGGCTCATCTGCACATGTCTAAGTATATTGATTCTATGTATTTTCATGAATAGTCCCTTTTCAAAAATTTTATCCCATTTCCCACACATATCAGCAAAATACACAAAATGTTTCAGTATTTTTTGCCATAAGTTTACATCTTTCTGAAAGAACACATATACTCACAAAACCTCATCATCATTTGAAACTGAGTTTGGGTTCAGAAATCAAGGCAGAAAGCTTCCTTTCTCTTCAGTACAACATAAACAAGTGTAGGATAACAGAGTGGGCACTACATAGAAAAAAAAAAGGTGGTATACAATCAGTGGACCTCCTCCCTTAGACCATGTTGGAGATCTTGGGATAGGGTCATGAGGGTAGAAGCATCAGGAGAAGCATTGTAAGGACTGCTTTTACTTTCAGTGCCACCTGCCTAGGAAACTAAATTTCTTTTATTCCCATCCATGTAACTGTGACATCTATGGCGCAGCTTTGGTGCCTGAAAAAGAGAGGCGAGTAGGCAGACATCATCACTGACCCAGAAGAAGGAGTGGTACTAATAGGCAGACGCCAGGGCCTGTGGCAGTAACCGGGAACTCGGAAATGCAGTGAGTCCCAAGCACATCACAATTGCCAAGCAAAGAAACCAGCAAACAACGGATCAAATAAATGCGATGTGAAAGACATGTACCCTATGGGCTCTTACTGGGTAGTGGAATGTAGTGATCCAATGTCCAAGTATATTGCATTTAGTTCAGTGCGCAGCACTGCAGATTAGAAGATCTGAATTATAAAGTCATAAACCCATTTTGATTTTCCCCAAGTTATGCTGCTTTGTGGGCCTCAGTTTCCTCCCCTTGTAAAGAAGGAGGCATAACTGGAAAATACTGAAGGCTCCTTTCACTTCTTTTTTTTTTTATTAACTATAGTCACCATGCTGTACATTATATCTCCGTAACTTATTTATTTTATAACTAAAAGTTTGTACCTTTGATTCCCTTCACCCATATCATCCCCACCCCCATGCCTCTGGCAACCACCAATCTGTTCTCTGTATTTATGAGCTTAAAAATACTGTTTTTCAAAGTTTCCCTGCCCTCTTCATGAAGTTATGTCATATATTCTTAACACAAGTCAATTCATTTATCATACTCTGCATTCCATCCTGGGATTGCTGACAACCAGGTTGATTTCTTAAAATTTGCATATAGTAAAGTTCCTACTTGGTGGTATACCATTCTATGGGTTTTGACAATTGTAGAGTCATTTATCCACACCACCCTTGTATAGCCCATTATGTACTCAACCCTTCTCTCATACTCCTCTCAGTTCTAATATCTAGTGATCTAGATGGTCTCATAGTCTGATTCCAACATACCCATCTCCCAGACTGTGTAAAATCACCTAATTCAAAATATTTCCTACAAGAAAGAACTACTTAGGACATTTGTTAAAAAAGGTGACCTTTGCACACATCAATGAACATACATGTCAGGGAAGGTGCTTTTTAACTCTTTCCTTTCGAAACAAATAACTATAACATATTAAAAGTTATACAACACAGAATTTAACCCCTGGAGTGAAAATTTGTCACAACACCAGTAAAATAATAAGCAGAATGAATTGTTACAACAAAATACGTATTTAAAAATTATCACCTCACTCTCTGTGACTTCAGCTTGTATTACAAAGTGACAATAATCAAAACAGCATGGTATTGACAGAGAAACAGACACACAGACCAATGGAATAGAATTGAGAACCCAGAAATAAACCCACGTAAATATGGGCAGATAATTTTTGACAAAGGAGCCAAAAACTTACAATGGAGAAAAGAAAGCCTCTTCAATAAATGGTGCTGGGAAAATTGGAAAGCCACATGCAAAAGAATAAAACTAGACTGCTATCTGTCACCATATACCAAAATTAACTCAAAATGAATCAAAGACCTAAACATAAGACCTGACACAATAAACTGCATAGAAGAAAACATAGATACTAAACTTACGGACCTTGGGTTCAGAGAGGATTTTATGAATTTGACTTCAAAGACAAGGGCAGTAAAAGCTAAAATAAATGAATGGGACTATATCAAACTAAAAAGCTTCTGCACAGCAAAAGAAGCCATCAACGAGACAAAGAGGCAACCAACTGAATGGGAGAAGATATTTGCAAACCATGCCTCTGGTTTAATATCCAAAATATATAAAGAATGCATATAACTCAACAACAAAAAACAACCAATCCAATTAAAAAATGGGCAGAGGACCTGAACAAACACTTCTCCCAAAAAGACATGCAATGGCAAACAGATTTATGAAAAAATGCTCAACTTCACTAGCTATTAAGGAAATGCAAATCGAAACCAGAATGAGATATCATCTCACACCTGTTAGAATGGCTATCATCAACAAGACAAATAATAACAAATGTTGGAGAGGCTGTGGAAAAAAAGAAACCCTCATACACTGTTGGTAGGAATGTAAATTGGAAAACAGTGTGACTATGGAAAACAGTGTGAAGGTTTCACAAAAAATTAAGAATAGAATTACCACATGATCCAGCAATCCCTCTCTTGGGTATTTACCCCCAAATCTGAAAACATTTATCTATAAAGATATATGTACTCTGATGTTCATTGCAGCATTATTTATGGTGGCCAAGACATGGAAACAACCAAAATGTCCTTCAATAGATGACTGGATAGAGAAGATACCATATATATATATATATATATATATATATATATATATATATATATATATATAAAATAATTATATCGTGTATATATATAATTAATTACAACAGTATTAAATCATCAACCTCATTAGATGTTGACATGTCATTTGTTAAAATACAATGTTTATGTTTTTAAATTAAGACTTTACAAAAGTAATGAAGTTTTTTTCACATGGTAAAAAGACCCCATAATTTTTGGTTATATTGAAAACAGAAACTACAAAGGATGCTTTCTACATACTTTCATGCTAATTCAACAGTATTAAAAATGCTTTCAGTTGTTTTCCAGTTCCAAAAACAGCTAAATATAACATGAAATCCTAGTAAAACATTTTACAGAAGTTGACAAATGGATAACAAAATTGCTCCAGAAGAACACTGAAATGGGAGTTGGCAGATAAGCAAGGGGAGAAGTCTAGAATGATCCATGTGATAATAGATTAGAGTTGGAAACATCAAAATAAACTAGTTTTGCTTAATATAGATACAGATGGCTATATAGACATATTTGTAGATATGTGTAGCACATGGTTAGTATACCCACATATATTTTCCTGCTATCAATTGAGAGGGCCTGAAGCAACAACACATCAGTAACAACAGTTACATCTATCACCCAGATTTTGGTTTCTAACACCAGTCTCCAATAAAAGGAACCAGGGCGTCTTGGAGAAATGGCTGATTCTAGGGCTAGGTCAGGGAATATAAAAGATGAGCTTGAAGCATTTTGTAACACATACATAGACACACACACACACACACAAAATGATGGGTGTAGTCAAAGGAGCACTGGAGTCAACTGAAAGGTCTCAGTGACCAAAGCTGGAACAAGTTGAGCAATAAACAAAGTAGTATTGGAGTATAACACAAAATGTAAAATATTTATGAGACCAAAATGATATAAAGGATTGAACAAATAAATGGGGAGAAGAAACAAATCTCCCATGCAGAAAAATTCCAAATAATTTATGTAGATAATCCACTCTCAAAGAGGTGGAGAATAACTCTTTATTCCATAATTGTGAGCTGCACATAGTGACTCCCTTCCAAAGAATATAGTAAGAAATAAAAGCCAACTTAGAGGAAGATTAGTAATATACAGTGGATAAATCTGACAAACACTACCTGAGACATGTGACCATGGTAGTGATAAGTTATATCGACAGTATGTATTGTTGATATGATATGATGAAAATGGTACTTCACTTCTGTGGTCTTCTTCCCAAAAACCTATAACCCCAGTCAAATCATGAGAAAAACACCAAACAAGCTCAAATTTAGGGATGTTTTTCAACATGTCTGATCTGTACCCCTCAACACTGTCAAGGTCATCACAAACAAATCTGAGAAACTATCTCAGTCAAGTGAATCCTATGGCAACATGACAAACTCACTATACTGTGGTACCTTAGGATCCTGGAACAACAACAACAAGAAAGACATTAGGTAAAAACTAAAGAAATCTGAATTTAAAAGTATGGAGATTAGTTAATAATATATTAATGTTGGTTCATTAATTCTAACAAATATATGAATATTTGTTAACATATATTAATATATTAATATGTTATATATTAATATAATATATGTTATATATTAATAACAGTAAGCTGTTAATAGGTTAACAGTAAGCTGTTAATAGGTCATTAATTCTAACAAATATATGAATATTTGTTAACATATATTAATATATTAATATATGTTATATATTAACATGTTATAATATATGTTATATATTAATAACAGTAAGCTGTTAATAGGTGGAACTGTATGCAGGGTATATGGAAAGTCTCCACACTATCTTTTCAATTTTTCTGTAAATAACTATTCTAAATAGTTATTTTTAAAATAACTTCTGAAAAATAAAGTTTATTTAAATCCTAAATGGTTAATAATAGTAAACACATATAGACAGCTAATTAATAGTTTTCTCACTCTGGGATGGGACCAAAAAAATTTTTTTTATTAGTTTCAGGTGCACAAGACAAAGTAACACTTTAGACGTTTATCATTTATCTCCCTCACACTGTGTGAACCCCCCACCCATCCACTATCCCTCTGACATCGCACAGAGCCATCACATTTCCACTGCCTCTATTCCTAATGCTGTACTCCACTTCTTGTAAGTACGTACACACACACACACACACACACACACACACACACACACACACATATACATACAAACTTGTAGTTGACATTCATTATTGTTCAGCTTCAGCTTCAGGTGTACAGTGCAGTGATCAGGCATCTACATCATCCCTGAGGTGGTCTCCCAAATGAGACAAGTGTCCATCGGATACCCTACAAATTCTTTACAACATTATTGATTACATTTCCCATATCAATTTTCAGAACCCTGTTGGGACAAAAATTTTGAAATGTCTATGTATTCTGGAATTTTACAAAGAGTACGGAAACAAATAGGAGCCAGGTTTCTTACTGTTAGAAAACTGAATACCAAATATGGAAAGATACAAATATGGTAGAAGATACGTCTATGTATTATATAAAGGTGTTTATAATTATACGTACACACATTTTTTTCTAGCTCTGTCTGGTAAAAGGGTTTAGAGACAATGACAGCTATACCATTAAGCTCACCTAGCACCCAGATCTTATTTTCTAAATACTATTTTCCATTTAAAGAAACCAGAATATCTTAGAATAAAGACTGATTCAGGGCTGGTACAAGAAAAGGACAAGATGAGTCTTTTTGTGCCATAAAGGAAAGTGATCAAAGAATGATGGGATATAGCAAAAGGAAACGGGAGCCAACTTGGAGAGTATCCCACTGGCCATATCTGAGATAACTTGAGCATAACAATAAATCTTGATAGCAACTGATTGCAATCTATTGAATAAAATAAGAATTCATGAGTCTGTACTGAGAGAGAGAGACAGGAGACAGAGAGAGGCCCTTACTTGTAGAAGAATGTGAACTAATAAAGAAAGAATGAAGGAGTTAGGCAATTCTCAAAGGATGCTAAAGCTAAGGGGTAAAAATGTAATAAGGAATAAAATATTTGCATAATTTCAAACTACTCTCCACAAATTATTAATTACAAAGGGAAAAATTACAATGAAGAAACTTGGTGCGTACCATATTAAACATTTTTTCAGTCCTATACATACATATCATACTTACACATAGAATATGTATACAATACTTACATATATTTTATACTTATACAAAATTTATATTTTATATAATATATATTTTTAAATTTACAGTAAAAATGCTTTTTTAAAAAACAAGCAAGGATATCATGAAGAAAAAAAAGAGTGAATACATTCAGGTGCCTGAAATGAATAAACAATCAAAGTTGATTTCAAGTTATGAAAACTAAGGGGAAAAAACTATAACTGGTACATAAATTACCTTTTTGTAACTTATCTTTATGGTATTCAAGTACTTTTCTCCCATATTTATATTAATTCTATCATAACATTTAAATTATGTATACTCGACAAGGATATCAAGTTATAAATAACATAGATTACATTCTATGCTAATTAGAGAGAATAGAAATAAGACTAATGTGGAAAGCTTGAGGGATCCAGTTTGGGCTCAATATTAGAAAGAATTTTCCAATAACAAAATGCTCTGCCTTACCTAGAAAACCAACTAAACAACACCACAAAAATAAAACATAACTCTACAGAGTGATCTTTCCAAAATTAAACATATTTAAGTAACTTCACAGCTTAAAGCACTTCAGTGACGCTCCATTACCCACATAATAAAGTCCAAATCCCTTTACATGGAATAAAGAACACTTGATTACCTTCTGGTCCATTCTAAATTTCCACCCTCATTATTTTCCACACCACTCTGTCAAAAATTATTTCCACTGCAGGCACACACCAGGCTACTTTTTGTTCTTGAAGTAAGTCACATTTTTCACCTTGAGACAATAGATAAATAGTGCTGTTACTTTGCCCTCACTTGGAATTCATCGCAGCTCAATCTGCCAAACCTTTTGCATAAATTGTATTCATCCTTCTAGTCTATCCCACATATCACTTTCTCAATGAAGCTGGTTTGACATTCAAATAGATGGGTCATAGCTGACTTCTTAACTACCGTCTTTATCTGTAACTTCGGCAAAGCTATCACAGGTTTACATGTAATCACAGAAATCCCTTTTTCTTTTGGACATCACTCTCAACAAATCAAACCAAATCAGCCCTTTAAAACAAAGAAGTTAAGGTTAGAAGATCATATACAGGTTGATGAGTGTAATAGTTGAAATTGGCTGTGCCCGATGGCCATCTGAGATATTTTGCCTTTAAATAAAAAGTCTCCTTTCATCTGGTTATGCTCCCTTGCTCCATAGCTTGTTCCCAACACATTAATTACCTTTTGTCTGAGCTGAGCAATCAGTTGCTTGCATTATTTTGTTCTGGCCATGTCTGGGATGGGATGTGCTATAAATTTGATGCATTTAAGAAGTGGAATTTTCAGAAGATGATAGGGTCCTAAAATGAGTTATTGTTATTTCACATCAGTGAAATAATTCAATTTAACAGGTTACAAACAAAAATAAAGCTGTTTCTCTCTATGCATTTTATTTTTTTAGAATGAAATAAGTACATGTTGCAGTAATAAAATTGCCTTTCTTTGCTTAACAAGCCTACCCCTGCCTCAAGCAGTGAATTCTTATAAACATAAGTAGAAAAAGCTAGTATTTTTATGACACAAAATAATTTCTAGCTCATCAGTTCTGTATTGTTGTCCAGCACACACACACACAAAAAAAATCCAGATGGATAATTAAATAACTGCAAACGATGGAGGCTATTTTTGTTAAATCTACCTGAATTTGCTCAATATATTAATAATTATGTCGTAGTCTAAATAATACAGTAATGGTCTTACCATGTTAGTTAATTTTTCATTTATTTTGAAGAGCTATTGTATTGAGCAATCAAACAATTATTCAGGTAGAGCAACCAAAAGGAAAAAAGAATTACTTGGTCTCTCTGTCTGGAGTCTGGCTAACAACTCTAAACAATGCCAATGTCCCCAGCTCTGCCTGATTTTGTGTCCCTTTTAGAGGCTTACATGCTGCACACAAGCATGGGACTTAAAACATTAGATTGAGTATTTTGTTTGGGATGTTTTTGGCAAGAGCCTTTGCACAGAGGCATACCAATGAAATACTAGATATTATTTATGTAATAAATGTGCCTTTTTAAAACAATAATACCCTTTCAGAAATTTCTAATTACTTTGTAACTACATGACTTAACCTATTAGTAAATACAGTAATTAAAATTCTGCCTTTTCAAAAAAAAGGGAACATTTTTTCAGACAACAGCTAAAGACATTTGGCGCCAGCATACTTGCATAACTGAAATACTGAAAAGATTTCTTTATATAAAGAAAAAATGTTCCTAAATGGAAACATTAAAATAGAAGAATGAATTAAACGCATCTGAAAATTTAAACACTTGGGTAATTTCAAATGAATATTAATCTGTATGGTAACATAATAATGTCTTGAGACATTATACACACACATACATATATATACACATATACAGAGGGTGCCAAAAAGTGTATGCATATTTTAAGAAAGAAAAAACTGTATTAAAATTGTAATACTCAATATATATCGATAACAAAAGATGAATACAAGTCACGTGTGACTTCTGCAATTACAAAAGGTAATCAAAGTAGTTACCATCAGCGTCCAGACACTTCTAATTATGGTGAACTACTGCTTGAGCAACACTGGCCAAAGTGTCCACTTGTATTTGCTGCACATGCCTTTTCAATTTCTTCACACAGTACCATGCGTCTCAAATTTATCAAAAATGTGTGCCATTGTTAGACGTCTTGGAGGTTAGATGTTTGCATATAATGAGCATAATGAAGTTAGAAAAACATGTAAGAAAATACTGTCCTCGCTCTGTTATAAATGACTGTATAACTTAGGGCCAGTCACTTCTTTCCAGATCCAAGATATTTACTTGAATAATTTGAACAGGAAGTTGGACCGGATTATCTCTGAAAGTGATTACATCAGTATTCCAAAACATACCTCACAGGTCCTTATGAGCCAGTTCTTCACTGAACAGGCTCAGCCAGACGAAGCCAAGTTCGATCATTTGGAAGTTTCCAGAATCATTAGAGAGAAATAGCCATTTTGCATAGCTCCCTTTACAAAGGTAGTACCATCTCCAAAGTACCATTGCCAAATAATGTAAAATTCACATCAAGGTAGCATTTTTTAAAAAGACCAGGTATAGAAAATTTTTCGAGCTACACATCTCGGTCAATACTACGAGAAAAGTCAGACATTAAAACAGCTGATTTGGACTGAATTTATTAATAGTCTCATGAAGAATACATTTTAGACATATAGGTAAGTCTCCTGCCTATATTATACATTTTTCAGGAGCAAAAAGAATAGTATCTTATTTTACTGAGAATGTCCAATTTATTTCTCAGTACTTAGAATTTATCAGGAAGGAAATAAATGTTTTTAGCTAACATTTAAACAATTAATCTTCCATTGGCTCTCTTAAGTAATGACAGCCACCTGGTCTTGTGTGTTATTATGTATGAATATAAGTTTGGATCATATAAAATACATTTCTGCCATAAAAACAGTTATGTCATAAAGTTCTCAAAATGTATTTTGTGCTGCCATGTAGATGCATTTTTTAGGACAATTCATTCCTTAAGATAAAGCTTTCCTTGAAAAGGAGTGTTAGCTTAAGGGCTGGTCTTCACACTAGCCTTTTTCAGTACCATAGTCTAGGCTGAGAGGTCACTCACTCCTCCCAAAAGCTATCCACATTTACAATTTTGTTTTTCCAGTTGCTTTACTCATTTTATCATCAAACTGTTTATGTTCAAAAATGCAGCTCATGTGAACACAGGAAAATAATATGAAAAATAGGAGTAATACACAGCAGCACGACTCCCAGGGAATTTACCCATGAAGTATCCAGCCACTAAGTATTGAATACGGCGTCGAACTCTGGAAAGGGCTAACAAGGGAATCATGGGGTCTGGGGTTTCTGGACACATGCATCAGCATCCTACTAGTTATAAGCTTGGACTTCTGTGGGGATCAGTCCATCCCCCACTACAGCTGTGAGCTGCCCTCTCTCTTCCCTTTGTCCTGCTCTCATGTCTCCACCAGTTTTACTGTTCTTCTCTGTTCCAGCCTCCTGCGTAGGCTTGGAACTTATGTCCTAATTGTTTATTCCCACACTCTCACTTTGTCCACCATTCCAGGCATCAGCTCCTTTTCAGGCAGAAGCAAGATCTTCTCCACGTATTCCTCCCACCTAAATGTAGTACTCCTGTTTTGTGGTGCAGCTTTTCTTAGCTACTTCATACCAAACTCAGGTTCCCTATTGGAGTTTATCACCTCTGTACAGGGCAGTGTGGTCATTCCCTTAGTGGACTCCCTTGTCTATACCTTGAAGAGCAATGAAGTGAATGTAGCTAAGAGAAGGACCTTTAGAAAATATATCCAATATTTCAGGTAGGTGACCAGAGTCAGAAAATGATGGAGAATTAGTTTACTACAGCAAGATATTCTGGTAACTTAACAGTAAGAGAATTTCCTGATTGCTTCAGATATTGGAAGGAGAAAAGAATCTTAGAAATTCATAGAGTTAGCCAGATGATCAAGAGATCAATATTAAGAATGAAAGAAGGGAATTTTTTTTTTTGTATTGCTGAGTGGTATTCTACTGTGTGGCTGTTCCATGTATGGTTTGTTTATCTATTACCAGATTAAGAACATTTGCGTTGTTTCTAGTTTACGTCTATTGCAAATAAAACTGCTATGAATATTCACGTACAGGTTTTGTGTGAATTTAAGTTTTCAGTTCTTAAGTGTTAATACTCAGGAGAAGGGTTGCTGTGGAGTATGGTTAAGTGTCAGTTTACCTTAACAAAAAACAAATGTCCAAGCTGTTTTCTAGAATGGTTGTACAATTTTATATTCCCAGCAGAAATATATGAGGGACTCAGTTACTCTGCAACATTGCCTGCAACTGGTGGTGTATTTTTTTAATGTATGCACATAATAACAAAATTTCAACGTAATAAAGCAAAAACTGACAGAACTGAAGTATAAAAAGACAAATTCACAATTAGAGATTGAAACCTTCTTCTCTCAATAATCAATAGTAAAAGTAGAAAAACAGCCTGTAACTTGACTACAGGAAATAAGGACATAAAGAGCACTATAAAATAAATTGATCTGGCTGACATTCAGAGAACACAACCCAAAAAACAGCATAATACACATTCTTTTCAAACACACATGGAACAATCTCCATGATGTTTTATTGTGGGGGAAAATCAAACTCAGTAAATATAAGAGAATTGAAGTCATATAAAGTATGTTTTCTGACCACAACTAGAAATTATAGTTTATTTTAGAAATAAGCTAAACATCAACAAAAGAAAGATACCTGGAAAATCCCCCAAATATTTATAAATCGAACCACCGTCTCATAAATAACAAATGGGTCACAGAAAAAATTACAAGAAACATCAGAAAATGTTTTCAATTGAAGGAAATTGAAATGTAGCATATAAAAATATGTGGAGAGAAGCTAGAGCAGTGCTTACAAAGAAATCTATAGTGTTAAATATCTGTACTAGAAAACAAAAATTATCTAAGATTCAATTGTAAAAAAACAAGGAAAACAAGAACAAATTAAACCAAAAGTAAGCAAACAATTGGAAATAATAATGAAAGCAGGAGAGTCATCATCAAAATGGCAACATACGAGTAGGTTCTTCCCAACTTCAGTTCCACTCACAAGAAGACGAACCAGCAACTCTCCATAGACAAGACACCATTATGAAAATTCCAGTATCCAGGGATGAGGCCAAAGCACCCCTCAGGGCCTCAGAGACTGAAAAGGATCACATTAGAAGGGTAAAAGGAGCTCCTACCCTCTGACCACATCATCTCTCCACCAGGCCAACACAGTACCACACCAAGAGGGTCCCCTAGGCCTACAGTTTTTCCAGTGGGAAAAAGAGAGCCCCAGGTGGACATCGAACTCCCCAAGTGTTGTGGCAGCCTTCCTGAGAGGCCCATCAGGTCTCACCTCCACAGGGATCACTGGGACAATCTCTGTGGCTTGACCACTTGGGATCCGACAGAGCCAGAGAAAAGGGTCAGTGGTATTCACATATTAGCAAAAATTTAAACGACTGGAACTACTGAGTGTTGTTGAGGCGATGCAACAACGCCCCTGGTAGTGGGGCTGCTAACTGGTATCACTTCATGGCCCGGAGACCGCCACGCCACAAGTGGGCTGACGCAGTATAGCTTTCTCAGCCTGGGATGCGCAAAACTGGTTAGTCATATAAAAATAACTTCTCGGCCGGCCCGGTGGCTCAGGCGGTTAGAGCTCCGTGCTCCTAACTCTGGAAGCTGCCGGTTCCATTCCCACATGGGCCAGTGGGCTCTCAACCACAAGGTTGCCAGTTCAATTTCTCCAGTCCCGCAAGGGATGGTGGGCTGTGCCCCAGCAACTAGCAACGGCAACTGGACCTGGAGCTGAGCTGCGCCCTCCACAACTAAGACTGAAAGGACAACAACTTGAAGCTGAATGGCATCCTCCACAACTAAGATTGAAAGGACCAACAGCTTGACTTGGAAAAAAGTCCTGGAAGTACACACTGTTCCCCAATAAAGTCCTGTACCCCTTCCCCAATAAAAAAAAAAAGAACAAATGCCCATGTGACTTCATCTGGATCAGAATAGAAGTTTCTCAGATACCTCTTATAAAAATCTGAGTGTTCTCAACATCACTAATCACCAGAGAAATGCAAATCAAAACCACAATGAGATATCACCTTACCCCAGTCAGAATGGCTATCATCAACAAGACAAATAGTAACAAGTGTTGGAGAGGCTGTGGAGTAAAAGGAACCCTCATACACTGTTGGTGGGAATGCAGACTGGTGCAGCCACTATGGAAGGCAGTGTGGAGGTTCCTCAAAAAATTATAAATAGAATTACCATATGACCCAGCAATCCCTCTCCTGGGTATCTGGGTACCTGGGTACCCAAAAAATCTGGGTACCCAAAAAATCTGAAAACATTTACCCATAAAGACATATGTGCTCCGATGTTCATTGCAGCTTTATTTACGGTGGCCAAGACATGGAAACAACCAAAATGTCCTTCGATAGATGAATGGATAAAGAAGTTGTGGTATATATACACAATGGAATACTATTCGGCAGAACGAAAAGATGAAATAGTACCATTTGCAACAACGTGGATGGATCTTGAGATTATAATTCTAAGCGAAATAAGTCAGACAGAAAAAGAGAACCATATGATTTCACTGATATGTGGTATATAAAACTGAAAACAACAAAAGAATAAGATAAATCACGAAACAAAAACTCATAGACATAGACAATAATTTAGTGGTTACCAGAGGGTAAGGGGGTGGGAGGTTCTAGAAGAGGGTAAACGGGTCAAATATGTGGTGATGGAAGGAGAATTGACTGGGTGGTGAACACATAATATGAGATATAGATGATGTATTACAGAATTATACACCTGAAATCTATGTAACTTTACTAACAATTGTCACCCCAATAAACTTTAATTAAGAAAGAAAAAAAATCTGAGTGTTTTTCCACTGTAGTTAGTTCGTAAGAAAGACCTAACCATGTAAGTTATTTGAAATTCCTTCATCAGAGACAGTCTATTTTCCTGCCATCATTGAGACTTCCAACTAAGAAAAAAAATGTCTACTGGTTCAATGATTGGGCTCTAGAAGTACTGGCTCTTGTGTGCAAAAAGAATACCTGAATAAGGATGACTCCTAGCCCTATGGAAAAACCAAAGCAAAAACATGTCTTCTGTGCCAGGAAAGTGTCAGGAGCTGGGTTATATCCTCCATGATTTCTGTAATGTTCTTCACCACTTGCCACTCCAGGGGGAGACTTCCAGGTTATGTTTGTCTCTTCTCATCTAGCCCTCTACTCCTGGCTCCGAGGCCTCTCTTTTCTACTGTGCCCTCTCTTCACTATTTCCTTGTGCTGGAGCTAACCTCTGGACTCTAAGCACCAATGACATCAGGGCTGTAAGGATTTTTTTCTCCATCAAGGACTTTGTCATCAGCTACTTCTACTGTCTACTCAATAATGTCTCTGTATACTTCCACAGTATTGTTGAAAATTGGTTTCGGTGATTTCTTGCATCTTGCTACAATTTTTGCATTAATTGTAAATTTCAGGTTTAAGAGAAGCTGAAACAAGCAGCTGAGAGGTTCCTATTCTGGAGAGGTACGGGGGAAACACATCAGAGTAGATGGAGTGTTCCTGGAGGCCTAGAATCCCCCACCTCTTCTAAAAGTATAATCTCATCTGCTAAAGAGAGTTCACTGTTTTGTTCCTATTATCCTCCCTATCAATTCTAGCTGCCAATAATATAGGTGATGAAAGGAGAAAGAGGAAAGGACAAAAGAATTTTAGGAGGAAATACTAAGGTATGTGAAGTGTAACTTTCATGAACACTGACTATGTCTCCCCGTCCCAGGTACCCCCCAAAATACCAGGGCAGACAAATCCTGCCTCCCAGCACTAGACCTGTCTTTCTTCCTAACCTCATTACTCAGTTTCCTGGCCATTCCTTCAAATTACTAACATTTTCTGTATAATTATACTGGGCAGATAAAGTGTTACACATTGAGTGGTTCTCAGCTACCTATAATCTTTAGAAATGATAGGATAAGACTATTGGACATACAGAATTTAAGAAGTTGTAAGGTGTGGTAAAAAATATGGTGAATGCTGCTGCTGAGTGCCATCCAACGGAAAGGCAGGGATCTTCAATATGGGAAGCATTGAACCTTAGTAACAGTGTGTAACAAGTTTCAGTTTGTTCGGTGCAGTCAGTCGGGTGTGAGTTTCGATTGAGAGAAGGAGTGTTTTAAAGTGTGTGGTAAGTCATGTATCATGAACAATGCATTAACATGAAATGGGCAAACAGTTTCATCCTCCATCATGACAACGCTCTGTGTCACACATCGCTTCTGGTACGGCAATTTCTGTCAAATAAAAACATTACAGTGTGTCCTCATCCACCTTATTTACCAGATCTGGCATCGTCCAACTTCTGGCTCTTCCCCAAAATCAAAATGACTATGAAAGGTAAATGTTTTGAATGGATTCAGGACATTGAGGCAGCCACGACAGCGCAACAAAAGATACTGATGAAATAAGATTTCCGGGAACTGCTTCAGAAAGTGGCAAGAACGATGAGATAAGTGTGTTTGAAGTGAGGGGGAGTATTTTCAGGGGGATTAATGGCACTGTGTCTTTTACTGTAATAATTTTTTTTATTTAAACATTCACCAGATTATTTGATCACTCCTCAGACATGCAACGGATTATTGTTTGGCCCTGAGAAAAGATGAAATACTGCCATGTGGGACAACATTGATGGATCTTGAGATTCTTATGCTAAGTGAAATAAGTCAGACAGAGAAAGTCAAGATCCATATGACTTCACTCATATGTGGGATATAAAACTGAAAGCAACAAAGAAACAAGACAAATGAAACAAAAACTCATAGACACAGACGACAGTTTAGTGGTTACCAGAGGATAAGGCAGGAGGGAGATGGTAGAAGAAGGAAAAGGGGATCAAATATATGGTGATGGAAGGAGAACTGATTCTGGGTGGTGAACACACAATGCAATATATAGGTAATATATTATAGAATTATACACTTGAAATATATAATTCTACTAACCAATGTCATCCCAATAAATTTAATTTAAAATTTTTTGTTTTAAAGTTTTTAATCTATTTTAGATTTTATTTGAATCATAATAAATGAAAGAATTGATTTTGGTTGACATGATACATTTTTATTTTTTATCATTAAAACATCTTTTCAGTTTTAAAGTATTTTCAATATCTTTTTTCATTTTCTGTCTCTTATTATTACCTTATTTTTATAATCATAAATATAAATTTAAAACATAAGAAAATGGGAAGGAGGAGGACAGAGAGAAAGAGGGAGGGAGGGAATTCCAAGCTTTAGAACTAGGAAACCTTAGAACTCTACATTTTTATCTTTAGAAATATTACTCAGCCATAAAAAAGAAGGAAATCTTGCCCTCTGTGACAACATGAATGAACCTAGAGGGTACTGTGCTGAGTGCAATAAGTCAGACAGTGAAAGACAAATGTCATATAATTTCACAAATGTCATATAAATCTAAAGAACAAAATAAACAAACAAAACAAAAACAAACTCATAGATACAGAGAACATTTTGATGGTTGCCAGATGGGAAGGGTTTAGGGGTGGGTGAAAAGGGAAGGGATGAAGACGTACACATTGGTTGTTACACAGTAGTCATGGGGATGTAGGGTGTAGCATAAGGATGTAGCATTATTGGCCACCCTGCAGTCCCTCTTGTATGATGCAAGCCCCTGAAACAAGAGTAACACATAGGAGAAATAGTTGGCCCTGGAGAATTCATTCAGATTCAGAGCAGGCTTTCTGCTTAAGGGCCTCTCTAGAGACCTTCCTCACTCTCCAATGTCTAGCTGAAATCAGGTCCCTCTGGCCATTGTTTTTGGGAGGCAGAGCCAAGAAGGCTTCCATTTGGACAGAAAAACTATAGGACTATTTCCTTGCTCAGAAGTTCCACCCCTGCCTCTTCTAAAGGAAGGACAAAGTTGAGGGAAGCCCACAGAATTGTAGCCATATCTGTGCTGGAATGGATGCCATTCAGGCATGCTCCACTGAGATCTCTTTTTGGCCTAGAGAGCCCAGGTGAAGGCAAATCTCTTTCTCATTCAAATCCATCTTCTTCTAAAACTATCCATTCTGGGAACCTGCGAGTGTACAAGCCATGGATAGAAATCATATCCTCATTTATCATCTTCCTGAGTTACCTATTAAGGAGGGAGGGGTGACCACTACACCTTCTTCTGGCTTAAACTGAACCTTATAACTGTCCATTTTACTACGTATTCTGGGTGTTCTTTCATCTTTTATCTCTCCTTTTTTTTTCGTTTATCATCCCTGTGATGTACAGAAGATGGTTCGAGCTTGACTTGGTTTTTTCCAGATCTCCTGGTACCAACTCAGAGAATGGCCCAGTCTTCATGAACTCTCATATTGTCCTGAGATTACAGTGCAAATAAATAGTGGACATTATAGATTCACAGAAACCCCTGAAGGGGAAAGCCTTAGAGTAACTCATGTGAACAGCCCTCACTTCTATTTTGAGGACTTCCTCCTGCCTGGCTTCCATGAAACCAGCACCCTGTGTGTCACTTCTGCTTGGGTTGACACAGAAGAGGAAAAGGAGTTTCTACTTATTGCCAAAGATACCAGAAGATCATCCTCCCATCTTTAGAATTTGTAAGCTAGAATGAACTTTAGAAAACACAGAGTTTTCCGAATCTATTTTTTTAATAAGACTTTTCTTTCTTTTTTTTTTTTACTCGCGAACTTACAGTGACAGAGAAAGGTCTTACACCATCATTAGGTATTATAACACTCTTATCAGTCATTCAGACATTCATCATGGTTTGGCAGCCAGATAGTCGCCAAAATGTTATTGCTTACTCACTATGCCATCAGCCCTGCTATGGTTTGAACTCAGTTCCTTTTGAAACTGTAGAACAGCACTGTTCTGTGCTCTGGTATCTGTTCCCAAGTCTCTTCCTTCCTTCTCTAGTCTGAATAATCTCTGTTCTCTTCTCTTTCCTTTCTAGGTCTAATTCACTACCCTCCTCCTTCCCACCTCTCCACCGTGGCCAATAGGTTACTGGCCTGAGCAGGGAAGGGCTGATGAGACCTGACATGCCAGGGTTGCCTCTGCCACGTACTCTGTCCTGGGTCCGCCATGAAGCTCTGCTCACAATGCCTCATCCCCAGGCATGTTCTGAGACTGATAACCCATTTGAGCATTCATTTCTGTTCTTGGCCCTCTGAAGGAAAACTTAAACGGTCCATGGAAATTGGCAACATAACCACAGTCACTGAGTTTGTTCTCCTAAGACTATCCAACAACCCTCAGATCCAGGTAGTACTCTTTGTGCTGTTCCTGGTGATTTACCTCCTGACTCTCATAGGGAACCTGTTGATGCTGCTGGTGATCAGAGCGGATTCCCACCTCCACACCCCCATGTACTTCTTCCTGAGTCACCTCTCCTTCCTGGATGCTTTCTATTCCTCCATCATTGTGCCTAATCTGCTAGAGAACCTTCTTTCCAAGTGGAAGACTATCTCCTTCTTTCAGTGTTTCACCCAGATCTCCTTGGTCCTATTTTCTGGAGCCACTGAAGCTTGCCTCCTTTCAGTCATGGCCTATGACCGGTTCCAGGCTGTGTGCCACCCGCTATTGTACATGGTGGCTATGGACAGGAAGGTATGTACTGGCCTGGTGGGAGCATCCTGGGCCATAGGAATAGGGACTAGCCTAGTTAACACCCTCCTCCTGGCGCAGCAGCACTTCTGTGGCCCCAACCTCATCCGCAGTGTCTCCTGTGAGCTTCCCCCAGTGCTCCTGTTGACCTGTTCTGACCCCTATGTTAGCACTGTCTCTATCCTGACCACCATGGTGGTCCTGGGCCTTGGCACCTTTTTCCTATTGCTGTGTTCCTACACCCGTATCATCATGACAGCCCTGAGGATCAAGTCTGCCACGGGTCGGAGCAAGATCTTCTCCACCTGCTCTTCTCATTTTCTTGTGGTCACCATCTTTTATGTTTCAGGAGTTTGCAGGTATGTCGTATATACTCCTGAATGTAAAGATAGGATATCCATCACCCTAAAGTGGCCTTGGTCTGTAGAACAAAGCATTGTAAAGTAGCAGGGAAATAATCATACTGGGATTCAGAAGGTCTAGGTTCTAGTTACGGCTCTGCTGTGGACTAGCTGTGTCAATTATGAAAAATCCATTTTCCTTCTGGGGCCTCAATGGTCTATCAGTACTCTGAAAAATGAGACTATACAGGGACTAAAGATTTTCCTACTTTCATTACGCTATGATTTGGGAGTTCTCAAAAGGAAATCATGGAGGCTTTGGTAGAGTTTTATTCAGTGTAAGACAAAAATAAATAAAATATATCATCCTTGAAACAGATACCATCTTTCTTTCCTGCTGGAAGATGATGTCTCCAAAGCCTATTTGTTATAACTATTGATTACCATGTTTCCCCGAAAATAAGTCCTAGCTTGACCATCAGCTCTAATGCGCCTTTTAAAGCAAAAATAATATAAGACCCGGTTATATTATATTATACTATATTATATTATATTATATTATATTATATTATATTATACTGGCTCTTCTATTAACTTTTTCTCCAAAAGGCACATTAGAGCTGATGGTCCGGCTAGGTCTTATTTTCAGGGAAACACAGTAGGCACCTACTAGACACCAGCTGCTTTACGTGATCAATTTTAGTATATATCACACAACAAGAAAAATATTAACCCCATTTTTAGGTAAGGAATCTGAGTTTTGGGAGTTTCAGGCAATTTCTCGAAGGTCTCAGAACAAGCTAGTAATGGAGCCATAATTTAAACCAAGTCTCACTGACTTCAAACCTCATGCTCTCTCCTACCATGCTTATCTCAAGCATAAACAACTCTAGCTGATGAGTCCTCACTTACTAAGAGACACAATAATTAACGGTCTGTCCTCTCTATTAGTAAAATGGAGATGCATTTGCACAAATTGTTCCATACTTTTCTTACCTGCTTGTGACTTGGAGAGAAGTCAGGGGTGGGAAAGGATGATAAGAAATGGTCTAGAAGAGCTCACCTGAGCCTGTGAACAAACCTCCTCATCTCCTTCTGTCTTAGTTTCCTTGTATGCCATAAGGGGACAATAATATTTCTCCTATCTACCTCACAGAAATGTTAGGTGAGATAAATTAGATGATGAAGAATGACAATAACTCTTTGCAGAGTCTCTGGGATGGGATGGACCATGGCCGCCAACACTATCGTGGCCATTGTCCTGAGCTCATTTTATTCCTTTGTGCAATTCCCTTGCAGGTACATGACTCCGTTATCTGACTCAGCCCTGGAGCAAGTGCTCTCCATGCAGTACAGTGTGGTGACCCCACTGTTAAACCCCTTCATCTACAGTCTAAAGAATCAGGAAGTGAAGGCAGCTCTGAGGAGGATGCTGACCAGGAAGTCCAGGCTTACCTTCTAACCCAGGCTCCACCACCTCACCAGGAGGGAAAGTTATGGGAAAGAAGAGGAGGTAGAAAGAGCTGTCACCACTCAGTTATCTCAGCACTCATTCTTTTCCAAAACAGAAGTCTTACTTCGTCTGACCCCAGTGCCCTTCTCCAGTCAAGCAAGATGGGGAAACTTCCAGATGACAGTCACCCACAGGGACCTAGTCATCACATAGGAGACTCCTCATAGCTTCACTGGCCATTTCTATAGCACAGCTGTTTCATTTCTTGTCCTTTCTACCCTACCCCTTCCTGCCTCTCCTGCTCTCTTTTACTTTTTTCCATGCCATGCACAAAGTGTAAATCAACCTCTTCAACCACTAGAAAATATCATACTGCATTCTGGGAGAGTCCCATCTTGGTACTATGAGACCCAACTTCCCCGTTGTTCCCATTCGAAAAAATTCCTGGCAAGATCTACAGCTCCATAATAATTTAGAGAGAAATAAAATAACTGTGTCTCCTCCTGTCTTTGTTTTTAACAAGTAACATCTGAAGTAAAGCCTAGCAAATAACAAATTCTCTATAACTATTTGTTGACAAATTAAGGAATGAATGAATGATGTGTGCATCTGAAAGCCTTTTCTCTTGGATGATCCTAGAAAATGGGAGGAGGTGAATATCCTCCTCTAAAGTGTAAGTCTTGAGAGCAAAGCCCCTATCTAATAGCTTCTATGTCCCCAGTGTCTAGAATAGTCCTATAATCTAGCTGGTTTTCAATTAGTGTTAGATAAGTGGGGGAAAAAGAGTGAATGAGAGAGAGAGAGGAGAGAGAATGAGAGAAGGAACACATGAAAAGGAACATTTGATTTTATCCAGTAAAATTCCTGCATTCATAACAACATAAATGTCAGAGGGAAGTGGCAGGGAGAAAAAATCAGGATAGAAAGAGAGAAAGAGAATCCATATTTGGGGGCATTGTCCTAAGTCCTCCCCACAGGAAGCTCTGTGAATGGTGTGCACTCTCACGGCCCCTGCTCACCGCCCACCTTAGCCTGGACCACTTCAGCTCCCTGCCTGGTTCAAGATGTTCCAGGTCTAAAGAAATGAGAAAGAGTTGGAGAAAACAGAACAAGTGCTCAGCTGCCATCCCAGCTCCCATTCAGCTCCCAAATAATTTATCAGGAAGAGAACACCAAAGTTTATTATTGATCTGGAAGAGTCCATAACCTGTCCTCTTTCTACCCAAAGGCCAAGCAAGAGCTCTGCGTCAGTCAAGACTCCCTCTCCAGCTCCCTGGCTTACCTCTGTCCTTAATCCTCTGACCCTCAGGCTAAGATCCTCTCCACAAAGAAATTTATCGTCAGTTTCTTTCAGCAAAGACCTCTGAAGATTATAGATTCGTATATGGTATACCCATAGGTGAAATTTCCTGATCTCTGTAGGATGAAGGCCGGGGCTATGGGGCTAAGCAAAACAGCCCCTGCTGTAGTTGCATTCCTGCTCTGGCCACATGGTGGAGCTGGTCCCTTATATTTTCCAGCGCAGATGGCTTCATGAGGGCGTAACTGAGACAGGGTAATAAGTAAGGATTAGGAAGCACAATCGGTAACCACAAGATTGCCCCAGGGATACGAAAGTCAATTTGGGGAATGTAATCAATAATGTAAAGATTTTGTAGGGTATCCGATGGACACTTGTCTCGTTAGGGAGACCACCTCAGGGAAGATGTAGATGCCTGATCACTGCTCTGTACACCTGAAGCTGAAGCTGAACAATAATGAATGTCAACTACAATAGTTACAAGAAGTGGAGTACAGCATTAGGAATAGAGACAGTGGAAATGTAATGGCTGTGTGCGATGTCAGAGGGATAGTAGATGGGAGGAGGGGGGTTATCACTGTGTGAGGGATATAAATGATAAAGGTCTAATTATTACATTGTTTTGTACACCTGAAACTAACTTTTAAAAATGTGGAAAAAAAAATTTATCTCAAAAAAAGAAATGGATGTGCGAGCTCAGTGGGAGGAATGGACACCCAACCCTGCCCTCCCCCACAACTCATATACAGGGGTTACTCCTAAAACCCTGTAGACTTGGGGAAAAGCCTTGTGTCCCATAATTAGAAAGGGAATAGCATGCAATATCCCTGAGAGATGCATCACATTGTGTTTAAATTCACACTAAAATCACATGATCAATATCAAGTTTTTCCTGAGAGTTTGTTTTAAGTAAGTATAGAGGAGGGATGACCTCTCCACCCCTTGCCTGGTCCTGTAGGTCCCTAAACAAGCCATGGGGGCCTTATTTGGGAGCTGCTGGTCTCTGAGACAAGAGAAGTAAGGTCTGACTGCCTGGAGCCCCAGTGGGTCTAGGGAGGTAAGAGGAATCTAATTAGCTGTATTAGACATCTTAGTAAGGCAGGGAGAAGAAGACAGGAATTAGAAGATAACTCAGCTAATTAAGAAATGTGGTAAATTAAACTGGAATTTTAGAATGCTGAATTGTTAAAGCAGATGAGATCTCAGGAAAACCACCTAGATCAAAACCCTCATTTTAAGAAGAGGAAACTGAGGTACACAGGACGGAGATGACCTGCCCAGGTTCAGACCATCAGTGAGTAGCAAAAAAAAAGACGTTAGGACTCAAATCTCAGCAAGGAGGAGTAATGGAGTATAGGATCCAAACCAGAAGCCCCCAGGTATTCGGATTCTTTCATTGCTGACCTGACTATAAGGGTCCCCTGTTCTTAGCTCTGGTTTTCAGACAGAGTTCCTCTCACAGCTATTTGTAAAAGTTATTTCCTTATCTCAAAGGTGAGAAAAAAATCCCTACCCCCCTCAACTGACCCATTTCAGACCCTAGGAGCCCGTGCTCTTGTCCTATTCCCACCCCACATCTCCACCTGTCAAAATCCCACCCATATTTCAAAACCAACTTAAATGCCACTTCTTTCATGAATCCTTCCTTGATCCCTTTTTCCCCATCACACACACCCAATATGAATTATCTTTCCTCTTATAAATGCTCAGGGTACATTTCTAACCTCTCTCATGATGCTTATGACACTATTCCTTGTTTTATAATTATTTGTTCATATTTATCTCATCTCTCTCACCAGCCCTTGAGGGAAGAAACCTTTTAGCCACCTTTGGATCCCCTCTATAGTTCCTTGATGCTAGGTGATCCCTAAAAGTTTGTTAAATTGAGTTGGTGAAGAAAGCAAATCCAACTTTCTGTTATAAGTTCAGCCTATTTCCTCTTCAATAGACATGGAAGGTGGTTATGACCTATGGCTTCAGTGACTGCCTACTCACCCTATTTCCTCCCTCTCCCCCCAGAAAGAAAATACAGCCAGCCTCTCAAAATCAGGCCCTTTATTCAGGAGAAAGGTGGAGGCCATTGTTGTAATGAAAGGCTCATCAGAGGCACTGAGCAAGTGTCAAAAGTCCAGTGCACCAGCCACGCACCCCTGGAGAATAGTCCTCAAATGTCCAAAGGTGTCACTGCAGGACCAAGATCTCAGAGACAAATTAGCTTCAAGGGAGTAGAAAGATGGGGACTGAGGTAGCGTTGGGGAAGAGGAGTTCCAGGAACATAAAGAGGGCAGGTGCACCAAGGTCAGCAGATGCTCACAGCTACTCGCAGAGCCATTGTTCCAGCTTCTCAGAGCAGAGTGGTTTATGGGCCAACCTGATAATGGAAAGGAGACAGGGCAAGTTGCCTGACTGGATCTTAGCTCAAATTTCCATCTAGCTTCATCCCCAGGAGGCCTGAGGTGGAAGAGTGTGGATAAAAATTACAGAAAGACTTCCCTAGCTACATGGCAAGAGACACTGAGCCACCTAGTGGGTCAGAGTCCATTTCTAAAACTCTAAGAAAGTTTTAGGGCTAGAAAAGATGTGCAGTGGTAAGTACCAAGGGCTTGCTTTAGGATCTAGGACTAAACAAGTAGAACTAGATATCCAAGTCTAGGTGAAAATAAGCTGGGCCTCACTCCACCCTCTATTAGGGAACCCTTATTAGGAAAACTGCCCAACAGGAGTAGAATGAGGGAGGCTTAAACATTGGAAACCTGAGTCTGCTCAATGAGTGTCGTTTCTGAGACTGTATTCTAGATTAAATGAGCAGAGGATAGAAAGCGGAGGGAGTGGTGCTGGAACCAAAGGGGTGAGAAGGAGAAAGGGGAGGGGAAAATAGAAAATAGAATGGGGATTCACCAGTAATCAATTCCTTCATTATCCAGGATCTTCTTGGCACACATCATGTCATCAGTAAGGTCATCATCCAAGAACTCTGGCCGGAGTTACAGGGGACAAAATGAGAGAGCTAAGTATTATCCAGACAGGTAATGAGTTTCCCTCTGCCCTGGATCTCGTAGGTCTGGTCCTTCTCTGAACGGGAGGCTTATGCCTGTTGTCTTTCGATATAAAATAGCCAACACAGTAGTGCCTCCCCCGAGATGAGGGGCACCTTGGAGGAATTATCAGCTTCATGAACTAACTTTCTCTAAAAATGCGTGGTATCACACTTCAAGACTCCCAGACAGCTCAGATCATCTGCTTGTGACCTTTAGGGAACTATCTGGCGATTTGGTGATCTTGAAAAATTCTAGCAACCTCTTACTCAGTACTGTCAACTCAAGTCCCACAGTTTAATCCAGGGATGTGCTTGATACCAAAAAAGAGATTATCCCAGGGATAGGTTCCAGAAAAATAGAGAAGCAGGGCAAAAGGCTACTCACTATCACAGGAGATGTCACAGATGTTCCTTGACTGAAGTATCTGATTGTCCCTGCACCAAAGTTTATTACTGATCTGGAAGAGTCCATATTCTGTCCTGTCATTGTTATTGACCATGGTTTGTGTGTCGTAACCACTGTTATGAAATATGGTACAGATCCCTGAGGGAAAGATGAGAAAGGTATCACAGAGATGTCCAGGTATAGCATTAATGAGGACCTCTATTCGCAGACAGAAAATGGCTCTACAGCAAATCTCCAAATATGACAAAGCACAGAGTATTCTGATGAGATGAAAAGAAGAGTTCCAAAAAGGATCAGACAATGTGAGGAAAGAAAGGAGAATAAGTGCATTAAAAGAGTGAACCGATAGGCAGAGAAGATAAGAGGATTATGAGATAATTGAATGAAAGTGGGGACAAAAAGGGGAGGAAAAGCAGGGTAAAGGAGAGACAAGATGAAGAATGGGACAAAGCAAGGCAGCAGAAAACTCACATTCAGGTAAAGTGATCCCTCCATAGCCATCCATGTCTTTCAGCACCTGGGACAGCTCACATTTTGTAAATTGCTTGGCCTGGGTAACAGGGAACAGAATGCCCACCAGGAGCAGAGAGACGAAGGACATCATTTTGACTGCCCTCAAGAATCTGAAGTGGGGGTACCAGTCAGCTTCACCTCCTTTTATTCATAGAGAAAGCCTCAGGGGCCCTGGCACCAAGCCCTACATCCAGGAAGAGGATGAAGAGAGATTGATTGTGCCACACAGAAATACTGAGCCTGCCAACTTCCTTCCGTAATTTCACCCCCCTTTTGCTTCCCCTCCCCTAATCTCTAGTCCATACCAGGTATTGTTTGTTCTCCACCCAGAGTCAGTTCCAAGCATGATCCTGTTTCCCATTTGGCTTTGCTTATACCTTTGTTTCTTGTAGGTTAGTTCTAGGAAGCAGAATGTCCCCAGCCTACTTCAGGAACAAAGGAGGCCTTGGGGGTAATAGTGTGAGGCAATCAGAATATACAATAAAAGTCAATGGCCAACTCCCCTTTCTCCCTAGAGACATACAGAGTATGTAAAAGGAGTATATGTCATTACATACCATGGTCCCAGTATCAGAACTGGTATTTTTCCAGTCAATCCAGGCATGGTGCAAAACCCAGGAAGAGTCCCTTGATATGGTGATTCATAGATGAGGGCTCAGGAATAGGGATAGAATATGGTAACACAGACTTTGAATATGGTAACACAGATTCTTCCTACTTCAGGAAAATGGAGAACTGGAAAGGTGTGTATGATAGCATCTATGAACTATTATCAGGTTCCTACTCCCAACCACCACTATCACTAAATAAGCTGATTCTATAATGGCGTTAACACATTATATAAATCCAAGACTAATAAGTTGTAATAGATTTGTTCATGGGTATAGAAACTTGTAGACACCCTCAGAGTTGGCCTCTGCAGGTTAAAAATAGAGTGACCCAAGCCAATGGAAAGACTGGACTATAAGCACTTTAAAACTTTAAAATTAGACTGGGATATAGATGGAGCCCATAAAACAAGATTCTGGATCTGAGCTTTAAGATCAGTGCTCCTGAGCAAGTAGAGTTGAGGGTCCTAGTTCTGAATAATTTCTTCAACTTGTTGGCATCAAGCTTCATGTTATGGTTCAAATAACTATTAGCCTCCTTTATGCTGGGGCTCATCCTCTAAACCTAATTTCTTATATTGCACAGGGGTATCCATCCCAATCAAACTATGTAAGACTTTCAATCTTACGGCATTGCAAACTGTTATATCCTACAACTCCTTGGAATCATGGCAAATTCCTCTCAGCTTTATCCTGTCTTCTATATCATGGATAACCAGTATGTGAGGTAGCATGATTAAAACGAGTACGTGGGGTCTTGGAGTGCCAAGAGATAAACAGTCCTTATAGCAAAGAGATACATGTTCAGAATCAGAAAAAGTGCTGCCACTGCATTTCTCCTTCATTCCACCCAGAGGTATTGGAGGAGTATGTGAAGGACAGAAATAGAAATTCCATCACACTAAGCGAGTATGGTTGAGAATGACTGGGAATGACAGGATGACTTTGAACCATGTGGGAAAGGGCAAAGTAAGAAAAGCTAGTCCTGAGGAGTAGTCTTTCCAATAGTGAGGTCGGATGTAAAATGCCTTCTGCCTTGAACTATGAACAAAGACGTGTGATAGAATAGTGGTCCGGGATATCAGGAATCACAGGAACTTTCTACACTTCCAGCCAAGTCAAAATTTATGGCAGCAGCCTGCTTGCCTATAATTTGGTTGTACCTCCGCCCTTCCCTATAAGCAATAAAAAGCAGTATCCAGACGAGGTATCACAGCTAAGTGCAGAAAAGAAAATAGGGCAGGCCCGGTGGCTCAGGCAGTTGGAGCTCCATGCTGCTGGCTCCGAGGGCTGCCGGTTCGGTTCCAGCATGGGCCAGTGGGCTCTCAGCCACGGGGTTGCCAGTTCAACTCCTCCAGTCCTGCAGGGGATGGTGGGCTCTGCCCCCTGCAACTGAGATTAATGGACGACTGGACCTGGGGCTGAGCTGCGCCCTCCACAACTAAGGTTGAAAGTTCAACAATTTGACGCTGAACGGAACCCTCCACAACTATGACTGAAATGACAACTAAGACTGAAAGGACTTGGGGAAAGGGCCTGGAGGTGCACACTGTTCCCCAATGGAGTCCTGTTCCCCTTCCCCAATTAAAAAAAAAGAAAAGAAAAGAAATATACCTTGGAAAAGAGGAACCATTATTTTCCTAGAAATGTTTGTAAAACAGTGTATCAGAGGGTCATCTGAAAAAGAAGATAGAAGATGTCTAATGGGAACAATTACAAACATTCAAAGAAAGATGCAGATTCTTGGAAATAGACCAACAAACAGCAAACAATGATCACAGCAGCACTGGAAGAGGAAGTGTGTGGAAAGACGTGAGCACAGCTAATGGAAAAAAGCTCCTGCCAAAATCACCCTTTCCAGAGGGGTTTTAGTTAAGGTGCTCCGTTTACAGGCTGAGATCTGAAACAAGGCAGTGAAGAGGCATTTACAACACACTGGGTTTTTCAGAAATATACTAGGAAGTATGTGCATGCTCTCAGATGCTGTGGTAAAAATCAGAGTTTCTCAAACTAGTCCTTTCTGGAGGACTTCTAGAGATTAAGGAATCAGAAGCATGTGCTTCAAAACACATTTGACAATAGCCACCTGAAATTGTAGATTGTAGGTGAGCAGCAATTTAGAGAGAGAGAGACCAGGCAACCATTTGGAGAAACACCCTAAAGGCCACAATAATGTTGATCATAACTTCTTATAGTTAATATCCTCACCTTGTTCTACTTCCTTCCATAATTCAGGTAAATTATCACTAGATGAACAATGAAGCTAGATCTTGAACTTGAAACCCAAATTTCAGACAAATTCTTAATTGCATTAGAGATTTATTTAAAGCAAATAAGATTTGGAGATGGCATGCTTTTTATTGGCACTTCCTTTTTTTGGTTGCTTGTGCAAAAATCCTTGCAAAGTCAGTTAGCACTATGAATTCACATCCTATATACACATCCTATATACTGAAGGCCTGCTCTCAGTTTATATAGGATTATTTTGAATTGCTGTATTTGCATTACTATTTCTATATCTGCTATTATGCTTATATGAATAATTGGTTTATTTTTTCAACATTTTTATTAATATACTTTATTAGTTTCAGGTGTACAAAACAACGTACTAGTTAGACATTTATCATTTATACCCCTCACAAAGTGATGACCCCCCTTCCCCCAATTTACTAACCCTCTAATAATGCATAAAGCCGTTACATTTCCACTGTCTCTATTCCTAATGCTGTACTCCACTTCTTGTAAATATGTATATATTTATATGTATGTGTACATTTATACATGTATATATGTGTATATATGTATGTATATATGTATATATGTGTATATATATGTATACACATATACATATATATACATATATATGTTAAACTATAGTTGACATTCATTATTGTTCAGCTTCAGCTTCAGGTGTGCAGTGCAGTGATCAGGCATCTACATCATCCCTGAGGTGGTCTCCCTAACAAGACAAGTGTCCATCGAATACCCTACAAAATCTTTACAACATTATTGATTATATTCCCCAAACTGACTTTCATATCCCCATGGCAATTTTGTAGTTACTGATTGGGTTTTCTAATCCCCTTACCTTATGATTGGTTTATCTTTGTGAATTAAGAATAGTATGGGGCCGGCCCAGTGGCTCAGGCGGTTGGAGCTCCGTGCTCCTAACTCCAAAGGTTGCTGGTTCGATTCCCACATGGGCCAGTGGGCTCTCAACTACAAGGTTGCCCCCTCAATTCCTCGAGTCCCGCAAGGGATGGTGGGCAGCGCCCCATGCAACTGGCAACGGCGGTTGGACCTGGAGCTGAGCTGCGCCTTCCACAACTAAGACTGAAAGGACAACTTGCAGCTGAATGGCACCCTCCACGGCTAAGATTGAAAGGACAACAACTTGACTTGGAAAAAAGTCCTGGAAGTACACACTGTTCCCCAATAAAGTCCTGTTCCCGTTCCCCAATAAAATCTTTTAAAAAAAAAGAATAGTATCAACCAAAGATTCAAATATACAAATGTAAATCAAAACAAATTATTTAAAAATATACTAAAATGAATTTTTACCGATTTAATTTAATATTAGTTAAAACAAATTGATATGCATGTAATTTATTATCAAATGTAATAAAATTTCTATGCAAATTTTAATAGATTTTTCATTTTTAATTTATAATATATCTATTTTTAAATAAACATATATTTATATAACTTTACATCTATATCTGTAATAGAATCTTACATCCTCTTTTTTGTTAATATGGTACTTTTTCTTCTTTCCTTTTTGGCTTTCCTCTCCACCTCTTTATTTCTTCCCTTAACTCGTATTAACAGGCTACCATATATTCATCCATATCTCTTATCAATTATTGTATTTACATACATACATATTGTTTTGATATTTATTTTAAATTTTTTAATCCATCTAAAATTCTCTCTGGGTTGCCTCTTCTGTTCAACTTATCATATTTGTCTATTTTGAAACAAATACCTTAGTTTTCATTGTAGTAGTTTTTTGGTATGTTCTGATAGTTAGTATGACACATCTTTTCTGTTATTCTCTTTTTTAATGAAAATTAATCAAAATTTTTATTTAGAAAAAGAATTTAAATCTACAGAAAGTTGTAAAAATATAATAATAAACTCAATATACCCTTTGTATAGATTCACCCACTGTCAACAATTTGCCACATTTGTGCTTCTCTCATATTCTTTCTGCCAGTTTTATCGAGATATAATTGACATATAACATTGTGTAAGTTTAAGATGTATAACATGATAATTTGATACATGTATATATTGTGAAATGATTAATGATTACCACAATAAGATTAACACCTCCGTGCCCTAATAATTATTTGTTGTGTGTGGTGTGTGAGTGTGTGTGTTTGTGAGTGTGTGTGTGTGTATGTGTGATAACATTTAAGATCTACTCTCATGGCAGAATATAATATAGTATTATTAATTATAGTCACATTGCTGTACATTAGATGCCCAGAACTTGTTTACCTTACAACTGGAGGTCTGTACCCTTGACCAACATCTCTCCATTTCCCCCACCCCAGCCCATGGCAACCACCATTCTACTCTGTTTCTATAAATTTGATGTTTCCAGTTTCACATGAATGAGATCACACAGTAATTCTTTCTCTGCCTGACTTACTTCACTTAGCATAATGCCCTTAAGTTTCACCCATGTTGTTACAAATGGCAGGATTTCCTTTTTTTTTAAGACTGAATGATATTCCATTCTCTCTCTCTCTCTCTCTCTCTCTCTCTCTCTCTCTCTCTCTCTCTCTCTCTGTATTTCACATTTTCTTTATTCATTCATCCATTGATGGACACTTTTGCTGTTCCCATGTCTTGGTTATTGTGAAAAATGCTGCAATGAACATAGAAATTCAGATTTCTCTTCAAGATTGTGATTTCATTTCCAGCAGTGGGATTACTAGATTATATGGTAGTTTTA
The DNA here is from genome assembly GCF_964194185.1 of Rhinolophus hipposideros. Classification (NCBI taxonomy): domain Eukaryota; kingdom Metazoa; phylum Chordata; class Mammalia; order Chiroptera; family Rhinolophidae; genus Rhinolophus; species Rhinolophus hipposideros. The sequence continues at coordinate 50,258,042 of NC_138055.1, forward strand.
TTTTAATTTTTTTGAGGAATCTCCATACTCTTTACCATAGTTGGCTGCACCAATTTACATTCCTACCAACAGCGCACAAAGGTTCTCTTTTCTCCACATTCTCACCAACACTTGTTATCTCTTATCTTTTTGATAACAGCCATTCTATCAAATGTTCTATCAAATATCTCACTGTGGGTTTGTTTGTTTGTTTTGTTTTTTGTTGTTTTTTAAATTTTACTGGGAAATATTGAAGAAAAGTGTGTTTCTCCAGGACCCATCAGCTCCAAGTCGTTGTCCTTCAATCTAGTTGTGGAGGGCACAGCTCAGCTCCAAGTCCTGTTGCCGTTTTCAATCTTTATTTGCAGGGTTGCAGACCACCATCCCATGCGGGAATTGAACCGGCAACCTTGTTGAGAGCTTGAGCTCTAACCAACTGAGCCATCTGGCAGCCCCTCATTGTGGTTTTGATTTGTTTCTCCCTAATGATCAGTGATGTTGAGCACCTTTTCATGTTAATCGTTAGTATGTCTTCTTTGGAAAGACGTCTATTTCAGTCTTCTGCCTATTTTTTAATTGGATTATTTAGTTGGGTTTGATTTTTTCCTTTGTTTCATTTGTTTGTTTGTTTTTGCTATTAAGTTGTATTGAGTCCCTTTTATATTTTTGACAGAAACCCTTATCAGTATATGGCTTGCAAATATTTTCTCTCATTTTGTAGGCTGACTTTTTATTTTGTTAGTTGTTTCTTTTGCTGTGCAGAAGCTTTTTAGTTTGATATCAATTCACTTGTTTATTTTTGCTTTGCTTGTGCTTTTGGTGTCATATCCAAAAAATCATAGACGAGATCAAAGTCAAGAAACCTTTTCTATTTTCTTCTAGGTGTTTTAACATTTCAGGTCTTACATTTACATCCTTAATCTATTTTGAGTTAATACTTGTGACTGGTATAAGATAGGAGTGCAATTCACATTCTTTTGCATATATCTCATTTTCCTAACACCAGTTATTGAAGAGACAATCCTTTTCCCATTGAGTATTCTGATGCTCTTGTCAAAAATTAGTTGACTGTATATGCATAGGTTTATATCTGGGTTCTCTACTCTGTCCCACTTTTCTTTATGTCTGTTTTATGCCAGTACCATTCCATGTTGATTACTATAGCTTTGTAATATAGTTTGAATAAGGATGTGTGATGCCTCTAGCTTTGTTCTTTCTCAGGATTGCTTTGGCAATTCAAAGTGTTTTGTTGTTCCATACAAATTTGAGCACCATTTTTTTCTATTTCTGTAAAAAATGCCATTGGATTATTGATAGAGATTGCATTGAATGTGTAGATAACTTTATGTAGCATGGATATTTTTAACAATATCAATTTTTCCAATACATGAACATGGGATATCTTTCCATCTATTTGTGTCTCCAATTTCTTTCATCAATGTCATAATTTTCAGTGTACAGATCTTTCATCTATTTGGTTAAATTAATTCCTAAGTATGTTATTGTTTTTAATGCTATTGTAAATGGAATTGTTTTCTTATTCCTTTTTAGATAATTTGTTGTTAGTGTGTAGAAAAACATTGATTTTTGTATGTTGATTTTATCCTGCAACTTTACTGAATTCATTTATTAGTTCTAACAACCTTTTAGTGGAGACTTGAAGATTTTCCAAATATACGAGTAAGAGTATACCATCTGCAAACAGAGACAATTTTACGTCATTTTTTTCTATTTAAATGCCTTTTTTTTCCCCTTGCCTAATTGCTCTCGCTAGGACTTCCAGTACGATGTTGAACAAGAGTGGTGAGAGTAGGTACTTTTGTCTTTGTCCCTGATCTTAGAGAAAAAGTTTTCAACCTTTCATCATGGAGTATGTTAGCTATGTTTTGTCATATATGGCCTTTATTATGTGAGGTATGCTCCTTCTATAGGCTATATATTCTTATTGTACTATTCTTCTTTTTCAAAATATGCTGACATATTCCAATTTATTTTTTCACACAAAGTTTAATATATTTTATCTAATTTCCACCAAAAACCTGTTAACAAATTAGAATTACATATGATATACATAATGATTTTTAGAAAAGTAATTTTTATGATGTTAAAACATTAATCTCAGAATATATGTATTTTTCTTCGGCTTAGATCTTATTTTACATACTTCAGTTAGACTTTATAGTGCTCTTCATATAGATACCATGCTTTTTTTAATTAAATGTATTCCTAAGTATATGATATTTTTGTGGTTAATGTGAATGAGATATTTTCCTCCTTCAATTTCTATCTATTTATAAATAGTGCAGAGAAAAGGTACTTTTTTGTAATTATGTCTGTTACATGGCCACTTCACAAACTATCTTATAAATTTTAGTATTTTTTTCAGTAATGTTTCATGGTTTCTAACTATATAATCATATTATCTCCAAAGTGATGGGTAAGTTCTCTTTTAGTTCTTTGTCTTCTAGCAAAGAGAAACTACCAGGAAAGCTATCTGCCTCTGCCATGGCTGAAGGCATAACATGATTAACAATAACAACAATAATAATGTTCTCTCATGAGAATATGAAGCCATTGGCTTGTTCTCACTCAGGTCTGGTCATGTTGACATATCCACATCCGGTCGAGGACAGACTATAGTAGATGATATGGTGCACAGACCAGACTTTCTCCACCCCTTACAAGATAAAAGCACTCATTTCCCCAGCTGCTAAGAGGGTTATCTGCAGATAGCATTAAGCTGAATCTCTCTCTGAAAATTACTCAGAGGAAGACAGCCCCTTTGCCTCAAGGGACCACTCTGTAGGGCCATCTCAGCTCCAGGTTCCTATGAGGTTGGCTGAGCACTTTGTTGTGACTGAATCACAGGTTCAACTTGTCCTTCTGACCAATCCTACTTTCTTCAGCTTCCCATCCCCCACACACACATACACACACATATACAGGTGTTGACTCCAAAAGCATCCTCTAACACGCTTTTTGCATACCAATCTCCATCTCAAAATCTGTTTCCTAGGGAACCTGACCTATAACAAAAGATAATTATAACAATGTATAGTTTGTAGGGTTAGGTATTCAAAACTAAAATTATTGAAAATAGGAGCATGTAAGTCAGGCAGTATTTAGAGTACAAGTTTCCTAAGGCCTTCTACTCTATAGAAGAATGGCTATGACATTAATTAACTTTATTTAAAATGTATTAGTAAAATTTTCAGAGGTACTAATAAAAGAATAGAAATGTAATATATAAATTCCAACAAGAATGAAACAGAATAAGAAAATAACATACAAGTGAAAAAATTAGAACAAAAATGTCATAGTAGAGTCAAACTAAAAAACAATAACAGAAAGGTATATTGTCCCCCCAAATATTTTGAAATTAAAGAACACATTGCTAAATAACCAACTGATCAAAGAAGATATCTTAAGGAAAATTTAAAAATATTTTGAACTAAATAAAAACATTAAAATTCATAAGATGCAGCTAAACAGTGCTTAGAAGATAATTTATGCAGTAAATGCTTATATTAGAAGGAATAAAAGAATCAAATCAGTAATTTAAATTTCTACATACCTTTGAATTTCTTTGGCATCTTTGTAAAAAAAATCAATCAAACATTTATGTGTTTATCTTATACTCTTACTTTGTGCCATATATAACATACCTTTGTCAGTACCACATTATTTTGATTACTATAGCTTGCTAATACCTTTGATTACTCTAGCCCTTTAAAAAGAATATGGGAAATACCCACCCAGTCATTCATGGCAGTTTTGTAAGGAATAAAAAACAAGCAGTAATATGTAATATCCTCACTCATGTTAACCTTTACTCTGATGCCTGTGGAAAGGGGGAAGAGTCTGGAAATTCTAGGCTAGGGTCACCAGAGAAGTAAATCAGGAACTATAAAGTTGGAAATGGTGGAGAACAGCACCTAGACCTGAGAACTAACTTCCAAAAGCACAGCTATAGAGGAATGTAAGATAAAACTACCACCTTCCAACTCTATTCAAGAAGAAACTAACCCTTGAATGTGGGTGGGGGGAACAGGTGAATTCCTATATTGCAAAGAATCAAACTGTGTGAACAAGAGCAACCTTCAAGATATGTGACAAGTATTGGGACATCAGTACCAAGACTCCTAAATTGGGTGGAAGTATATGCGTAAGGTGAGATCTAAACCCAAAATAGAGTTCGGGATGAACGACAAGTAATAATAGATTAGAATTCAGGCAGTTGGAAACAGGGCAGCATAAAAAAGGTGGGGAGTTCCGGTAGAATTTACCCTTCAGCACGGCTGGATTAGAGACACCTTTGGAAACAATAACATGGGTTTCAATTCTTAGAAGTGATAAAAGCTCCCTTAAGAATAGACAAATCAGGAGCTCTGACAATTCAACCTTTCCTCTACCCAAGATGACCTTACCATAGATTTTTAAATACCTTTGTTGATGGGAAATTTACATATAATTAAATGCACCTATTTTAAATGTACAGTTTGACAAGTTTTGATAAGTATATATACCTATGTAAAACAACAATCAAAATATAGAATATTTCCATCACTCCAAAAATTTCCCTCATATCCTTTAGCAGTCAGTGCCTCCTCCCTGACACCAGGTAACATCTGATCTTATTTCTACAACTATTAATGGGTTTTGCCTGTTCTAGAAATTCACATAAATGGAATCATACAATGTTGTTTTGTGCCTAGCTTCCTTCACTCGGTATAATATTTTTTATATTCATTGATGTTGCTACATGTAACCACAGTTCATTTCTTTTCATTACTGGGTAGTTTTCCATTGTATGAATATACCACAATACACTTATCTATTCACTTGTTAGTGGACATTTATTTCCACGATGGGACTATCATAAATAAGGCTGGTATGCACATTTGAATCAAATTCCATTATGAACATATGCTTTCATTTCTCTTGGACAAATACCTAGGAATGGAATTGATATGTCATTGGGAAGTGTATGATTAATCTTACTTTTTAAATGTCAAATTTTTATCCAAAATGGTTGAATCATTTTTGCATACCATCAACAATGTATGAGAGTTTCCATTGCTTCACATGCTCATCAACACTTAGTATTATCAGTCTCTAATTTTAGCCACTTTAGTGGGTATATAGTGGTATCTCATCACAATCTTAACTTGCTAATGAATATCTCTATATGTAACAATTGACAAATCCTAAATCATCTTTTATGAAGTCCCTGCTTTTTATCTTCTGTCCATTTTTTATGTCTTCTTATTAAGTTGGGAGCGTTCTTTGTATATATACTAGATACATGTTATTTTTTAGATACATTTATTGTAAATATTTTCTCTCAATCTGTGGCTTGCCTTTTCATTTTCTTAACAGTACTAAAGTTTTGGAGGGTTTTTGTTTTTTGGTAAAGTCCATTTTATCATTTTCATCTTTTCCGTTTAGTGCTTTTCATGTCCCAACTAAGAAATCTTTGCCTACATACTCCAGGTCACCAAGAATTTCTCCTATGTTTTCCCCTAGAAATGCTATTGTTTTAGATTTTTCATTTACATCTATAATACATTTTGAGTTAATTTTTGTGTATGGTTTGAGATAGGTATCAGGGTTTAGTTGGGTTTTCTTCCCTATGTGGATAGTTGTTCTATAAGTTGTTCTGTAACTGTCTATATGGATAATTGTTCCAAAATTTATATATATGTATATATAACAATCCAGTTGTTCCAGAACATTTGCTAAAAAGATTAACTCCCCTTCCCCTATTGAACTACTTTGGCATCTTTGTCAAAAATCAATCAAACATTTATGTGTTCATCTATATCTATACTCTTACTTTGTGCCAAATGCAATATATTCTTATGTCAGTATCACACTATTTTGATTATTATAGCTTGCTAATAAGACTTAAGATAGTGTAGCTTTTCCAACTTTTCTTTTTTCCAAAATTGTTCTAGCTTTCTAGATCCTTTGATTTCCATGTCATTTTTATAATTCTCTTCTAATTTCTACCCCCAAAAAATCCTGATGTAATTTTTTTATTTGAGATCACATTAAATCTATAGATCAGTTTGGGGAGAATTGATATATTAACAATACTGAGTCTTCCTATCTACAAACATAGTATATTTCTCCATTTATTTAGGTGTACTTTAAATTCAATGTTTTGTCATCTGCATTGTATACATCTTACCCATATTTTGTTATATTTATCCATGTTTTTATGCTATTTTACATGGCAGCCTAAAATTCATTTTCCAATTGTTTATTCTAGTTAACAGACATAAAGTCAACTTTTGTGTATTTACTTTGTATTCTGCAACATTATCAAACTCACTTAGTTCTGGTATTTCTTTGTAGCTTCCTTAGTATTTTCTATACACATGATCATGTCATCTATAAATAAAGACAGTAGTGTATTTAAGGTTTTAATTATGACTGGGCATTGAATTTTTCAAGTGTTTTCTCTGCATTTATGATTTTTCTCCTCTGTTCTCTAATGTGGTGAATAACATTGATTTTTTTTTAATGTTAAACTAATCTTGCATTCCTGAAATAAACCACACTTTGTCATGGTGTATGAGCATATTTACATATTGCTAGAATTAATTTGCTAAAATTTTGTTAAGGATTTTTGTGTCTATGTTCATGAGGTATATTGATCTGTGACTTTTTCTGTAATGTCTTCGTTAGCTTTTAATATTAAGATTATCCTTGTTCCACAAAACAGTTTGGAAATGTTTTCTCCTCCTCTAGTTTCTGAGAGTTTCTGAAGGGTCAGTATTATTTCTTACTTAAAATTTTATAGAATTCATCAGTGAAGATATCAGGATCTGGAGTTTTCATAGTTGGAAGATTTTTAATTGTTAATTCAATATATTTTGTTGATATACAGCTATTCAGGTTTTTATTCATTCTTGTGCCAATTTTTGTATTGGTATCTTTTAAATAATTTGTATATTTCATTCAAATTGTCAAATTTATTGGCATAAGGTTGTTCATAACATTGCCTTTTTATTCTATTAATACTTACAGGGTCTATAGTGAGTCTCCTCTTTCATTTCTGATATTGATAATTTGTACTTAATCTGGGTTTTTAAAATCAATCTTTCTGAAGATTTTTTCAATTTTATTGATTTTTTTCAAAGAACTAATTTTTGTTTTATTGATTTTCCTCTTTAGTTGGTTCCTTTTGCATTTCGTTGATTTTGACTCTTATCTTTATTTCCTTTGTTCTATTTCTTTGAGTTTACCTGGCTCTTCTTTATCTAGCTCCTTAAGATGAAAGCTTAATTATTTGCTTAAAATTTTTACCTTTTCCAATATAAGCATTTAAAGATATAAAGTTCTAAGCACTGCTTTAGCTGCATCATACAAATTTTAATATTAACATTAATTATTTTCTAATTTCTCCTGTGAATTCTTCCTTTACCCTTGGGTTATTTAAAAGTATGTTGCTGGTGACTATAGTTAATAATACTCTATTGTACGTTTGAAAACTGCTAAGAGAGTAGATCTTAAAAGTTCTCATCACAAGGGAAAAAATGTGAAACTGTGTGGTAATTGGTGTTAACTAGACTTATTATGGTGATCATTTCATAATATATACAAATGTGGAATCATTATGTTTACACCTGAAACTAATATAATGTTATATGTCAATTATATCTCAATTAAAAACATACCGTGTTTTCCCGAATTAAAACCTAACCGGACAATCAGCTCTAATGCATCTTTTAGAGCAAAAATTAATATAAACCCTGTCTTATTTTACTATAATATAAGACTGGATCTTATATAAGACCGGGTTTTATATTAATTTTTCCTCCAAAAGACGCATTAGAGCTGATTGTCCGGCTAGGTCTTATTTTCAGAGAAACACGGTATGTTGCTTAAATTCCAAATATTTAGAGATTTTCTAGATATTTTACTACTGATTTCTAATTTACTCATCCTGTGGTCAGAGAATGTGCCTCTTTTTATACTGCATATCCATTAATATAGATTTATAATTATTTTTTATTCTTTTGTGTTTTAAATTCTATACTAGATTTCAAAGTGATTTACACATCCACACTACAATACTACAGTATTCTATATTTGTCTATATGTTTACCTTTACCAGAGAGTTTTATATTTTCATATGGTTTTGTGTCACTCTTTATAATTCTTTTCCTTCAGGTTAAAGGACTTTCTTCAGTGTTTGTTGTAGGGCAGGTCTACTGATAATGAACTCATTCAGTTTTGTTTATCTGGGAAAGTCTTAACTTCTTCATTTTTGAAGGACAGTTTTGCTGGATATAGTATTCTTTGTTGGCAGGGTTCTTTTTTCCTTTCAGCACTTTGAATATATCATCTTTCTCCCTCTATCCTACAAGGTTTCTGCTGAGAATTTTACTGATAATCTAATAGGAGCTCCCTTATACATGACAAATCACTTTTCTCTTGCTGCTTTCAGAATTCTCTCTTTGTGTGTGACTTCTGACAGGTTGATTATGATGTGTCTTAATGTGGGTCTCTTTAGATTAAACTTAGTTCAAGTTATTTGAGCCTATTGAAATTGTATGTCCATTTCTATCCTCAAATTTGGGAAGTTTCCAGCCATTATTCCTTCAAACAGGCTCTCTGCCACTTTCTCTCTTTTTCCTCCTTCTGTGACTCCCATAATGTGTATGTTGTTCTTCATGATGGTGTTCCTAAGTTCCTTAGGCTATCTTCATTTTTCTTCTCTCTTTTTTCTTTTAATTACTCTGCCTCAGTAATTTCAAAATTCTTGTCTTGAAGTTTGCTCATTCTTTCTTCTGCCTGGTCAAGTCTGTTGTTGAGTCTCTGTAGTGTGTTCTTCCATTCAGTTATTGTGTTATTCACTTCCAGAATTTATGTTTGGTTCTTTTTCATAATTTCTATCTCTTTGTTAATGTTCTTTCTCATTTTGTGCATTCGTCATTTTCCTCATTTCATTTAGTTGTCCATTTGTGTTCTCTTTTTATTCACTGAGCATCCTTATGATGGTTATTTTCAATTCTTCGGTAATTCACATATCATCATTTCTTTAGGGTTGGTTTCTGGAGATTTAATTTGATTCTTTGAATAGGCCGTGTTTTCCTGATTCTTTGTGTGTTGTGTTATTTCCTGTTGGGACTTCAGCATTTGAAAACTCAGCTAACTCTACCAGTCTTTGTGGTCTGGTTTCATACAGGGAGGACTTTTGCTAATCTGCCCAGCTGGCTGAAGACCTCTCAAGCCATTTCTGGGGATGCATCTTCTCTGGGTTTGCACATAATCTCCTATTAAAAAGGGGTGCCAGTTTCTACTCAAGATCTTGTGTTACTTCAGTCGCTGTGGTGTTGTAGAAAGTTGTGGTACTGGAGTTCCACCTACTGTCATTCTGTGGTACTGCAGACTCTGGTGCTAGACCTGGCCACATTGATTGCCTTTGTTCTCAAAAGCCCCCCAACCTGACAGCCCATTCCTGTCAGTACTTAAGTTCAGTCAAGACAGAAACCAGTGCTTTGGCAGCACCCCAAAAAAGTCAGAACATTGGATATACATTCCACTCCTTTCCTTTCCAAGGAAGAAGTCAGAAGTTGAGTGTTTCCTCCCAATCATGTCATGCCATTCCATGCCCAGAGGAAGGTCTCTAGTGAGTGAATGCCAAAAATTCTCCTGCTGGGCTTCAGTGGGGTTGTCTTCATGCTTGTACAACCTTAAACCAATAAAAAAGAAATTATATACAAAATAGCTTTCATCACTTTTAGGCCAGAAATATAAATATGTATTTTCTGTTTATCCATGTTTGCGGTCTGCTGGCTTCAAAAGATTAGACTGTTTGTGCCCATTTCCAGGAATACACCTAAACAACATAAGCTTTCAAATCTGAGGTGCTCACTTTCACAAAACCACAAATTGATTTACCCCAACAAAAATCCATCATTCTTCTTCTGATATAAGAAATGGAAACTGTAACCATTTGGTGAGCAGGTTGATGCCACTATTCTCAGGCTCAGAGCAGCTATCTCCATCTAGTATGGAAGAAGCTGCAGGCCTGTCTCACGGAGTCACCAGCAGGAGAGTTGAAGAAGGATATTTCAGCCACTCACTGAACCTGAGAGTAGCAGGGTCTCCAGTCCCATTGGGTCTTGCCAAATTTTAATGAAGTAATTCACTAGACTTTCCCTGTTTACATTGTTTCAGATTTGTCATTTTATTGAGTGGTGAAGAGGGCAGCCAGTTAGTAGCTGAAGCAGAAGAAAGAACCTGAAATCCCAAAATCTAACAGGAAGATCTCAATCCGGGAAGTTCTTCACTGGTTTCTGGATTTCTCACAAAGGCAGTTGGTTCATATATTATTGTAAATCTTGTCTTATGCGGGAAGGAGTGTCTGAGCTTTCCTATTCTGCCATCTTGCTGATGTCCTTTATTGCCTCATTTTTCTCTGCCTAGTGGACACATTTCTCTGTTTCTTTGCATTTCTACTAATTGTTTTATTAGCTTCTGGACATTATGGATGTTCCGTTGTTGTGTCTGAATTTTGTTGTCTTCCTTAAAGGAGTTTTGGCTTTGTAATGGTAAGCAAGATACTTGAGGCTCCATTTAATCTTTTCAAGCCTTTTTTCAAGCTTTGTTAGAGCAGGTCTAGATTAGCCTTTATTCTTGGACAAGTTTAATCCTGTTCTTAAAGTGTAGCTTTTCTGAGGCATCTACTGAAGGCTCCCAGTTTTCAATGAGATTTCTCCACCCTGGTGGATTGGAACTCAAATACCTCCCACTCTGAATGAATTCCAGTAGTTACTCAATTTATAGCACTTAGTAATATTCAGCTAAAGTCTTGTAGGGATCCATATACAGGTTTCTGGAATTCTTTCTCTGCATACCTCCCACATGTTCTGCCCCACAAATTCAAACAATGTCTGCCTCCCCAAACTCTGATCTCAGTTTCCTCAACTCAGTAAGATAACCATGCTCTGCCCCTCCTAGATCCCAAATCTCAAACATGTGTCAAGGCAAAAAACTAATGTGATGGTAGGATTCGCCTTGTTTCCCTTCTTACAGGGATTACAGTCCTGTACTGTATGTTTTCCAATAACTGAAAATAGATATTTCATATAGTTTATCCATTATGTAGTTGTTTACATCAGGTATTGTATAATATCTGGTACCAGTTACTCCTTCATATGTGGAAGCTGAAGACACCCTCATTTTTAAGTTTCTAAAAAAAAAAACAAAAAACTTTGCTACCCTTTAAATTCTAGTTCATATTTCGCTCTCTCCATTAATTTCCCTTACCCCCTTCTCCGTAATTTCAAACTGTAGCTCTTTTATGGCAGTTTTTACATTATGTATTGTATCATAGTTATCTTCAGGAAGATCTTATGTCTTGACCATCCAATAATGCCTAACATGGGGTTCAAAAACATAGATTTGTTGAATTAATGATACACAAAAATATATTGTCTTATCACCAGTGGAAATATATAAGAAAAGGATAAATGACCCTCCCACTTAGTGGAAGGATGGAATATATAGTCATTTCCCACTTAACAATAGGGACAGGTCTGAGAAACGCATTGTTAGGTAACTTCGTCATTGTGTGAAGATCACAGACCACACCTACACAAACCTAGATGGTATTACCTGCTACTGTAATTGTATGCGCTATACTTTTATACAATTTGCAGCACAGTAGGTTTGTTTATATCAGATCAGCATTGCTACAAACACATGAGTAATGCGTTGTGCTGACATTATGATGGCTATAACATCACTAGGTGATAGGAATTTTCAGCTGCATTATAATCTTATGTTACCACCATTGTATATGTGGTCCATCATTAACCAGAATGCATTGTAGTACGTGACTGTATAAGAGCTAGGGTCTCTCCCAACTCAAAGTTTCAATGGAAAAATGGTTAGGCAAATTGTGCTACATCTACATAATGATTATATGATTATCTTGAATGGAGGGATATATAAAATGCTTATAATAAAATTTAGGTAAAATAGCAGGATTAAAATTGTATATATGACAATAATTATAACTGTAAAAATGCATACGAAAAACCTGAAGGACATATACTTTTTAAATAATGGAGTGATTTTAATGAGTATGTGGTACTCACATGTTTTCATTGCCATGATCTAAAAATTAGTCTTGAAAGACAATTGGCCTGGCTATCTGATTACATTCATGAAGAATAATTTACGATGATTAGTTATTCCGAAAGCCAAACTATTTTTATTCAATATGCTCCAACATCTTACTAGATTTAACAGCCTTAATGAGTATGTTAATTCATTTGGTTATCTGCAAGCGCTTTTGTAATGGGTTTATCCTGCCGGGTTCACCAGGAAGTTTTACTGCTCACAGTGAGAAATTATAATCTTATGAGTGTTTTATTGAGACTTTGTTAATGACTGAGGCCATTGTTTCATAACATCCACTTTATATTTTTTCCAGGACGAAACTTTGAGAATCAAACAGTGCCAAGTTAGGGTATATTTTATGTATGTCTGCACACCTGTGTGTCCATTCCACAATATTTAGGAGGTAGCAAGTATCTGAAGACAGTTTTTATGGTTCGACTTAATCATATGTTCAGACAAGCCCATTGGAGTTTTCTTCTTTTTCTTAATAGTTTCTATTTACCCTTCTCTTTATTAGCCAAAGGCAAAATTGTGTGGAATGTCAGATTAGAATTCTGATTCCACCAGGTTTTTTTTCTGACTCTGCCACTTAATAACTGTATGAACCTGGAAAATGTATTTGACCTTTCTGTGCTGTAGTTCCTGATATATATAAATTGTAGATTATGACAACAACTACCTCCTAGGATTCTGGTGAGGCTTCAGTGACATAATTTTGTAAAACTCTTGTCAGAGTGCCTACCACATAACAACTATTCAAAAAATGGTCTCTTAGTATCATTATTTTGCTATCTTGGTTTTACCATAACTTCTCCTTGATAGTCTCTCCAGTAATTCTTGATGCTTATTTATATCAGTGAGTTAAGATGAGGGATACAGGAAGCTAGTCTTACTCATATGAAGGTGAATTTTTCCCCAGGCAGGATTTTTGCACATTCAGGAAAGCCGGCTCTGGATGAAGGGGCTGTTTGATCAAGGTAATATGGGCCCATCATCAAGATATGAGTAACTGAAAATAGTAAATAGATAACTCTATTAACCAAATTTTATTTTGTTCACTACTATATAGTCTAAAACAGTGTCTGCCAGGTCATAAATACTCAAAAAATATTTCTTGAATTAATTAAGGAAATGACACTTTTCATACGAAAACATAATCTAATACCTATGAAACGGTACTAGATCTTTCATTTCTACTTTAAATTCACAGATAACACCTCACAAAAAGAGCTGAAATTAAAACTAACTTTTAAGCACAAGTTGGATATTTTTATTACTAATATCATAAACTCTAAGTAAACAAAACAAACACTAGGTTTTCTTTCTACCTAGAAAAAAAAAACTCTTATTCTTCTCTTTCTCACTTGGCATCTCCCTCAGGCTCTTTACACAACACAAGACCTAGGCAGCCATATTTTATTCTCAGCTACTCCCTCAAATAAAATATGCTAATTACTTCCTTGCAGCTCATCATTTCCTCATTCAAGTTTTCCACTCTGCCTTTCACCTGTCAAGGTAAAACACTTGTCAATTTCTTCCAGGAAGGACCATCCCAGGCTGCTACTAGAGAAACCCCTGCTGTGACCCTGTGCTGCCCTCTTCCTGGCCTAGATCTGTTTCCTAGTTTCATATGGAAGGAACTCGGTGCTATATTTCTGCAGCAGATTTCCTTCTTCACATTTGTCAGTCAGCTGCATTTCACTATCTGCCTCCACTATCTTGAAGAGGCCTGACCTGGTATTATGTTTTAATCTGTGATATTAAACTATCAAACTAAACAGAACAAATTATCTACAGAATTATACTACAGTTTTCTCCTGCCTCCTCCCTGCTCTGGAAGGAGCTCTCTCTAGTCATGCCTGTACCCAGGAGGTCAATGAGGCCCCTGCTCTGGGAGTTCCCATTAGTCCTCCTGTCATTGATGTTGGACAGATAAATAGTAAGGGAAAGGAAGGAGGCAACTAAATGAGAAAAGAAGGAAATAAATTAAAACCAATGAGAGGATTCTCAAATTCTGCCTCTATCAGAGAATCTTTGAAGGCTTTTTAAAATGACACAAAACCATTTCTCTTTTTTTTTTTTTAATACATCAACATGTTTCTCAAGGTATGGTATGTAGGCTGCCTATGTCAGAATGATCTGGAGTAATTGTTTACAAATGCAGACTTCTAGACTCCTCACCATACCTACAAAATCAGAATCTCCAGAAATGGGGCCCAGGACTCTGCATTTAACAAATGCCACAATTGATTTTCAGTGTAGGGAGAGGGCATGGTTTTCAGGGGTGAGAGGAATGATAGCAGGAAAACAGAGCAAGAAAAAAATAAAATACAATTTCTCATAAACATAAAGAGATGTAACTCGGCATAGTGGGAATAAGACAGTCATACAAAAAGGGCCAGTGAAGGGATCTGGAAAAAAGTTAAAAAGTCTGTAAGAGACAACTGTCCCGACTGGGTGGAGTGGGAACATAGAACAAGAAAAAAGAGAAGAAAAGTTCCCTGTCTGGAATGTTGCTCAGGAAATGGTTAGGACCTAGGCTGTATCTGAGTTTTTAAAATGTCTCTATGATGTTTTTTTCTTTTCATTAAAGTCAAAAGTGAAATTGTGTGTCGTGTGGGACAGTGTCCTGGACAGAGGACCAGGGTAGAGGGAACAGAAAGCACATCAGGTTGCCAAACCTTCAGAATGCATGACTCATACTATGCCCAGAAGACTCCGTTTACTTTCTGAGTGGGGGGGCATTGAGAACGCAGTCTAGAGATAGGTAGGGAATTGTCCAGGAGGCACTGGAGGTATGGGTCCCAAACCCTGCACAAGGCATGTGGCTGCCTTTATCATATTTTTGCAAGGGTTTTGAGAACGCTCCAAGCCCTTCCCCTCACCCCCACCACCACCTGACGCCCATAAGCAGTTCCCTGCCTACTCCCAAAACCAGAAAGTCCAACTTAAAATGTCTTTTTTTAAAATCATTGGTCAAAGGTACATGGTTTTGTAGTCTAGAGGAAAGAAGCAAACTTCTCTATGTTTTGATCCCTGTTTTGCCACGTAATAGCTTGGGCAAATTAACCTCTTTGAGTCTGATTCCTCATCTGTATAATATGGAAGGAATAAAATGATAATAATAATACTTCAGATTGTTGTAAAAATTAAATGAAAGACATATAATAAATCTATCTCTGTGCTTTGATTGCCTTATGACATATTTTAATAAATATTAGCTTCTTCCCTCACCCTACCTCTTCTCAAGGAACATTGGGAGACACTCTGTCCCTTTGGTCACAGCATCACTGAAGGCCAGCCCTTTCCTGCAGTGGAACCCTGATTGTATATAACCACGTGGTACATCTGCTCCTTCCTGTTACCTGGCATTAAAGGACTGAGACAAGCCTGAGAGGGTGGCAGACCATCAGAAAATGGGACCTAAATAGAGGAGAAATCCTGGGGGAAAGAGTCAGAGAAGGAAAGCAAAAGGGAGGAAAGGGAAGAGAGGAAGGGGGACAGGGAACAGGGAAAAGAAAAAGGGAAGCAGTGAGATAATGGAACGGAAAAGAAGAAAATAATAAATGGAAGACATAAGAAAGGAAAGCAGTAGGAGAAGGAAAAGAGAAAAGAAAGATTTGGGAAGCCTTTCCCAGATACCTCCACTTAGACCACATGTGTATTTTCCTAGTGAAAGGAAACTGGCTGGATTTTTAAAGGATTGCATTAAAATTTTTAGGTTATGAAAAGGAGTTCTGTTCAATATTGCTTTGTAAGTCCATACTTTGAGATACCCTATATATATATGTATATATAGCAAGCACATACCAATAATTAAAAATATGCAAAAAGAGAATATTAAAAAGGCATACCGTAGTTCAAAAGCAAGATAAATATCTCCAAGGGGCAATAAATGTAAGAAAACTATTAATAAAAGTGTGAGTAGGGCTGAAGCTAAGGACTTGCAGGATTCCAGGTTTAAGCAGGTACAGGCAGCTATGCGTTCAGCTCCTGCAGGTTAAGAGACTAAAAGTTTTCCTCGGTGTGAGGTCGGGGTGGTGGTGGATGGGGGGCAGGGGGTTCACGGTGTGAGGGATGTAAAAATAAAATTTAAAAAAAAAAAAAAGAGACTAAAAGTTTTCCAACTTCAGCAAAACTAGAACTAGAGTCACTGTACAAATGAGGGTCTAGGATCCAGGCTTCTTTTTCATTAAAGAGAAAAAAACAAAAACAAAAACTGCTGCCTGCCTTGTGTGAGGCAAAAACTTATACAGAGCATTTCTAGGGAGGCAAGAGAGTGCATAGCTTCAAAATCAGGAATTAAGAGAGGAAGGGAGGGAAGGAAAGAGGAAGAGAGAAAGAGAGAAAGCTCTCCCATTCAAAATAAGTCTGAAATCAAACATAAAATACTTGGAAAAAACCCTACTCTGCAAAAGGTAGCCAAAAAATCAACAGTTGGAAGATAAATTTACTGAATTTCTACTGAAATTCAGTGTTTCAGTAGAAAAAACTGAAACACTGAAAGTCTGGAAATCCTTTAAAATAAATGTTTAAGGTCCTTAAAAAGACAGTGAATAAATAATTTAAATATAACACACGGGAGAAAATCATGAAACATATAGGCAAAATTAAAATGAGCCCACATAGGAGAGATCCAAGATGGCGGAGTAGATTGTGCCTGCGTCCTCCCGTGAACACATTAAATTACACATAAATTATAGAACAACCAACTTGGAGAACCACCTAAGTCTAGCCGAACAGAAGTCCTACAACTCAAAACATAAAGGAGAAGCCACGTCAACACGAGTACAAGGGGCAGAGTCTCAGAACAAGCTCCAAACCTCCCTGTGGCTGTTGAAAATCAGGAGGGATATTTCGGCTGCGGAAGTGAGGGACGACAGCCCCCCACACCAGGCTCCCCAGCCTGGAGTATTGCTGCCGCGAAGAGGAGCCCCCACAACATCTGATTGTGAAATACAGTGGGGATTCCGACCATTCAGGTGGGACAGAAGGCTGTGGAAAACCAAGATGTCCTCTTAAACGGCCCAAGCACAGACTCACTCGCTCACAGGCACTCACCTTAGGCTCCAGTGGAGGGATGGTGACTCGGAAGGCCTCAGAGACATATGGGCAAAGACTGAGGTGTGTGTCTTCAGTGTGTGTCTCCCAGTGAGGAGTCCTCCTCCCCTGTAGCCAGCAAGCGGCCGCCATCTTTCCTATGTTGTGCCCACCCCACAGGCCAAACCTGAATCTGATTGGCCTGGTGTGCTCCACTGCTCCGCCCTGCTGACTCAGCTGCACCAACTCATGCAGGGCTGGAGGCACTTTCTCTGAGAGCAGCCAGCCCCTCCCCCATCACACTCTTTCTTAGAGAACAATCAGAGTCCATGGGCCCCAGGCAGGTTGTGACTGGCTTTGATATGCTCTGAGACTTTTGCTGAGTCACTCCAGGCCCATCACTGGTACCAAACCAGAGTCTACATTAACCTAGGGACCACAACTCTTCCCACTTTAGTGACTCCCTGAGACCCTGCCTCATCCAACTCACATACCACATGAGACTATCAGTGGCTGAGCCTTAAGGGAGCTGGCAGGTGGCAGCAGGCCTCCAGGTGTCCTGGCTTTTCTTGGAGTTACCTCAGGTCTGGTATTAGTGGCAGCTGTCCTCAGTTCACAGCATGGCCTCTCCCACGTGCCTGCAAGTTTAGCACAAGCAACAAACAACCATGGATCACTTATTAGCTCCTACCAGGTAGACCCCGGCCAGTCGCAGGGAGTGGCTGATCTCGGCCCACACCAAAGGCGCTCCCAAGAGGCCCAGACCCAACATACTTGGAGGTTGGCTTCAGATCATAGCAGAGCACCACCCAATTAGCCCCACAAGTGGCACACAGGAAGTGTGGTCTCAACAGGTACCAGAGCCCACTGAGGCAAATCCCACTCACTGGTGTAAGCCTCTTGCACAGCAGCCCATAAGCTGTGGATGTGAGCAAATCCCACAGCCAGTCAGCCTGAGGGTCAATCCCACCCCCTGACACGCCAATAGCAATCAAGGCTCAACTATAAGAGGAGAGCACAGACAATCCACACAATGGACACTCCTGGACCTAGCTCAGGTGACGAGGAAGACTGTGCCACTGGGCCCCACAGGACACCTACTACATAAGGCCACCCAGCCAAGACTGGGAAACACAGAAAATCTACCTAGTATACAGAAACAAACACAGAGAGGAAACAAAAAAATGTGTCCCAAATGAAAGACCAGGAGAAACATCCAGAAAAAGAACTAAACAAAATGAACACAAGCAACCTACCAGAGACAGGGTTCAAAACAATGGTTATAAGGGTGCTCAAGGAAGTTAGTGAGAACTTCAACAAAGACATTGCAAGCTGGGGCAGCCGGATGGCTCAGTTGGTTAGAATGCAAGCTCTGAACAACAGGGTTGCCAGTTCGATTCCCACATGGGCCAGTAAGCTGCACCCTCCACAACTAGATTGAAGACAATGAGCTGACACTGAGCTGCCAGTGGGGTGGCCGGATGGCTCAGTTGGTTATAGCGCAGTGTTCATAACATCAGAATCACTGGTTCGATTCCCACATTGGCCAGTGAGCGATGCCCTCCACAACTTGATTGAAAACAACGACTTGACTTGGAGCTGATAGGTCCTGGAAAAACACACTGTTTCCCAGTATTCCCCAATTTAAAAAAAAATCTTTTTTTTTAAAGTGGGGTGGGGTGGGGAGTGAAAGGGAATAAGAGGTTCAAATTTCCAGGTATAAAACAAATAAACTATGGGGATGTGATGTACCGCATAGGGAACATACTCAATAATATTGTGATAGCATGGTACAGTGTCAGATGGTTGCTGGATTTATCATGGTGATCACTTCTTTAGGTGTGTAAATGTTGAATAATTATTGTGTACCCCTGAAACTAATATAATATTATATGTTAGCTATATTTTTAATAAAACTCTCTTTTAAAAATCAGATTTGTAGCGAACAAAGGAACAGAGAAAGTATGGAGGGAACGGAGAGCCTAAGGAAGATGCCTGAGCAAGGATGGATTTGAGGTAAGGAATCCAGAAAGTGGGTTTCAGCATCAAGGACAGTACACACATCCCAGAGTTGTTGGAGATTAATAAGCAGGAGCAGAGAGCTTTGTCTTCTGTGTTTGAGTGGGAAAGAGGTGGAAATATTTCCTTTAACCTCAAAAGGGAGTAGACAACATGGGAGCGGACGAGACCTGACATTATGACACTGCCCCAGGGAGGAGGAGAGAGAGGCAGATCCCTGCCGGGTTATGAACAACACTCTGACTTCCTTTCCCTCCCCACCCCCCCATCCCAAGGGTACCTGCTCTTTATCCCTTGAGATTCCATGTGACTCCTTTTTTCTTGGCTCAACGTCAGACAGTGTTGTTGTTGTTGTTGTTATTGTTTAGGTATTGAGGTCTTTGCCTAGAACAAATCATTCCCCCAGGAAGTAAAGGAACTCAAAAAGGGTGAGTAACAAAAGACAGCAGACCCCCCAGGATCAAGAAATGCCCCTGTCTGTACTACATGGACTTCTCAGGACCTGAGGATTAACCTCTTCACATCCTCCTCCTACCAGCAGCTCAAGATTCCCTGTGGCATTTCCAGCAAGGCCATCAGTTTTCTAAGAAGACAGAATAATCTTTGTTCCGGGAAGTGGAGTTCTTGACTGATACATTATCTCCCAAAGAGTAATACACCTGGAAGTTGCTCCAACCCTTAACCCCTGTACATAAAACCAATCACAAAATTAGACTATCCTAGTCGTAGGGCCAAATAGGACTCAGGAAACAGAGAGCTATAAGTCAGAGCCAAGGCCAGAGACAGGGCAAGGTATAGAAACTGGACACAAAGATTATGAGAAGTTAGACTTCTAGAGCTATGATGCGGGACAAAAATTCTACCATGAAAAAAAGAGGCACTTCAAACAGGTACTGGATGGATAACTATCCAACTTTCCTATGGGACAGGCACTAGTACCCCCAACAGTGTTTTTATCCTAATCCTTTCCCTACCACCGGGCTTTAAGGCCTCGACTTTGAGATGCGTGGAAACAGAGTGTGATCATGCCTCTGAAAAGTGAGGCATGATCATATCTCTTAAAGCTAACTAGCTGGTGCTAAGGGCTGAATGTGTCCTCCCCAAATTCATATATTGAAATCCTAATCCCAGTGTGAATTTATTTGGAAATGGGGCCTTATGGAGGTCATTAAGTGCTGAGGGTGGAGCTCTCGTGATGGGATTAACACCCTTTTAAGAAGAGATACTGAAGCGCTCCCTCTCCCTCACCCTCTCACTCTCTCTCACACACACATTAGATGAAGGAGGTGGCCACCTGCAAACCAAGAAGAGGGTCCTCACCAGGAACCCAATTGACTGGCACCGTGACCTTGGACTTCCCAACCTCTAGAACTGTGAGAAATACACTTCTGCTGTTTAAGTCGACAGTATCTTGTTATAGCAGCCCAAACTGACTAAGACAGATGGTACACAGCACTAATGGGCCTCAGGTATTCCTGAGAAAATTAAAACAATCCATGAAATAATCCTCTAGGATAGCCTGACCACTGCAAAATTTTCTCTGGAACAGAGGTGGAAAGTTACATGAGAGGGAATGATGATAGCTTATATTTCTGTGTGCCTACTACATATAGGCACTGTTCTCAACGCTTTCTACTAACCCTTTCAATACAATAACCCTATGAAGTATATACAATTATCTCCGTTTTAGAAACAATGAAAGTGAGCCATAAAGATAGTGACTTCCGCAAGGTCACACATTAACAAATGTCACAGCTCGGACTTAGACACCAAAGTCTGGTTCCAGAGTCTGAGCTCTCCACCGTTGCACTTTAGCCTGTTGCAAACGACAGTGTAACCTCCAGAATAGTAAATCTCACTCTGTGAGACCCGAGGTCCTATTTTAAATTCAAACATTTTATAGTTTCCTCTTTATTTTTCTGAAATGAAATTTGCGGATAACATACCCTAGCTTCATAATTTCATGAAAGGCAACTTAATGTACCAAATGAAACGTAAGAGAGAAATAAAAAGGAAAAAAATATATTATAAAATCATACGTTTTCATAGAAATATTTGGATACAACCACCCCAGAAGACATAATAAAATAGTTGGATATTAGACCCTCAAACACAGAGATACAGACATGGCAACTCAAGCATCATGAGCAGCATTGCCCCTGATGACAGGAGTTTCCGAAATTATAAGGATACTTGTTCAAGTTCCAAACAAAACCACGTACAATGTCCCCTTGGTTTACACAATAACTGTATTCCCAGAAAGTTCAGTGTATGTTCATTCCATGAAAAATATGCTTGTGTTTGTTAACAGGCTTTATTCCTACATGAATGTCCACCAAAACATTTAAAAGTCAAACAGGACACAGAAAAAGTCTTTAGAGGATCGTATTGTCCTGCACGTTGACAGATAGCTAGACCCCACTCCCTACGTACTAGTAGCTCCCTCTAATCATTATGACAGCCAAAAATGTCTCTACACATTCCCCAGTTGCCTCCTAACTTCAGTGAGTCTCCGTCCTTGCCCCATATCTCAAACCTTCATCCCAGATTGATGACCTCTGAGTTGCTAACCTGATTCCTTATTCCTCTGAACCTTTATCATCTCCTGATCCCTTCACCATATCCCTTCCCTTATCTCCAATTCTATAAAGATACAATACAATATTTAAACGTAACAACAGGAACTAAAGCCAATGAAGCTTTATGAAACCAGAACAGAGTTTGGTTTCATAAGAGAGAGATCTTAAATCAGCCCGAGTATTCCAGGCGGAAGTGGGAGAAAGGGAAGGGAAAGAGAAAGGAGTGGAATGATGGCAGTAAGGGAAGGGATGGAAAGGGGAGAGAAAGGGCCTCTCTCCATCTCACCAGAACCCCCAGAGTTCCTAAAAGTGACTAGGCCCCAAGGACAGACACCACTCTCTACGGATATGTCCAAAGGAAGGACAGTGGTAGTTTCAGGATGGATACGGAGCATTCCATCCAACAGCAACAGAATACGCATTCTTCTCAAGTGCACATGAAACATTCTCTAGGATAGATCATGTTAGGCCACAAAGCAAGTCATAACAAATTTAAGAAGACTGATATAATATCAAGCATCTTTTCTGACTACAAGATATAAAACAAGAAATCAATACCAAGAAGAAAACTGGAAAATTCACAAATAGGTAGAGATTAAACAACATGTTGATGAACAGACAATGGGTCAAAGAAGAAATCAAAACGGGAGTCGAAAAATATTTTGAGGCAAACAAAACTGGAAATACAATATACCAAAACTTATGGAATGTAGCAAAAGCAGTTCTTGAAGGAAGTTTTTAGTGATAAATGCCTATATTAAGAAAAAAGAAAAATCTCAAATGAATGATATAACTTTACACCTCAAAGGATTAGAAAGAGAAGAACAAACAGAGCCCAAAATTAGTAGAAGAAAGGAAATAACAAAAAAAAATAGAGCATACATAAATAAAATAGAGACTAAAAAGACAATAGAAAAGATCAACTAAACTAAAAGCTGGGTTTTTTTAAAGATAAAATTGACTAACATTTTGATAGACTTAAAAAGAAGAAAAAGAGCGAAGACTGAAATAAATACAATTATAAATGAAAGAGAAGATATTATACTGACACCAAAGAAATACAAATGACCATGAGAGACTACAATGAATAATTATATACACCAGCAAATTTGAAAACATAGAAGAAATAAATTTCTAGAACCATACAAACTACCATGTCTGAATCATGAAAAAATAGAAAATCTGAACATACCAAGTAAGAAGGTTGAATCATTAATCAAAAACCTCCCAACAAAGAAAAGACCAGAACCAGATGTAGTATACCAATTGTTTAAAGAGGAGTTAAACTCTTCCTAAATTAAAAAGAACACTCCGAATCTCTTTTTATGAGGCCAGCATTATCCTGATAACAGAGCCAGATAAGAATATGACAGATAAGAAAACTACAGGCCAATATTC
The DNA here is from genome assembly GCF_964194185.1 of Rhinolophus hipposideros. Classification (NCBI taxonomy): domain Eukaryota; kingdom Metazoa; phylum Chordata; class Mammalia; order Chiroptera; family Rhinolophidae; genus Rhinolophus; species Rhinolophus hipposideros. Next base: position 50,281,201 of record NC_138055.1, read on the forward strand.
TTAATAAATATAGATGTAAAAATGCTCAACAAAATACTAGCAAGACCAATTAAACAGCACATTAAAAAGATGTGCACCATGATCAAGTAGGAATTATCCTTGGGGATAAAAGGATGGTGCAAGCTACTAAAAGCCATCTTCTTATTATCACAAATTGTGGAATTTCTCCTTATATTTGCTAGTACCCAACCTTGTTGGCCATTTAGCTGCACCTTCCCAAAGTCATTTCAGATCTTCCTAAAATTTCTTCTACATTGGATTATTTCACTTTCTCCCCCAAAGCTCAAAATTATCAGGAATCATAAAGATTTTGATGTATTTTTCATTTAGCTCTAGACTGTATATTTAAGCATATTGACAATCTAGACTGGAAATGAGCAAGAGATGAAGAAACTCTTGTCAAACAAGAAATGGAGGCTAGAAATCAATACTTGGGGTGGAAGCATGTTGGTAATCTTTTAGGAACATGAAGATCAATGTTGTTGGAAGTACTCTGGAAAGTGACAAAGAGAGTGATCTCCAGACTCGGCCTTCTTTGGTTCAAATTCCAATTCCACCATTTATTTGAGGACCTACAGAAAGTTAATTAACCGTGTAGGAGTTTTAGTTCCTCATCCATAAATGTATTCAACATATTTAAAAACATACATCAGTTCCTGCTCATAGGGTTGATATGTGGTTTAAAACGGTTTAAAAAGAGGCAATGTGCTTAATACCTTATCTGACTCACAGTTGGTACTTAATAATTATGATTATGTAGAAGAAAAACTTGTAGCCTGAGACTGGCAGAGAGAGGCTATAAACATGTAGATTCTGGCTCAATATATGAAATGTTTTAACACCATACCTGACATTCAGTACATGCCCAATAAATATTGAAGGAATGGGCAAGAAAAATAATGAAGAGACATTTCAGAGAATGGAATGGTGGGTGTGCCTCAGGATGTCATACATTTCCTATCACTGTACCATCTCAACAGATGGGTTATGGTTCATTTTATGTGTAACTTGCCTAGGCCATAGGGTGCCCAGATATTTGATTAAACATTATTTCTGGTCGTATCTCTAAGTGTGTTTCTGGTTGAGATTAACATTTGAATTAGTAGACTGAGGAAAGCAGATGGCCTGCCCCAATGTGGTTGGGCCTCATCCAATCAGTTGAAAGCCTGAATAGAATAAAAGGCAGAGTAAGAAAGAATTCTCTCTGTCTGACTGTCTTTGAGCTGGAACATTAATCTTCAGACTCAGGCTCAGACTGAAACTTACACCATCAGCTCTCCCGGTTCTCAGACTCAGACTTGTACTAGAACTTACACCATTGGCTCTCCTGGGTCTGGATTTCTCAGCCTACATAATTGCAGGAGTCAATTACTTTTAATAAGTAAATACAAACATATAAATATGTGTATCTGTGATAAATATACATATATGTATCAGTGATCACAGATAGTAGAGAGAATTCAAGTCTAGTTTGGGGTTTAGATCTGATTACTTCTTTTAGATGCAGAAATATTATGAATTTAGTCTCTCTAGTGGTCTCCTGTTCAACCAGCGATTTACTGATTGCAGATGCCAAGAATCTCAATCTCTCCAAACCCAGTGATGCCCATCACGGATCTCCCACTAGACTGAGCGGGAAAATACCTTCAGCCAAGCACAGATAATGAGCCAAAGTTTAGCAGAGCATACAAGGACAATCCGCTTTGGGGGACAGTCCAACAAAAGCACAAGCCTTGAAAATCATACTTCTTTCTCCTACCAACTCCTTTCTCTCCCCATTTCTCCCACTCCATGCATTTGCACAAGTCCAGAAATGCCCCCGCCCACTGAGACTTTATTCCTGGTACCATTCTTGGTTACATATCCTTCCCTGAAGTTCACACTGGCAGGACCAGTTTGGGGAATTAGCCTCGGGCAGCCAAGTCCTTCTTCCTGGCACAAACGCCAGCATGGTTGCCCATTCAGAGATGCCTGTGGCCAAAGGGTATAAGAGACAACAGTGTCCTGGACATACCAGTCTTGGGTTCCACTAGCTGCAGAAATGAGGTCAATTCTGATCATCCCCATCTTCGGCTGCTTCTTTGCAGCTTCCAATGCCAAAATCTTCTCCAAGTGTGAGCTGGCCCGCAAGCTGAAGGCCCAGGAAATGGATGGCTTCCATGGCTATAGCCTGGCGAGCTGTGAGTATGAACCATCATCGTCCTTTCTGTCTCTGCCCAAAGACGCCCTCTTCCCCAACCCAGAACTCTCTCCCTTTTTATTTCATGATTTCCTCTCTTGTCAGGGCTCTCTCACTCCCCTGCCTGCTCCTCTTGTCTCCGGCGCCTCTGCCCTGTAACGCCTAACTGGTTCTCCCTTTCTCCTTCCACTAGGGATTATCTTACCTATAACAGATTTTCTTCTCCTCCTCCCCCACATCACCTTCCCACCCAATGGCCTGGAATTTCCTTGGACACACCCAAAGACTACCCTAACCACTTCGTTTTACTGCCACACCTTTGCTTTCACCTGCATTCTTTTTAGTCCAGGTCTCTGCAGCACAATAGGAGCTGCCTCCAACTTACTTCCTCACTCATTTGTCTGCCAAAAAAGTAACCCACATCTACTAAAGCTGTCTCAATATCGTTCTACTAGTTCTACTAGTTCTACTAGTTCTACTAGTTCTACTAGTAGTTCTACGTTCTACTAGTGTCACAAGGGAGTTGGATGGGGATGGTGAGAACAGAAGATGAGGCAATGACCAGGGTACAAGGGCTGAGTCACCCATCACATAGGGAAGCACACACGGAACTCTTTCAACTTCCTTTGAGTATCTTCACTTTTCTCCATGCCAAACCTTCTCTTTCTTGTTACTCATAAAAACGGTTTTTCTGGAATTCCTTCCTAGGACTCTCCTCCAACTACCTCTCTACCTCTTCTCTTGTATATACCTTGAGGTAGGGAGCAAAAGTGCAAATAGACGGCAGGAGTTGACTATTTGGCTGGGAGATGAAGCTGGAAAGGTAGACTGGGGAACAGACCATGGCTGGTCGATGGCTGGGCATTCCAACTGCTCTTACTTAACAAATTGTTATTACACACTCACCATGGGCTAATTATTGCTTAGGCCTGGGAATACACAGGGATTCTAAACGACCTCCAACATTGAGGATCTCATAGTCTTTGCATTTCAGTCTCAGTGGACTTTCATGTCTGGTAGCTCTAGTACAGCACACGTCGTATCTCATTACGGAGCACGCTCCCTTTTGTAGCCATACCTCTTGCTCTCTCTGACACAGGGGTCTGCGTGGCTCAGTATGAGAGTAACTTCAACACTCGGGCCTTTAATGGGAAAAATGGTAATGGCAGCAGTGACTATGGGATCTTCCAGCTGAACAACAAGTGGTGGTGCAAAGACAACAAGTATCCCTCAGCGAATGCCTGCAAGATCATGTGCAACAGTAAGGACTCTATCCGCTTTCAGGCCGGGGTGGAGTGGGGGTGGGTAAAATAGGTGCCAGATTGATGCACTACTCCGTAACACCGGACCCTCGGCATGTGCTGGGGAAGCTGGGTATCCAGAATAAAAGGGTCCTAAGCAGTCCTCACACTAAAACAAGACTCCCTAGAGGTTCTCCTTCCAAAAAGGAGAAAGAGAGACCTCGCTTTCATAGGTCCCCCTCCCTCAAGACATGTTATCCTGTTCCTGGCACACACACCACTGCCTCACCACTCCACACACCCACACACAGCACTCAGGACACACTAAGCAGTTGCCTGAAGACAAAGGCATTCTCCCTGGTCCATCCGGTCCTGGATGCCCTCTGGAAGGAACAGGGCTTAAAGACAAATTCTAAGCGAAGGCACAAAAACCCAGGCAAAATGAAAGGCAAACCCACGGTATGGGCTCCAGAGATAAAGCGTTCTAAATCACAAGGCTGTTTCCTCTGGGAATTCCCTTCAAAAAATGATTGGTTATTAGAACAGGAAAAGGGATGTTCCCTCCCCGCTCAACCACTTTCCCTTTCAGACTTTCTGGATGATGACATCGATGATGACATCCTCTGTGCCAAGAGGGTTGTGAGGGATCCCAAAGGAATGTCTGCATGGTAAGGGGACCGTGAAGGGCACAGACCAGCCCCTCTGCCAGGGGTGGGCCCGGACTGGAGCTCAGACGCTGATGTAAGCAGCCTCTAAGCGGCAGGATTTTCCTTGGACTTTGTAGGGAGTCGAGACTGTTCTCATGATGTGAAATGAGGTAGAATAATATTGCGACATTTTCACCGCAGCTGCACTACCACAGCTACCCACACGTATCTTAGATGGGCCAGGCTTCCCTACCTGGGCCTCTCCCACAGCGTGAACGGACTCCAGCCTACAGGCCCTACATTCCCTCTCAACTGAGCCCTTGACAGACTCCCGCCCCTGTCTCTGATCTGTTTTATTTCTCTGTCCTTAGGGTGGCGTGGGAAAATCACTGCAAAAACAAGGATTTGTCCAGATACCTGGCTGACTGTCAGCTATGAGACTGTCCTTGAGCATGGCTCCTGGAGAAAGTGGCCCAGAAGGCAGGGAAATTCCTCAAGGTTCTTGGGAAACTCTGACTCTTCCCCCATCTCTGCCTCCAAAATAAAAATTACTCAAATTCAGCTGTCCCAAGTAGCATGTTTAAAGGCTGGGTCATGATAGACACTTGCTACTTGATATAAACAGTTAGAAATCCTGTTCTGTCCAAGCCTACCACTGAAGATTCACATATCACCTCTGGAAAGATAGTTTAAGGAAACGTTTTGCCGGAGAACTTATGGGTTACCCAGTCTGGGCTAAAATTGATAGCTGACCATAGCATTCCTGATGCTGACTCTGATGAAACTCATTTAGTAGAGGTGGTTAATATCATTCTCCATCACCAAGAAAGGAAGTTCAGGATGAAACAGAAGAAAATTATGGAAGAGATTTGGTTTAGATATGAGGAAGGATAGGATTGGCAGAATGTCAGGATGATTATGTTGGCTAGGGTACATGACTAAGCTGCTACAACAGAGTTCCCAACAGATGGTGCTCTCACAAAATAGCCCAAGATAGGTAGACAAGCTACTTCATCACACAGACATTCCGAAACCCAGATTCTTTCCATCTTGCCTTTCCATCATCCTCCACAGCTACTCAAAGTATGGTTCATGGACCAGCAGCATCAGCACCACTTGGGAGCTAGAAAGGCAAATTCTTGGACCCACTGCAGACCTAATGAGTCCTTGTTGTAATCTCTGTTTTAATGAGCTCTATAGGTGATCCTTACGCACAGAAACATTTGAGAAGCCTTACCTTGGGGTATTGTCCTCCTCTACTTGGACAAAGCTGGATTGAAGGCACTCTATGCTCCTATTTGCAGGAAGCGGAATTAGTATGGAGAAACACATCTGTAATGTTTTAAGGCTCTTTAACAGAAGAGGTACATGTCGCTTACATTTATACTCCAAATGTAGAATTTAACCACATGCCATTCCTAGCTGCAAGGGCGCCTGGGAAATGTAGTACCTAGCTAGGCAGCCATGTGTCCTATTACAATATTATTTCCATGGCAAAAGGGGAGAACAGATTTTAGTGGACAATTAGCAATTTCTACCATAGTAATTAACAAATCACTTAATAAAGTGAATCGTAATCCCATTCCTGTAGTGTAAATGTTTCATTGAACAAGTATGACTCATGGGATATAAGCATGTAAGAGTATTTTTGTGTCCTACCATCCCTTTCAATTTATTCTGTGGAGTCGCTTCTCCTGACTTTGAATAAAAACTCAGACAAGTACCATGACTTTTATGGTCACCCCCAGGTAATGAAAGTATACCAACTGTCCAAGGAATCCTCCTCTCTTCTCTCCAGCTTTTTTCCTGACCTCTCCTACATCTTTTAGAGACTAACAAAGGCAGATCAACTAAAGATGCGAACATATTTCCACAATCTTCTTTTATACATATTTGTGGTCTTGCATTTTACTTTGAAATGTGCCATCTATTGTCCTGACAAGTCCCACTGAAACTAAAACAAAGTTTCTCATTTAACCTCCTGATACAGTATCTTGAACAGTTTACAAAGTACTTGCAGAGACTAGGTCTATAATCTAGGTCTGTAACCACACTATGGGTTACGGAAAGCAAAGCACTGAGGTGTCACTGCCTGATTGCCACTATCACTGCCTTGCTGCTCCTCCAGCTGCCACCTTCCAGGTAGCTAGCCCTCTGAAGGGTATCTTCATTCCTGCTGCTGCTCCTACAATTGCTGGCTGGACTCCTTTCCTTATCTGGCTGGCACTACCATAGCGGAGCCCCAGTGGAAGGTTTCCAGGTAGGAGAAGAAAGGAATGGAGGGACAGGAGAGTAAAGTAAATAGGAGAGACCAGCTTGTATTCTGGCAACAGTATAGCACAGCTCCTTATCAGGGCTAATTCTCCCCGTTTTTCTGGAACAAGTTCTCTGTACCTCCACATTCCAGGAGGTAACAAGGTAAGCTTTCACAACTATCCAAGAACCCTGTTTCTTCCTGTGGTAGAGTGATTATTCCCAATTCCTCCCCCCCGTCCCCTGTCATGTGATCTTCCGAGCACTACAGTGGATGTGGTATATTTCCCCACCACGTGAATGCTCAGCTTGGCCATGTAACTTACTTTGCCAATGGAATGTTAGCAGACATGATGAAGCAGACACCAAAAATGTGCTTGCAGGGTTTTGTTTGGCCTCTGGTGCTCCTAACTGCCAGAAGAGAGCATGCCCCAGGTATCTGCTACTCCCCACCCCGACCTGGGCTCCAGAATGGCACACGTGGAACAGATTTGAACCCAGCCCAAAAGCTGGCTCCTAGAGTCCCCCTCCCCCTTCACTCCACCAACAATCCACCAGACCCAGGAGCAAGAAAAATTAATGCTGCTGTAAGCCACTGCGTTTTGGGGTGGTTTACGACACAGCAAAATAAAACCTGGCTAATACTTTTCCTTCCCACTGTAATTTCTCAGAGTTGTCCCTTTCACTCTCCACCACAAACCCTACCTCCACGTTGATTACTAGCAAGACTCTAAGGACTCAAATTCTGTACCTCCCTTGATGGATTTGCACTATATTTAGTTAAAATGTTTACTGAGCTCTTACTTTGTGATTAGTTGCCCAGGAAAGGGATTTAGATGAGCCTACCCTTTGTCATATTACAATCCCAAGGAGAAAATCTAAGGACCCCACCCAGAATAATCCAATCAGTAACTAATACAAGTGGACCTTTAATCAACATCGAATGTAGCTCCTTTCTTCTCCCCACACAAAACCAACTGAGTGTATACATATTTTTTGTAAATACTAGTTCTGCATTTATGAGATAAAAAAGGTAATTTTTTTTTTCCTTTGGAGCACTTCTTTGGACAGAACTTTGGATGCAGGATAATTTTATTCACCCCTGAAAATGCAACATTGTACTTTTTAATCCTTTTTAAATCAACTGAATAGCCCAGGGAATGCAAAGAAAAACAAAACCCGGACTCACCCTGCCAGGTATCAAGACATATATAGGTATAGTCTATAGAAGTTAAGCTAGTGTGGTATTGGTGTAAAGATAGGCAAACAGATTAGTGGGGCAGGATGGTAACTGTCACAAATATGGTCAACAGGACAAAGATAGCAGTGCATTGCAGTAGGGAAAGATGATATTTTCAATAAATGGTAGCGAATCAACTGGCTATGCATATGGCTGCTTTTGTTATCCTGTATTCATCCCAGAGCTCTCTGTGGTATTAGGAGAGCAAGAAACAGACACACATCTATGATTCTAACCACGTACGAAGTTTCAATAAAACAAAAATTTAAAAACAGAAAGCAGGACACTGAAGTAGCTTACCTCAGAGCTGCTGAATCAAATAAAACATCTGTACTAAAAATTAAAGTTGAGCTTCCTTTTTTTGAAGGAAGAGTTGTGACAGTGATCAACTGGATGTGGGAGAAGAAGAGAGGGATAATGGCTAGGCTTCCAGTTTGGTCCTTGGGTGGATGATACGCCGTCACTAAGCTGTGAAACAGAGATAGAATGTGTTGGAACCAAGCAGACTAGGTGTGAGAAAAGTTAGATACACTCCTCAAATCCAACCATCCACGGGGGCTCAACAGTGAGGCCAGGTGGTACTGCCTGATGATACCAGGATGGTGACAGTCCTAGTGACCCGGCTGTAAAACCAGGGTGGCCAATTATTGCAGGCTGTGGGCTGTAGGCAGCTGAGCCACTTGGGGACCCCAAAGGATTAAAAAAAAATGAAATTCACAAAATATTGTCACTACTAGAGGAAACTTTGAGCTAGATATCAGAGAAAACTGAGACTATGAGCTCTTGCCCATTACATTATCTCTGGTCGCTGGAATCCACAGGCATCAACCTCTCTTTACCCCAGCTACATACCGGTCACAAGTCTCCTTGAGAGAAAGAAAATCCCATTTGCAATGACATGGATGGATCTTTGAGGGCATTATGCGAAGTGAAATGAGTTAGAGAAAGACAAATACTGTATAGTCTCACGTAGACACAGACTCTTAAAAAAATACTAAACTCATAGAAACAGAGAATACATTGGTGAATGTCAGGGTGAAGGTAATCAAAAGGTGCAAACTTCTGGTTATACGATTAGTAAGTTCTGGGGATATCATGTCCAGCTAAATTTAATAGGGTAAGCAGGAGAGCCAGAGGGGTTCCTTAAAAGGAGGCCCTTATCATCTGCAGCATAAGAGGAGACACAGCTGAGGAGCAGGCTAAGGACTTAATAAGAGTTGAACTTCAAAGCTTAAATGCTCAGCCAAGGTTATACTGTTACACTAAGGTCCAGGGCCTGACTGGAAAAACCTAGGACCATAGAATATGGGATGAAGACATCTAGGTAGAGGCCCCTGACAATATTGGTTCTGCAAACTTCCCTGAACCCTGTTTGCAGAGATGACCCTCACACCCTAGTAAGAGCTAGCACTTCTCCCATGTAGGAAGACACTATGTACTGTAATGAGTCCCTCATTACGTCCCCATTTACTTGGGTGACTATATACTGGGAAAAGGGAAATACTCAGTCCTTTCAAGACATAGGTCTGACACTGACACCCAGAAACTGGAAGTGTCATCATGATCCTACATCATACTGGGGGCCCTTCCACCAGCTCACTGAAGTTGGGTGCTGGGCCCACAGACCAGCCAGAGGATAAAAATACCCAGCTTGAGCCCCTGATATGGCACTATTCCTCGACTCCATCAACTGTCTTCTTGGTAGTAGGTAGAATGTATTGGGCCCCTTCCATCATAGAAGAGCGAGCAGTACATCCTCACAGGGGTATGTATTTCAGGTATAGGTTTCACCTTTCCTGCTCACAGAACCCTAGCCAGAATCACAGGCATGAAATTTCACACACATGGCACCTGACACGGAATTCACTGCGTAGCAAAGGAGTGACCCACTGGTCGTTTCACATACTGCAGCATCCAGAAGGGGTTGGCCTCAGGGATCCCTGGAACAGCCTATTGAAAATACAATTGAGGGCCGGCCTGGTGGCTCAGGCAGTTGGAGCTCCAGCTCCTAACTCCAAAGGCTGCGGTTCAATTCCCACATGGGCCAGTGGGCTCTCAACCACAAGGTTGTCAGTTCATTTCCTCGACTCCCGCAAGGGATGGTGGGCAGCTAAGATTGAACAACTAAGATTGAACACGGCACCTGGAGCTGAGCTGCCGCTGAGCTCCCAGATGGCTCAGCTGGTTGGAGCGCATCCTCTCAACAACAAGGTTGCCGGTTCGACTCCCACAAGGGATGGTGGGCTGCGCCCTCTGCAACTAGCAATGGCAATGGGACCTGGAGCTGAGCTGCGCCCTCCACAACTAGGATTGAAAGGACAACTTGAAGCTGAATGGCACCCTCCACAACTAGGATTGAAAGGACAACTTGACTTGGAAAAGAAGTCCTGGAAGTACACACTGTTCCCCAATAAAGTCCTGTTCCCCTTCCCCCCCAAAAAAAGAAAAATACAATCAGCTTGGAGGAAATACGTTACAATGAAGGGTGCAATCCTTCAGGGTACAATACATACCCTAAATCAGAGATCTCTATGTAAAGTGGTACATTGCACTGGGAAGAATAAATGGGTTCTGGACAAAAGGATGGAAGCAGAGTAGCCCTATTTATCATTCCCAGTGAGCCACTGGGTTATTCCCACACTTTAGGCTCCGCAAGGTCCTGGTCCCAAAGAGGGGTGCATTCTTTGCCAGGAGATATAGCAAGGATCCAGTGGAGCTGTAAGTTACAGCTGGCACCAGGCCACTTGAAATTGTTGAAGAACTAGCAGGAAAGGAGCCCCCATTTTTGCAGGAAAATTGATCAGCAGGAGGAAGTAGAGCTTCTTTTATACAATAGGATTAAGCAAAACCCAGGTCATCTACTTGGGTGCTACATTGTTTTTCTGTTGCTGCTGTAACCAATTACCACAAACAGTGGTTTCAAGACACGTTAGAAGCCCAGTTACAGGTATCTCCAGGCTAAAATCAAGGTATTGGCAGGTTGCACTCCTTTCTATAGGGTCTAGGGTCATCCGTTTCCACTCATTCAGATGTTGGCAAAATTCAAGTATCCTGCAGTATAGAACTGAGGTCTGATTGTTTGCAAGCTGTCAGCTGGGGGCCATTATTCAGCAACTACATACCTCTCCCTGGTTCCTGTACAAGGTCCCCTCCTCTCAGAACCACCAGAATCCTTCTCACACGGTCATTTGTCTCTGATCACAGCTGGGAAAGGTTCTCCACTTTTAAGGACTCATGATTAGATTGGGCCACCAAAATAATCCAGGATCCTTTCCCCATCCAAAGCCCTTAATCTTAACCATGCCTATACGGTCCCTTTTGCCAAGTGAGGTAACATGTTCACAGGACGCAGGGATTAGGATATGGACATTTTGGGAGATGCTTTTTCTACCACAGGTGCAGCTTGTACTCCACCACACAACTGTAACTGGACATGTGCAGCAACCCTGGCCTGAGAAGCGTAATCACCAAAGGCTCAAGATTCCTCGGGAGTGTTCAGTTCACACAACCAGGTTAAGCTACCAAGACCCACCAGCGTGACAGCCAAGGATGAAGGGAATTTAGAATGTTTAGTGGAGGGAGCTGACAAATTGTAGCCCCAAGCCAAACTGCAATAGTTGTAATTCATCCCCCTAATGTTCCTAAGAGACCCTTCAGGAATTGTGAACATGTATCACCCAAAGCTCCTTTCAAGAGAATCTACTGTAGTAAACAGCCTCCAGCTCCCCCACCTTTTGATCTACAAGGTGTCAGAGGCCACCCTTCCCTTAGGCTGCTACCCTTAGGGGGTACTACTGAACATAGAAGGGGTACTAGCCATTTCTTCTAACAGGGAACCTTTGCTAATCAGCCAGCAGACTTTCTCATAGTGTAGCCTGAGGTTCTTCCTACAAAATCCTCATGTTTTTCCTGTGCCTAATAGAAGCCAGGACTTTGGAGGAGTGGCAGCTGTATGTGGCCTTCTCAACTCACCACTGCTGCTGGGTTTGTAAAGTGGCCATCGAAATTTCTGGGGTGCTAAAAGTGCAGATTCCCTGGCCTCCACTTCCTGCCCCCTCCACCCAAAAAAGTCCTCTTGGGCCTGTTAATTTACAAATTACCTTGAGTGATGGGTGGAAGCTAGTGGTTTGTAGATCACTTTTTAAAACAGGAAGAGCATATTCCAACCTCTAATCCTGTTGCAGGAGCAGACATGTTCTTGTTTGTTATGCTTGTCTTGTGTATAAAGTATAAAAAGTACTAAACAAGAAAACAGTGGGAACCACAAACTGAAGAAAAAAAAAAAAGAGTATACTACTGAAGATGATTTCAGGAATTCATCTGATGAACCTTCTGAGTTACTTTTGACCATTCTCTAGATGTAGATATTTAAACTAAAGCCAAGGTAATGGTGTAACTACATAAACTTCTCTGTTCCTCAGCTCAATTCTTAACAGAAGGTAATCTTTTAGCCTCCTTGTCATAAAGCATTATAGAAATAGACAACTTCGAGCATAGGTAACAACCCTAACTGAACTTCTATTTTAACCATACCCTTAGATTCATCATCAAAACCATCCTGATGATTTATGCCTCTCTCTGTGATCCAACATCAGGCTCAACTTCTCTGGGAGATATAAATAGTATACATCATTCCTAGCCCTAGAGTATTTTAAAATGATAATCAGACAATGTGAGATAGAAATGGGAGTGGAAGTAGGGAGCACAGAGGAGAGTGAAAAGGAAGATATTTGGAACGGTAGGCTTTAATAAGGAAGTCCCACCCCTTTCCATTTACTTCTTACAGGTTTTTATCATATCCTGCAAACCAAAACCAAAGTAAGTTACTGAAAATGTATTAACCTCTTGGGATGGAAGTCTATCTGTCCTGTTTTCCCTCTCCCATCAGAGACAGCTCCCTAAGGACCCCCTCCCCCCCAAAAATATATACGTTCAAATACAAACAAAACATGCATTTAAGTGATGGTTTTATATATTCGAACATTTTAACATTTAATAGAAACTATATATAACAACTTTTTGTGGTATCTTACATTAAGATAGTCACTACAAAAATGTACATAGGTTAGAAGCCAGAGGAATGCTGTGAGCTATTCATTGGGAGGAGGCGGTTCATATCACCCAATTAGGTGAGAGATGAGGACAGGTTAAAAGGCAGCCTGTTAGACAGCAATAATGAGTCACTGGGACTATCCCAAGGGTACACAGCTCCCACCTAAACACCTATGTAGATTTGTCCCAAGATGTGGGAAATCCCCCTACAACGATGTCTCCTTTTAGGCACAAAGTCCCAAATATTTGCTCAATCCCAGCAGCAGATTCACCTCTCTCTCTCTTCCTTGCCCAGAGTGGGAAGACACCCACAACTTTTAGACACTTGGTCTCTTCCCCCAAAATTTGGCTTATGTTTGACTACAGCACTCAGTAACCCAGAAGAACAAACTGGTCTGGGCTGTCCTTTAGTGAGAGATGGTCAGAAGTACTTGTTTAAAAAACAGAAAATTCAAATCCTCCAAAGTCAAATGGTTCCCCCCAAAACTATCAACTGATAGAAGTGGGTTCTGGCTTCCCATTTGCAGTAGCCATTCCACTCTGAGGCAATGCTGCAGAGGCTTTCTCAGAATTTCGGGATCCCTGTGATCTGCATCCATCTCCGGCCATCTGCATCTGGCCCTGTTAAAAGAAAGTCACTTTGATTACAAATTCATTTGTTATGGTCTGAAGCATGAATCTGACTTACCAATGCCATGTGTCATAGCAACAAGAACAAGACAGCAGAAATAAAATAACTCTGGGCAGTTGCTCTTCCCCATACTTAACTATCCCTGATCCTGAGATCAGAAGTCATTACTTGCAGCTTTCCTAACTCTCCCAATGGGAGGGAGAGCTATGGGTTGTTTCTTCCAAATGAAATAGCCATTCTCTGCTGAGGTTCCAGAACAACCAATAGATCACAGGAAGACGGTCCTTTGGGCCTCTGCTTGAAACCAACAACCACAGTGGACTTGTTGGTCTTCAGTCAGGGCCATAGGTATCCCACCCAAGGCGCAAAGAAAGAAGCCAAATCGCATTACTTATCCTTGCTTTATGAGGAAAACAATTCCAGAGTTGAACACTCCTTTAGAAGGAACAATTTACCTAGATTCTTTGTCTCGCCCTTTTCTAGTTAACTAAATAAACGTGTGTCCTGCTCTCTGCGCTGAGAACCAGGCGACATTAGGTATTTTAAGAGCCCATCTGGAGACTGCCATCTGGGGGGGACCTTTATAGTCTAGTGATGACAACCCCGCTCCCTGGGAGCACATGCTAGCAAAGCCATCAGGGAACCCGCCGCCTGGCTGGGGTCACCAGTGAGGGAAGCCCGGCTGAGATTGTTGTTCACTTGCCAAAATACCCACTGTGCCTTCAGCAATGTCTTTGACTGAATGATCTCCAAGGGTCAGTGAAGGATCAAAAAGCAAGGGTGAAGGAGGGCACTGTGTACCATCACCCACGACATCCAAGTCCTAGGAAAAGAAAAGAGAAAAGCCTATCAGCAATACCGAAGAAACGAATTAGCTAAAGCTCGTAGTTTTCAGCAAACCTTAAAGCAATTCTCCCCCACTTCCCTCACCCCTTGCCCACCTTGAACCAAAAAACTAAAAGATTTTCCCATAATGTCCAACAAACGGGACAAGATCTAAAATAAAAGCACTAAGATATTTTTTTTGCTGCTGAGTATAAAACACAGACCACCACAGCAGTTTTCGAAAGTGTATTTTTTAAATAAGAAAATACCAGGGGGCCAGGGGAGAGGGGAAGTACAAGTTGTAGTTTAATGGGCTGTTTGCAAAGTTCTGGAAACGGACAGTGGTTATGGTTGCACTTAATACCACTGAATTATACACTTAAAAGTAGTTAAAACAGTAAATTTTATGTTAAAAACATTTTACCACAATATTTTTTTAAAAAGCATATTCTAAGACTAACTGTAATCAATACCTAAGTTCACCAGTGGTGAATCTAATATGGACAAATCCGCCTAACTTCAAATTAAAATATTGCCTTAAAAGATGGACAGTATGACACTGCTTGATTAATGTCTTAACAGGCACAAAGCAAGCCAGGGAGCAAGAGAAGGAAAAGGAGAGAGGAAAGAAAGACAGACAAAATGTAAAGTTCCTCTTAATGGGTACAAAATACTATTTTGGTTAAGGCCGTATTCCCACAAAGCAAGTCCCTGATTCTTAAACTTAATATGGTCCAAATGCTCCGTTAAAAAAATACAGTCTACAGACTGTTTCTTCCAATTGACTTGGCCATTCCCACTAGGGTCCTGAATAGCCAACAGAACACAGGATGGCATTGCTCTTGGCTCCTGTTTGAAACCAACAGCTACAACAAACCACTGGTCTTGATTCAGGGCCTACAGCATTACAAAGGCTCAGACAATGTGTCAAACTGACTTTCATGCCACCACTTTCTAAGAGTCTACTGTTAAACTCTCCTGCCTAAGAATGAGGTTTATACTCCTCTATGCCCAATCCACTTTATAGACTCTATATTTCTAGCAATCTAGCTTCATAAGAGGCTTACTTAGTTCTATGCTTTTGAATAAGATTAAAAGTTTGAAATCCTTTCCCTTCCTTGGGTGTGCTAATCAACAAAAGCGAGAATCACATCTTTACAATTAAGGTAAAAAAAAGAATATACATCAAGAACGTATTGAATTTAAAGCTGCTCAATTTAAGCAGAAACAGAGGGGAAAGGATACAGTCGGCTACATTCATTTTAGATGTTTTAGAAACCTCTGTAATATCCACAGAAACCAGTGTTCTCACACGTTAAGACAGTGAACTATTTTCTGCAATTATTTTACTATGCACATTATATAAATAATTAACTTGGAATTTAAAATAACCCATTTAAGTGGTGAGGCAAGTCTTCCAAGTCTCATGATGATAATGGTATGGAAATGTTTTCAAAGGAAAATAGATACTAAAAAGGCTTTTCTCACATATTCAGTGTTGTCTGTTACAAGAATTAAAATTGGGGAAAGGAACCTAAAATAAGAGAGAAAAAAACAATCAGCAGAAATGCCTACCAGCAGGAATGCTTAGAGACACAAGCATCAAGACACTGAGAATCCACTTTTGTTCTGATCTCAAAAAGAGCTCAAACACCATAAACACAAAAAAAGAGCAAGGTCAAAGTAACAGGATTAAGGTATTAGGTTGTTACTTGCCAGACATCCCTGGATCGAAGCACAGAAAACAGGCAAGTGTAATATCCAGAATGAAAGGCTGAATTTTCACCCATGTTAATATTCAATACCTAGCCCTCCCACGAGTCAAGTTACCAGAAGTTATTAACAAGTTATAGAAATGATATCTAAAGCAGAACATAGGTAAAAAGATTGCTTGGTGAAATTCACAAAAATCAAGAAATCATTTTTTCCCAGCAAATTTTATACTGATAAATATATCCAGAATTTGTGGGAGGGCAAAAATTGTTTCCTAAAACTGAATTTTGTTTCAACATTTTCTGGAGAATTCTTACTTCTAAAGGTTAAGAATTAAAACGATATTTTTTAATGACCAATGTGGTTAATCAAAAGTACATTAATATGAGTACATTAACATAATAAATGATCAATTACAAATAGGTAACTGTTTATCATTTTTACCTCTAACAAAGGTACATCTTAAAAACCCACTGGATTCTCAAAAATAAGGTTATTTCTCAGACATTCTTTAAGAAATCCATGCCACATATAAGGATTAACAGATTTGATGATATATTTTAAAATATTTAAATTAAAATTCCTTAAATGACAGTTTTTGCCTTGAGATTACATTTTACAATCTTTAATATTTTATGTAAATATTTTATGTAAAAAGAGCAAACAAGTATATAATCTTCAAACATATTAGGACAGTCATATTTTCTTAAATCTAGATTATCAAAGATTTAAGAAAACATTTAAAACAAAGCAAAAAGGTCAAAAAACATAAATGTCCCTAGGAATTAACAATCAAATGACATAAACATTAATAACCTAGTATGTAATATACATGTGCTAGTTTCTATATTCATACATTAATATTTGAAGAGAATTTGGTGATACAGTGGTTATTAGGTTATTTTTTAGACCCTATAAAGCTCCTCATGTTACTAAGTTTAAAAAAGTAAAAGCACTTCTCTGAGTTTTCTTCACATGTAAAATGAAGGAAGTAGACAAAAATTTGTCCCTATCAATTTACAGCTATCTATTCATTTACTCTCTCCAATATAATCTCACTGGAAAAATCTGGGAAACACTGGAGCATATATAATCTCTAAGGTCACTTGTAATTTTTTTTTTTAACTTTTATTTTAAGTGTGTTTTTCTAGGACCCATCAGTTCCAAGTTAAGTAGTTGTTTCAATCTAGTTGTGGAGGGCGCAGCTCACTGGCCCATGTGGGGATCGAACCGGTAACCTTGTAAGAGCACCGCGCTCTAACCAACTGAGCTAACCGGCCACCCCTCTAAGGTCACTTTTTAATTCTCATGTTCTATGAATCTGTGTGAAAGAAACTTCTTAAAAAGCAATAATAATCAGGATTATAACAAAAACTATAGTATTATAAATGAAATAATTAAAAAACAGAAGTTTAATATACTTATAGACTGTATATAACCCCCCAAAAAGGGGAGAAATTATGGGGAAAAATTGCAATCAATTTATTCTTAATGCCACTTTTTCTTTTACAGATATTACCCCCGCTCTAGTGTATCTTTTTAGTGAGCAATATCCTCGAGGCCACCCAAATCTTACTTCCACCCCTAGCAAACAATCTTGCAACCTATATTGAATTTTCCATTTAGATCTGTCACCTTAAACATGTCACGGTTATACACAAAATACCTTTATTATGAAATTCAGATATTTTTTCAGAATAATGAAGATCTTTATCCAGAAGGCTAAAGATTAAGTAAAGTGCCAACAAGAGATGGACTGTCAATTAATCTCTAAAGTCAAATAGTAGATAGTACTAATTAGGGAAACAAAATGTGAGCTGGGTTTATAGGCTGGGGCCAATCGAGGAACAAGCTGGAAAAGGTAGAGTAGCATATATACTTAGAAGAAGACTGTAAAAATAAATACTCAGGGAGGTCACTGTTGCTCTAGTCCGTTGACAAAATATGTGATAACATATCAAAAATGAAAAACAGTAACCACAGGTAAGTTCAGACTCATTTCTTGGCAGACTCATTAATCTGAAAATGAAAACCCTGACTGCAGAGCCGAAACGCAGTTTACACCGTCAAGAGTAGATATCAGAACTCATTTGTATTACTAAGATTCTAGTGAATCGTTCACCTTACGTATGGGTACCATATTTCCTGGCTACACCAAATCCAACCATAATCTTGACTTTCCAACTTCAATTAGTTTATAGTTTCCCTTATTCCCTCAGAAAAACTTCTGCCAATTTAAACTGTCTCTAAATGAATAGCTAACATACAAATACAACCATACATATAGAATTTCAAACACTTTATCAACTCTCCTAACCTCAAAAGACTAACCTATTCTCACCATTAATAAATAAGGCCTTGCCTCAAGGGCCAACCAGAGCAGAGCTTCTCTAACTTACATCACTGAACTCCAGAGGTAAACTCTCAGTGGGCTGAAGCTCAGCAGCACTCAAGTACAGATCCATGGGGCCGGCTCCCAGATCGTCTGGCACAGACAGTACCTGCTCGGGCTTATACATCTGTGGAGGCAACTGGAAATGCAGTGGGCAGCAGGGATCCTCAGAGAGGTTTACAGGAACTGGTTTGTTGCAGGGCACCTCTTCAGACCCCTGGCAGCATTTGAAGAGAACCTGATTCGTGTCCTGACAAATATCTGTAGAAAAATGGTCAAGGAAAATAAAATGGATCTGTGGGAGGTACAAAATAGAGGTGTCTGCCATGTAAAACCCAAAGTCTGGACTACACAAGATAAATGGTTACATTTGATACAGAACCAAATGCAGACAGCAACTTTAAAAGTTAATTCTCAAAATTAAGTGTCGTTTACTAGCATCTAATTCTAGTTCTACCAGTAATTTAAAACTAGTTCTCAACCTCCATTTCAAGATCCTAGTCATTTAAACTAGAGACATTAATCTTGTTCTCCTTTATAGGGTCAAACACAAAACACTTGAAAACACAGTGCTAAGCAAACAGCAATAACAATCCTAGGAATCTGCACCTATTCAGAAGAAACATGTCATGACAAATGCAAATAGATTGTAGAAGCTTCTACCAACCCCTTCCAAGAGTCGAGACACACGTTATATCTGCTCCACTAAGCAGTATGGCAAAAAGTTTGCAAAAACTTTTTAAACCTTTTTAAAACTTTTTAAACATTCCAAAATGTTGACATGATAAATTTCTTTAAAGCAGCAGGGGACTAGGGAAAATGGAAGCTCTAGTAATAGTAACTAGCTATCATATCCTGAAAGTAAAAATACATTCCCATGCCCCTTTTTTACACGGGTGCAGGGTGAGGGGTGTTAGTGTAGGGGGGTCCTGTTATGATCCCCAAAAGCGAAAAGGATAATTTTGCTTATGAGGGCCCAAGGAAAGAAAGTACTCCAGGAGCTCTAACAATTTTCATTAAAAGCAGAAAAGGGCTATTATTTCCAAACTGGTAAAGAAGCTCTGTAGGATGAATCAAAATTGAAATAATTAGATAAAATAACATTCCAGTTCAAGTTACTCTACGAAATACATTTTACATTAAGTATTACCGTTTCTTAAAATCCTAGCTATGTGGTTATTTCCCTATTATTTCAAATTTGGGCTTATTTTTATATAAAAAAGCATAATTTTCTATAAACTGTATTGAGGATTATGAAATTATGGGTAACTTTTATCCTCAAAATTTTAAGGTAATTTTTAAAAACTAAAAAAATCTAATGTACATTGTAATTTTTAAACGAAATGAAAACTCTTGAATAAAGCCATTTCTTTCAATTCATTCTTAGAAATTGCTAAACTTTAAGGCAGGGTTTCACAACCTGGCATTAACAGCATGGGCTGTCCTATGTATTGTAGGATGTTTAGCAGCATTGCTGGCCTCTACCCACTAGATGTCAGTAGCACCCCAACCAAGTTATGACAAGCAACATTGTCTCCATTGTCCAAAGGGGGACAAAATGGCCCCCAGGTGAGAACCACTACACTGAAGGAACATCAACTATTAATAGTACAAAGTAAACAAATATTTATTGAATGAAAATGAATAATCAAATGAACAAACATGAATCTAATGGGAACAGATTTGTAGTCTCTATGTGCTTAAGAAATCCAATCCTCTTGAAATTATTAGTAGTTAAAATATGAATCCATTAAACGTTTTAATCAACATTTTTCATGGAATTCAAAGGACTTTCCCAAGTCTTACTTAATACCACATATCCTGGAAAAACCCTCCCCACCCCATCCTCCTCCACCCCCTTTCCTTTCAGATGGGGACAACAAAGACAGAGAAGGGAATGATTGACCTACAACTAGAGTGTGGGTCCTTCACTTTCAGTCCAGTGCTGTCTCCATTAGACCAGAGTAAAGAGTTAACAGGTCACCAATGGCAGTCGCATCTTGCTCTGAAATAAGGACTTAAGGAAGGGTAAGTGACTTAGGCAACTATGGAGTGGAAAGGAAAAGAGCATAAAAGAAAATACTTCCCTTCTCTTTTCAAATACATTTCATTTTCAACTTTCATTTTTAAAATATTAATATTCTAATAAACTGAGTATGGTACTATACAGAAAAGTCTAAAATACTCCTTAATACCTGTAAATTGGGTTTCCTGCCTTATAAAGTATTTCAAGCTCACTGAAGAAAACCTGAGAAATACAAAGCAGTGGAACAAAAGGCATTCACAACCTCACCGTCCCAAAACAATTTATATTACATTCCCTCCCAGTATTTAGTTCCATGTACTAAAAATATACTCTACAGAATTCCATAGCCTATTTTTGTTACTATCAAACATTTTCCTACATCATTAATAAATTTTGTTAAATATATTTAATGCCTGAACATACTCCATATCCTGTTGTACCGTTATTTTCCTCCCTATAACCCATCTCTGAAAATTTTAAGGCTGTCTCCAGTTGGAGAAACTTTATGGAAAAATACTGGTCTGCATTTGATTATCTCCTTAAAATAAATTCCCAGAGATGACATTATCACATCAAAAGAATGTAAATATTGTCAAACTGCTTTCTAAAAAGCCTGTACCATTTTATATTCCCACTAGCAGCGTTAAGAAGGGCGTGTTTTCACCACATCAATGCCAACCTTTGAAATTCATTCTCAGTCATTAAATATCATACATCTAATTTATAGATTAAACAATTTGTTTTATTTCTTATTTCATTTATTTATAATAATAAGCACTATTCAACTATCAGCCACTTCTACTTTAAATCTACCTATATATAGCCTTTGCCCAATTATGTTTTAAGCATTTATCTTTAGTTTTCAGTTACTTTGCACAAGCATTTTACACATTAAGGACAGTAATCCTTTAGCAGACACTTGTTGCAATAATTAATAAATTGGTAAAATATTTAATAAACAGAATAGAAAAAATCAAGTCTTCCTTTCAAAAGACCTAGAGAAAGTTCTCCTCATCCTATTGAAAAAAAAACAAAAACATTTTATTTTCCAAATGTTTTATCTCTTGCCAGGCGAATGGCAAATCCAGCAAGATTTATTCCTTTCATATAATGAAGATCATCGTATTTAACAAATGCTTTTACAGTGAAAATAACTTTCTCAATCAATGTTCATAATAAAGATATACTTTCATAATCCAATAAATAGCTCAAAAAGTTTTGTAGCTCAATAGTAAATGTAGTCCCATAGCAGAATCAAAAGGTGCTAAATTACCGAAAGAAATTAATTGGGGGGAAATCATCCCATTTTTGGAAACAGTTAAATTTCCAATTTGAATGAGTACAAGTCAGGGCCTTAACCATATAAAGGGATAATACTCAAAGGAAGCCCACAGTTCAGAATTCTCCTACTGTTATTGGTAGAAAATCCAGTCTTTTTGTAAAAATTAGATTTAACAGTATTACAACTCTAATGAACAAGTTAAATTGGGGATCTCTGTATTCTGGAATCCCAGTATTAACTGCCTACTAATAACTATTAGCCCACCTCTATCATCAAGGTCTCAGATGTTTCTTTCTAATGAATTGACCATTACATGTCCTAAATTCTGAAATGGCCAACAGACCATAGAAAGACATTTCTTTAGGCTCCTGTTTGAAACCAACAGCTTCAGCAAACTGCTGGCCTTGATTCAGGGCCAAAGGAAAATAAAGACCTTCTATTAAAAAAACTATCAGAGATTCCCACTAGCCTTTAGTCTAGCTAGGAAACTGAACAGAGTAAAAAGATACGGGTAAGGCAGTGTCTAGTCATTGGGAGAGACTGATTAGAACAACGAACATCATCCACAAAAGCCAAGCACCTCTGACTGGAACGAGTGGTATGGGCCTAAAATGGAAAAAACAGATAAAACAAAAAAATTCAATCAATTATCTATGCGAATAACTAATTATAACATGTAAGAAGAGCGCATCTTTAAAAGCTGTAAAATTCAACATTTAAATTTATCCACCAATACTACAGAGTGCCAAAAAAATGTATACACATTTTAAAAAACAAAAACTGTATTAAAATTATAATACTCAATACATACCGATAACAAAAGATTAATACAAGTCACATTTGACTTCTGCAATTACAAGAGGTGCTCAAGTGGCTACCATCAGTGTCCAGACACTTACGATTATGGCGAACTACTGCTTGAGCAACATTGACCAAAGTGTTCACTTGTGTACATGTTTTTGGTACCCCCAGTATAAAAAAGGAAAAAATAAAAATCTCATGCCCAAATAATGAGTTAACCTTAATTTGAAATTCACTCCCCGTATTATACAAGTGTAATACAGCCTAATGGTTTTCAAACTATTTAATCTTTTAGCAGAACCCTTTGCAAAATTGTAATCTTATGTGGAGTCTCAACAAATAAAAGATAAAAATGCAATTACTCTTATTGAAGCAAAGACCAAAGACTTAAGAAACAAATTTAAGAATGATCACTTAACTGTACTTCCTATCCAACATTCATTGCTCCTATTATTCTATTTTCCCACTTTCTACAACCTGTCCCTATTTCTGAAGAATTTCTGAACCAAACAACTGAGAAATCTATGGCAACCCCTGAATTTGCAGATCAGAATAGAGGCCCATAGAAGTTATCAGTGCAGGCACAGAACTGGTGAGAGGAGAGGGAACTGAGACTAGAACCCATATCTCCAGACTTCCAGGTAGGTGCTCTTTTCAATAGACTGTACATCCAATAAGTCAGATGTCAGAGCCAAGACCGTACACAGCAGTGTTTTTTGACAATTACCCTAACCTTGTAAATAAAGCAAACATGTATACCTTAGAGGTACACACACAAATTACCTGCTGGGCGGCACCATCCGTGGCCAGCATTCTGCGTTCCTTCAGCTGCCTATGCAGTAAGGCTTCCACTCCATAGCGCTGACGATACCGCCGAAGACATTTTAGACGCTTTAAGTTCTCTCGTTCTTTGGCCAAAAGTCCCTCTGGGCCAGTCAGGAGACTACTACCTGGAAAGTCACAACAGTCAAGATGTTAGCTGCCAAGCAACCAATCAAGGACACGTCTCCAAATTAACAAGTAACCAGAAAAATCATTGGCAATGAGACAGGCAGTTTCAAAAGCAAATTCTCCTCCACTCCAGATACCCAGACAGAGATTAGTCTAACTACTGCCAACATGTGGGTTCACATGTTAAACCTACAATACCTTGTTGGAACTGGCATAAAACTTGCCTAGAGCTTCATGTTCCACTTTGCGACTATGTAAGTAACGTCGCTTCTTCTCTTTGAGCAGATGCTGAAGTCGTTTAAACTGATCAATGTACAAAGACTGTAAACGAATTAGTTTCTCACGCATAATCAGGGCCACTTCTTCAGCTGTGTAGACACCAGCATGTCTGGAATAACACAGAATTCAGCAAAGCATAAGAAAGCACAATAAAATCCAAGCATAAAAGGAGAAAAGGGTAGAGATTACACTTAAGTTTGTTATTTAATAAGCAGTCACTGCTGAGACAATCGCTATGTTAACAGGACTCTTTTCATACATTTTACCACTCAAGTTCTGTTACTAAAAAAAAGAAAAAGCAAATCTCCAAGAATGGACATTAATTTATGATCTCACAATTTGAGGAAGGGAAGATGTTTCATTATTTTTTCCAGTTATTTGCATTATGTTTAAAAAGTGAAGATATAGAACATACAAAATTTTTATCAATCTACATTTTTATTCCATCTAATAATACCAAAAAGATCAGTTACCAGTCAGGACAACTTAAAAACATTTGATATTGTAGTATGTATCTTAATATACTTTAATTAAAATACAAAAGATAGACAATTACAACAACTTCTAATTTAAAAATACACTACTATATTAGAGTTTACCTGAGCCCTCAAACACTGGTCACAATGGCTAGTCATTGTCCTCAGCTTCTTTCCTTGATAATAGTCTCAAAGTAGAGTACCCTGGGTTAACCCTGATTGCTAAAGATCAACGATCCGTATCATTTATTAAATTTTGCTGCCAATAAATAGAACTTTTAAAAAAGTTATTCTAGTGATTAATCAGGTCACATAAGCAAATGAGTTAAAAGTCAGTTTAACCAGACTATTTCCTGCTTCTGATTTAACTCAAAATTAAAAGATAAACTGCAAATTTAAAAGATTTTTAGTTCCATTTGTTTTGTATAACTATTACATAAACAAGAAGGGCAAGTTAAATATATACCGACTTGATATTCTCATATTTTGACTTAGTAAAAATTACTTCCCTTAAAAGGCAATACACATAAATTAATCAAACTAATTTTAAATCCAAAAATTAGGCTTTCTTAAAAAATTAGCTGTTAAAAAAAAGGTTCCTCACACAATAAAAAAAAATGAGCTATTAAGTCACTGAACTACACAGAATAAATAAAATTAACTTTAGAATGAAAGCCAAGTAATCTCGGCTGTTTTTTCTTTTTTTTTTTTTTAATTAATTTATTTATTTATTAGTTTCAGGTGTACAAAACAAGGTAATACTTAGACGTTCATCATTTATATCCCTCATACTGTGAACCCCCCTCCCCCCATCCACTATCCCTCCGACCTCACACTGAACCATCACATTATATATATAAAATTATAGTTGGCATTCATTAATGTTTAGCTTCTGGTGTACAATGCCATGATCAGGTATCCACAGTATCCCTGAGGTGGTCTCCCAAATAGGACGCATGTCCATCGGATACCCAACAAAATCTTTACAACATTATAGAATACCTTCCCCAAATTAATTTTCAAAAAAAAACCCTGAGGCCATCTTGTGGTTACCAGCTGCTTCCAAATCCCTTCACCTTTCCCCTTATCCCCAACCCCCTCCCACACACCCATCTAACCACTCTCGGTTTTTTCTCTGCGTCCCCAAAACTGTCTCTGATTAGTTCATTCACATAGTCTTTTCTTTAGATTCCATATGTAAGTGAGATCATATGGTACTTGTCTTTCTCTTTCTGACTTATTTCACTTAACATAATGTTCTCTAGATCCATCCATGTTGCTGTGTTTTTTCTTAAATATAAATAAGAACCAATTACTACTACCTGTGTATAAAAGAAGTAGAACTACAAAAGACTCTTAAGTGAAAATAAGTAAACAGAAATTAAGAACCAAACAATGAAGAATCAATTCAGCAAATTACAGAAATAACGAAATCCAAGACTATCAGGAAATGTGGATAGGTTTTAAAAATATCTAATGTCTAAACAAGGTGACTAGATTATGTCTTCAGGAAAACGAGCTGTATCTGCAACCCTGAAATACAGAGGCCTTAATCTAAATATCAAATTTATTAAAATGAAATTAATTTCACTGTACCCTATCAGAAGAGAATTTAACCAACGGTTTGGGAACTAGAATTTATAAATGGGAAGACACTGCAATTAGAATTTCTACAAATCATTTCAGGTAGCGGTGAGACCTCCTTGACTACTATGAGTGCCTAGTAAATGTGACAAATGGGTCATTTATTTATAGAAGGATGTTCCAGACAGTCACAATTAGTTGTCTAACTCCCCTTGTGATATGCGCAAATACAAGTCAAAGTTTTATTGTTAGAATTCATCTTCAAGAAAGAGGGTGTCAACTTATATTCCATCAAATAGTCTCTTACTAAAAAACATTCTCTCAAATTTCTTTATTTTGATAACAATGAAGACTCAATAATCTGAAATGATGATTACCAAAACAAGTTTCTACAATTCCTAAGGTGATCGATCGATCATAGGTTAAGTGAAGAGCAGAACCTTAGTAACATATGATTAGGCTGATTACTCACTTCCTGGTTTCTAAATGTTTCTCTTTCTTAGGCATGAAATTAGGAAAAAAGGAAATGCTGGAATACTTTTTTATTTTTCTTAAGAAAAAAAAACACTTTAAAATGTAACTTTGCAAAAAAAAAAAGTTGTTATTCAAATATAATCACTTTGTTATTCTTGTGGTTTAAGCCATTCACATCAATTTTCTCTTCTCTAACTGATCCAACCCACCTCCACTCCTACATCCAAGAAATTTCCTATTTTCTCCCCTATACTTTCTCAAGTGCATAATTTGACGTCCAAAAATTTTCTGAAATTAAAGACTTCTAAAAGAGAATCAAATCCTGCTTTGAAGCAAGAGTGATGAACCTCGGCACTTTAGTTTACAGCTGTTTTTGCTCACAAATAGTTATCTTCAGCTCTCCTAGGTTATTGATCTACCAACAGTATGCAATACTACATTCCACATAGTAACTACATAAAATATTTAAAGGCTTATGTGGAGTTACAACTTACTTTAGGGGATCTTCTTGATCACTATCTATGCTATCAGCTTCACTGTCAGGGTCACCTCTCCATGTCTGATCCACAGTAATGGGTTCCTGCTCCCCATCACTCCAGCTGTCTTCATCTAAGGCAAGGAAGGGAGAGTAGGCATTAAGACTTCCCATCTCTAACTCCACTACACAAAACTATATTACTTAACATATCAAACCAAATCTTAAAATCAAAATAACATAGTATAAAGGTACTGGCAAATAAAAATGGCTTAAAAAAATACAACCCAGGTAAGATTACTTATAACATAAATGAATTAACCATGCCTTCAAAAGGTCAGAAAGTCCAACTCAAAATTATTTTTGGTTCCTGAAATTACCTTACCTAACTAACAAAGATGAAAAATATATAAACAGCAATGAAGAAAACAGTCATAAACTCAGGAAAGTAAATCTACGCACACACTACTTAAAACTGAAAAGAATTCGTGAACAACATAGCAATCCTGGAATGAATTAACGATGATATTATATTATCAAGTGCCATATATGTTCAAGGCACTGTGCTCAACCAAAATAAATTCTTTGTTACCTTTCTTCCTCCTTTTTCATTCTAGGAGAGAAGATCCTTACCCAGAATTCGGCTGGCTTCACTGCGACTACTTTCTGGAGTCTGAGACCCCAGCTCTGTCTTAGCATATGAGCTCAGCTGGCACAAGAGTGTTTCACCCACAGGACCTGGACCAGTCTTCTTCATTTGAGCATGAAGTGCCAGGGCATTCCTACGGGCGTGTTCAGCACAGAAGGACACCCTAAGGAGACAAAACGTTAACATTGTGTACTCAGGTTCCTTCTTGAAAGAATTCAGTGCTTTCCATGGTCGCAGATCTTTAGATCATTTTTAGGAAATTAAAACAATCATTATCTTCATTTATACATTAAAAAGGCCAGTGAGACAGAGTAATTTCACTGGCCCACGGTCGGCTCATTTGGTATTACTAAAGAGAAATGCAGGTAGCATGATCTAGTACACTATCCATCAAACAAAACATTCCAACTATAAAAATGCTGACATCATTTTACAAGAAATCTGATCCACTTTTGTCTTTCAAAACTGATTTTGGAAGGCAATTCTACGTTTTACTTCAGTATCAATACACTGTAGTTAATAAGATGCGGAACACGATTTTAAAACCAAAAGGTGTATGCAGAATTATCTATCAAAATTATGCTTCTGCACGGATATTTTTGCCTACATAATGAAGCTATGAAGCCTTTCCCAGAAAAATACACATAAGTACAATTTTGCATATTATTTAACAAGGTTCAGGCCCAGCCAAAAGAGTCATGGATCCCAGGATTAAGAATAACCCTTTATTTTACAGATAAGTGAAAAGATCCAAAGAGATGAGCTGAGTGGCCCAACTGGAAGTGGTCTCCTTCCGGTCTCCCCCTTTTTATTTGTCAAGGATATAGTCATAATCCCAATTTAACAAGCACGTGAGCTAAAAACTCGGTAGCTATGCCCATACCCACATCATACTCCATCCAGCTCTCACTTTAAAAGTACAAACAACAAAATTGTCTACATATATTTACCCATCTTTCTTCTCCGGCTTTGGGGCAGCACTGGGACATCTTTTCCCATTCTTCGTGGATATATAACTACACTGCTTGAAGGGTGCATTCTTATCTTCAAGGATATGTTTAATGCAAAATTCCTGCCCCTCCAGACGAGGTTGCGAGCATGGGCGATGAGTGAATGAACAAGAGAGCGGCTCCTGAGACCGGGGCACCGGGGTGATCCTCCCCCGACTGGTCGGCAAGACGTGGATCCGAATCCTGTTCATACCAAAACCTGCAGGATCACACAAAAGACCAAAAAAGCCCTTACCCTTCCCAAAAATTCATCCTCCCCCATCTGCGGGCAGACCGCGGGTAGTTTCTAAAAAACACAGAAGTAACGCTCCGTAACTACGCTCAGCCAGGTCTCCCCAGGCATCAGCGACTTTTCCTCCGCTCCGCTTCTCCCGCCAGGCCCGCCCGCACCCCGACCCCCACCGCGTTAAAAGGATCTCAGGGACTCGCACCGCCGCAGCTCTAGCGGGAAGCGCCGGCGCCCGCCCCACGCGGAGGCAGCAGCGCCGCAGGGCCCAGCCTCCGCCTCCTCCGCCCCCCAGTACACCGCCTTTGTCCCGGCCCGCCTCAAAGCTTAGAGCTGAGCCCTGCCTGTCCGTACTAGCGCCATTTTGTCCTAAGACTCCGGGCACCGGAGAATCTGGGTCTTGGGAGCCTTGAGGAGGAAAGCAACCCCGATGCTAATCGAAGCAGAGGAGCTGCTCAGAAGGGGAAGAAGGGACGAAACAGCAGCCTAACTGCAAAAATGAAGAGCAAGCACCGCCGCCATCTTACCTTCGCGGCCCCTCCGCACCACTCTGGCCGCGTCACCCGCTTCTAACTCGGTCCTTTCCGGGCTCCCAACCGCTGATTGGCTACCGCGCCTACGGCGGTGTGCCACCATTGGCCGAGGCCAGCTACCTATCAGGTTGGGAAGGGCGGGATTATGAGAAATGGAGGCTGGGGTAGGCGAGACGATATGTCTGTCAACAACTCGGGGAAAGTGAGGCGGAGCCAGCGCGGGCGGCGGGATCACCTCGCGGCTGCCGCTGTATTTCCAACTCAGCGTCAGCGCGTCTGGTTTTCAGGCCTCTTTTGGGGTACTCTGTAGTCTTTGGCTGCTGCTACTTCAGCACCCCTACACAACCGGTAAAAAAAAAAAAAAAAATCACACATCTGACTCTTACTGTTTATACAGGAAAAGGCCTTAGTTTTCTTTTGTGAGCATTTCATTTACTGAAACATTTTCTGAGTAAAGTCTGGGAAATTACATTTATAAACATTTAATTTTCAGAGCAACCCTAACAGGTGGAGGCTATTATCTCTATAACCACGTTAAGATAACTGAGGGACAGAATGGGCCCATATCTAGTATATGGGGAGGCAGGCAAACTTGAACCCAGCCCTCATTTTGTATCCCTTTTTGCCTCTTATATAGTAAAAAGAAGATTGGACTGGAAATAAGGAAATACGAGTTGTGGTTTACGCTATGATTCTCTAAAATTCTCTACAATTCCATGCTAAATAATGCACGTATATAAAAATGGCAGACACAATCCCAATTTTATCCTTTAAGGATTTTCTTTTTTAAGTTTAAAGTATCTCTTTTTTTTCATTTCCACCAGTTCTCTTGTGGAAACGAACCAACTCTTTCTCCCCATAACCCTCTGGATCTTTCTTGCGTCCCAACCTTACCAAGCACCCTTATCTGCTGTCAGTTTCATTTACATAAGAGATTTCTCCACTACCAATGAGGTGAGCATGATTCACAGTGGAGGTGAGCATAGAGAATCCACACACACTCAAGAACAGCACTGTTTAGGCACAAGGAATGATTAAAACAAAAACTGGAGGAGGGGGAGACAGGTGAGACGCTGTTCCCAGAAATTAGGGGAGCCCTAGAAGGCCCTCTCTGAAAATGTATTCATTCAACAAATATTTATTGAGCGCATACATTAAGTGCCAGACACTGGGGATACAGAGAGAACAAGAAAGACAAACCTGCTCTTTTGGAGTAAACATTCTAGAGCAGTTTGGGATTATGGACGCAATACAAACCTAATAGCAACTATGACTTGCATACATAAGCAAATGGCAGACACAATCCCAATTTTATCCTTGAAGGATTTTTAAAGATTTAATAATTTACCCAATTAGCCTAGGGTAAAATTGGTCTCCTTATACAAAGAAGGCATTTGTTATAAATACCACATAACTCAAAACTTTTATGAGGCAGTCACATTACAGAAAATCTGGGAATCAGAATCTGCAACCAACTATGGTAATATCGAAAAGGAATATTAAAACTACCATAGGAAATAATGTAAAGAGGCATTAAGGACTAGATAGGGATGTAACAAAGACTTTCCAAGACTTGTTTAATTAGGGTGTTTGCAAATAGAGGTTGGGAAAAGTGAATTCTTGAAGGAAAGGGAATTTTTTTAAATTTTGAGTTTTGGGGGCTAATCCTAGAGAAAGGTGAGAGATTGAGAATAATGAATGCCAAACTCCTGCTCTTTCTGCAGTCCTCTTCATCTAAGTATAACTCCATCCTTCCAGCTGGTCAGGCCAAACACTGGGAGTCATCCTTCACTTCTTTTTCTTCCAACCTTATAGCAGATCCTACTGGCTCCAACTTCAATATACCATGTTTCCCCGAAAATAAGACCTAGCCAGACAATCAGCTCTAATGCGTCTTTTGGAGCAAAAATTAGTATTATATAAAACCAGGTCTTATAGTAAAATGAGACCGGGTCTCATATTAATTTTAGCTCCAAAAGACGCATTAGAGCTGATTGTCTGGCTAGGTCTTATTTTCGGGGAAACATGGTAGGTAACTTTTCATTACCTTCAGCACCTCCAACCTGTTCCAAGCCACTCTTATCTCTCACCTTTATTATTGTGAGTCTCCTTACCCTTTACTCCTACAATCCATTTTCAACACAGAAGCCCAAATAAACATTTTAAAACCTAGGCTAGATTATGTCACTTTTCTGCTCAAAAGTTTTCAATGGTGCTCCATTTCACTGTCTTTATAATGGTTTACAAGGCCTTAGTGTATCTAGACTTTTATTGCCCCACTAACCACATATCCTACTACTCTCCTTCCTCACTAGCTACACTGGCCGTTTTCCTACATTCTTACCTGAGAACCTTTGCACTTGTTTCCCGGAATGATCCTGGAATGATCTTACCCCAACTATTCCCATGGCTTGCTCTCTCACCTTTTTCAGGCCTTTGTTGAACAATAATTTCATGAGGCCTTCCTCCTTAGCTGTCTTATTTCCAATTTCAACAATCCTACTTACCTGCACACACATACAAAATTCCTATCCCTCTTTCCCTGCTTTACATTCTCCAAAGTATTTATCTAACATACTGTTTTACTTGTCTCCGCTGCAACTAAATGTAAGTTCTACGAGGGCAGGATGCTTGTTTATGCCGTATTCCCATCAGTAATCAGTACATAGTATTTGGTACTATTTTCTAGTGCAGGAATAAATGAAAAGCAGGACAGTGCCTGAAACTCCTTTTTAGAAAAGGTGTATCTAGTGCAGCATGTTCTCTATTGATTTCCTTTTGTTCAGCATCGTTTTGCTGTAACGTTGAGAAAAAAGAATCGCTTCCCGGCGGTGGCCACTGTGTAGTTTGCATGTTCTCTCCAGGTTTGTGTGGTTCTCCTCCTGGACTACAGCTTCCTTCCACATCCTAAAGATGTGCAGTTAGGCGAATTGGCTTGTCTAAATTGTCCCAGTCTGAGTTGAGTGTGGGTGTATGAGATGCATCCTACAATAGTGAAGGGCATCCTGTCCAGGATGGGTTGGAAAAGCAGGTTGGAAAATTATCTTACTTTTTAAAATTAATCTTTCTTAAATGTATGCATAGGTTACAAGTATTTCAATGTTTAATATTAGAAGTGTTTGGGGTCCTTATTATAAGTGATTTTTTTTTATCAGAAATATGCCATAGGAACTTACCTCTTCAATCAGCCTAGGGTAAATTTGGTCTCCTTACCTGTCATTTCATTTAAAGTCAGTTTCCAAGAACCTACTGATGATGTTATTTAAGTTTCAAGTGTACAATTCTATAATACATCTTCTGTGTATTGCACTGGGTGTTCACCACCCAAAGTCGAATCTTCCGTCACCATATATTTAATGGAGTATTTGAGCATAAAAATTCTTTCCCTTTAAATGTGTGATTTACAAGATTGGCTTGTGTGCATAATTTTATTATGTTCCAGGAAAAGGGTGAGTATTCACTATTTTTCCAGGCACCAACAAGAATGCTATTCATTTTTTCCTTCCCAATGCACTCCTAGTCTATACCAATATTTTGCATTTTTCAAAGCAACCAAGTATACAGTCATGAATCATGTTAACAGTGCTTGCTAGATAAGCAGTACATTTTGCTATCATCTGTTCAGCTATGTATTTTTTGTGTACCAGTTATTCTTCCAGATATCTACGCAACAATGTTCAATGAGGGTTCCTCCCTGCCCCCCAACTACATCATGCTTTATACTATCAGGTTCAATGTGATGACCAAATCTTAGGTCTTTCCAATGGTCTCAATTCCCCCAGGATCTTGTGCAGTAAGAAAATACATACTACTATCAAAACTAAAACAAAACTATAATCATATCAGTAAAATGACAGTTAAAAACTAATTTGGGGGGGGCGAACAGGTGGCTTAGTTGATTAGAGCAGGAGCTCTGGGCAACGGGGCTGCCAGTTCGATTCCCACATGGGCCAGTGAGCTGCGCCCTCCACAACTACAATGAAGTCAATGAACTGCCACTCAACTCGCGGGTGGCCAGATGGCTCAGTTGGCTGGAGCGCAGGCTCTCAACCACAAGGTTGCCGGTTCGACTCCCGCAAGGGATGGTGGGCTGCACCCCCTGCAACTAGCAACGGCAACTGGACCTGGACCTGGAGCTGAACTGTGCCCTCCAAAACTAAGACTGAAAGGACAAAAGCTTGACTTGGAAAAAAGTCCTGGAAGTAAACACTGTTCCCCATAAAGTCCTGTTCCCCTTCCCCAAATAAAAAAAAATATATATATAGATATTAAAAAAAGAAAAAAACTAATTTGAAGTCTCAGTACACATAAACAACAATCAGATGAATGTTTTATAATTAACATTTATTGATGGGATGGATAAATACAGATTGAGAAACATACTTGACAGCAAGATATCAAACTGATAGCCAGACTATAAAATGTATACAACATCCTTTAAATTTTTTAAAAAATTTTTTGAATTTTTTACAAAGAGCCCTTACTGTAATGGTCACTTATATCCTATCATTCACATCACAGCAGTAGAGATACCGGGGGTGGCATCCAGAACTAAGACGCCCCGAGGAGGACGGAGGCAACAGCAGAATAATATGCTGAGAAAGGACTCTTAAGAGCAATACAAAGAAAACGGACAAAAGTATTAATATCACCACAAAACTGTACCTGAGTGACATAGATTGGTAAAGTGTTTTACTTTTTTATTTTTCGTTCTTTGCTCTTTGGTCTGATAAAAAAAACGGAGAATTTTAGGTGTGTGGAGTAAGGTGAGGGAAAGGTCAGTTTCAAATCCAGAAGCCTAGGTTAACACTCACGAAGTTAGGCTGCTGCGTGCTTTTCTTTGGGTGTTTAACCCAGCCAGCACCTCCATCTTGTAAGCAATTCCAATGTGATCAACCACTAATCGGTTAGGTCCTCAGCTTTCCACTGAAGACTTCCTGCACACCTGATGGAGACATACTTGCTCTGGCTACAATTAGCATGCTGTCAAGCATTCCTCTCCACACTTAACATGGCAACAGAAAACCCAAGAGTCTTTCTGTTCTTTTCATTCAACCATGAATACACACTCATAAAGGGGAAGAGTAGACACTGCTTTTTATAAACATTCTTTTTTCCCCCTCCCTTTTCCAATGCCAAGTTCATATTAAAAACGTTAGAAACATTAAAATGGGTGTCTCACTAAAAAATAATTCTCATTCTAGACCATCTGTCAGGCAGGATTACGGTACCATGCTTGTTTCAAACTCACATCCACAGAGGGATAAAAAGATAAAATTAAACTTGACAGTGTGATACCACATGAACATTTCTTAAACCATCAGGAGCAAATACTGAGTTAAAAGCTGGGTGTTAACAAGCAGCAATACAAGAAACCTGGGGAGGTATCAAAGTCACTGAAAGCTTATTGGGACTGCAGAGGGCTTATTTCTCACCACGTGAAGGGTTGCATAGACTGCTTAAATTCTCCCAAACCCAAGAGAATAATAGTTGTATTCCAACTTCAAGATGTTCTAGAATCTCCATTTTCCTAGCATTAGTTTCAAAATAACTCATCAACAAAAGAATAATCCTTTAAAAAAAAAGTGATCATTTCCCAAGTTCCCACAGTTCCTATGTTTCTGTGGGAAACACAGATGTTTAAAATCCAACCATACTGGGATAAGACCCTTCTAACTGCCTTTGTCCAGAAGCAAGGTATAGGGGTATGCACCTTCAATATGTGGAATTAGGTAGCAGAGGCTTAAGGAAATCCTGCACTAATGTTACCATGATTTTATTTCTATATCCTAAACCATTGCTGTTTCCAACTGGAGATTTAGAAATTTTCTATCAACAGAACTATGAAAAAGAATACATTAAATCAAAACACTAAAATCACTGGGGGAAAAAAAAGAAGCAAGCTGAGGGTCTCATATGGAAACACACTGATTCATGAGTGAGAAGACTAAACTAATTCCTACATATTTTCTAAACCCAAAAAGCATAACTGATACTTCAGAAGACCAATTTAGCTTTAGACTAATGCTTCACTAGAGTTCAGCAAAGAACAACACAAGTATCTGATTAAAAGCCCTAAGGACAATCCACAGGTTTTGTTTTTGCCAACAAGTGATTCAAGCAAAGTTTAGGAATGAGATTTACAGAACTTGAGGCTCCAGGCCTGCTTACCAACTTATCCTTGATACTCTAGGTTAAAAGGAGAAGAAAGAGCCATGTTTATCTAACTAGCTAAGGATGTATAAATTCCATTTCTCACGCTTTGAAGGTGTGAGGGTAGAGAAGACACAGAGTTTAGAAACCACACAACCCTCTGAAGCCTAAGTTTACAGGAATCTGGACA
This sequence comes from Rhinolophus hipposideros, assembly GCF_964194185.1. Lineage (NCBI taxonomy): Eukaryota > Metazoa > Chordata > Mammalia > Chiroptera > Rhinolophidae > Rhinolophus > Rhinolophus hipposideros. The sequence continues at coordinate 50,316,483 of NC_138055.1, forward strand.
ATATGCATGCTAGTTGACAGGCACATCTGCTAACCCAAAGACAATGCAGCAGCTTCATGCAGAGCAAATAAGGAGTTCATGACATATGCACGGATCTAGAAGCAGACACTGTAGATACCTTAAAACAGTAGCACGAGGCATTAATATAAAAATTTCTCTAAATTGACCTATATCAGCAATGATCTACTAGGGCAAAGGCCAGAATACACAGTATAAAGCAGCCTTTAGGCTCTATAAGCATTTTTTCCAGTTCACTCCTGACAAGTTCTAAGGAACTAACTAGACTGCTATGGAGAAAACTGCTAATTAGGCCAGTGGATATGTATGTCTGTGTGCTGAAGGAGTGCATGTAATTAGAAAATGTGACGTGATAAGAAAAATTAAAAGCTGGAAAAGATATTTTCATAATCAAAATCAGTGATTCTCAATTCCACAAAGATACAGATGCAAGCTAACTAACCTTCTGGGAAGGTCAGGAAGGAAAGCCGACTCCACCAAACAAAATCTAAACAAATAGAAAGCCTGTAAATACAAGGCACCACACACCTACCAATTATCTAGCACAATACAGAAACTATCAAGGAGAAAGAGGAAAATGTCATCTATAAAAGTGAGGTGACATTCCAAGTCAAAAATAATGCTAGCTTATAGGTCAGCAGAGAGCTCCTTTTGCATAGCCACAGCAGGTACTCTAGACAGTTCAAATCAGCAAAGACGCATATTTACCTTCAGTTAGGGTTTACTGTACAAATTCCTTCCTGTATTAAGTCAGTGCATCATCAGTGCCAACTGCTTGAGTGTTCTCCCCAACCTGTTCCTGGGAAGCAGCAGCACGCGTACAACCCCGATTCCCTACGACCGCCAACGAAAAACATTTCAATTTGTCCATAAAGAATATTTGGTGTGAAGGAAGCTGCATTAAAAACAAGACAAATTCAAATTGCATCATTTTTTTTCATAGCAAAAAATGCCATGAAGACCGAAGAATATCACATCAAATGATCTATGGGGAGGTAGCATTTTCATGGACACAACTTGGCTTGAATTCTTCCAGCCCCTTAAAAGATTTCTTTCGACAAAAACATTCACTCCTAAAATCTGGGATAATTGAGTACCCATAAGAACAGGACACCTGATCCATTTTTTTTAAAGGATTCTTAAGAAATCTCCGTGGAAAAACCTCTGCCTAGAATCTAAAGCCACCAAATGTGGACAATCTAAACATAAGTTATCCGTGGGCTAGGCTTGCTCACCCTCATGGATGTCGAATTCACAAGCTCCAGTCTCAAGCCACAGAGGCTGCAAAAACTGAGGAGGCAGCTGTTTGCCTTCAGACATACAGACAAAAAGCAAGTCTCACATTTATAATATAATTTAAAACACAATGTCCTAAAAATGCCCAATCACAATTTCATTGTTTTCAGGATCCTCTAGCTCCATGGCTTCTCCCGGAACAATTCTCACATGGTCTGGGCTTTCATCGGCAGGATATATAGCACATGCCCCTTCCCATCAGAGACCCTGAGACTGCTCTCACTTGAACACTTTCCCAAAGCCCACCTTGAAAAAGACACATCCAATTCTGTAGGGCAGAAGCTAGCCTTGCTCTCCAACCCTTCTTCCTCAACCCCACCTTTGTTCTGCATCAAAGGGGGGTAAAAAGGAAGTTTTTATAATGGAGTCCAGAGTCAGGCTATTGGCTGCTCTTGCCCAAACTAGAATTTACAAGGCTACCACTCAATTACACCATAAAGAAAGGGGAAAATACCATGTCAAATGCATACCTCTTCCTTCCTTCATGTTCTAAAGGCCACACCATGTTCTCTCTAGTAGACTGTTGGGAAGTGAACGGTGAGGGACAAGGAGGGAAAGATACAACATGATTTTTAAACACACGCACTTAAAAACATACATACTCACACTTTCATACACACTTAAAGGTCTCAACACTTCAAGTGGCCAAAGCCTATCTCAGATCTCATGGCCAAAAGCCTACCCTCCCATCGCCCTACACACCCCCCACCCTCCAATCCCACCCCCCAGGACTCATTGCTATGTATCTCATACACACAGCAAAATCCCTATCCCTTTCCCAATTATATATAAAAAAAACTAAACAGATAACTTACTTTCTTTAAATTATTTTTTTAAGTCTCTTAAAAGATTTTGACGTTTAAATACTTCCTCTCTTCTGATATATTAAACATTGAAAGGATCCACAACTGTTTGATAAAACAAACCCTCCATATTTCAGTCCTGGCAAGAAGAGGGAAGATATCAACTCTAATCAACCTAATTAGGAGGTGGAGAGGCCAAGAATAAAGAAAGTATTCTTAATCTTTCACAGCTTCATCACATTCTCACCTCTCTAATACCAGTAAAAACTATAATAAAATAGTTAAATTTCTGAGGCAGCAGATATAATAACCAAGGCCGTCTACCATCCTCCCACCTATGTCTCAATATTGATTTATTCCCTAGTCCAAGAAGGGAGACATATTTCATTAGGGAAGTAATTTTCTTAGTCCAGAATCAGTAGTTTTAAAAAACAAAACAAACCAAAACGTGTTTTTAAAGAAGATTTTTCTCCTCTTCTTCTCTTTTTTTACTTAGGAAGGGGCGGAAGTGGTGGAGGAGGTTCTGAAGGTAGAGGTGGTAGCCGGGGTTTGTCTGTATTGCCAGATCTGGAGGACATTCCACCAGCACGTGGATTTAGATATTCACCATAAGAATGAACAAATTCAAACGCAGGAGGCTGAGTGGGTTGAACACCCTGGGCATTGAGAAGGGAGTGAAGCATATTCACAGTATCTTGATAGTCTATCGTCTGGGTTGTATTGTGACCATTGGCCCCAGCGGGGCCTTTATCCAGTTTCATATGAGGAACTCGAGATTTACAGCTGGGCTGTGAAAAATGAAGGCTACTTGTGTCTGAGCTATGCCCAGGCAACTGGGCCATTGAAGGAAGAGGAGGGAAGGAGAAATTTATGGAAGAGGATTTAGTACTCTTGGCAATCTTGGCTGGATGATCAAACATTGCCCCTCCAGTATCTTCAGGGGGACCCCTTTTACGAGTAGAACTGGAAGAGGAGAACGAACTAGTCAAGCTGTAAGCTTTGTGTGCTAAAGCGCTTGTCTGGCTACTCTGTTTTACATCACCTGGACGTTTGTTCCCAGTACCAGCTGGAAGCTGTGAGTGAGAATGCTTGTGTGAGTGGTGATTATGATGATGATGATGATTAGACGGGTGAGTCTTGTGCTTTTCTTTGTGCTCTCGACTTTTTGAGACACTGTCATCTATAGAATTGTGCTTGTCAGGTGCAGCATGGACTTTAATGCGCATTTTTATCTCATCTGGTTTTGAAGAGGCAGCTTTATCTCCGCTTGCCACTGGGATTCTCATTTTGAGAGCTGTTTTGTCAGGCTTTTCCAGAAAAGGCCGCTCTGGGTTTTCTGAACCCTCTATGGGCATTTTCAGAATGACCGAAGAATGGCTATCATGTTGAGACAGGAGATTCTGGGCAGCATATGCATACTGTGACTTCACATTGGCCTCCATGTTCTCCAGTTGTCTCTTCTGGGCAGCCAACTCTTCTGCATGCTTTGCACGGTACTCTTTAAGCGATACTTTAGCTGATGGCACACTCTTACTAGTCTGCTTCTGGGAAATAACTGCATTTGAACCATCCTGTTGCAAGAAATGATCAACTCCTGTAAGTGCTATGTTCTCACTAGTCCGATGACCCTGAGAAGGTTCTCTTTTAAAAGGAGGTTGGGAGGACAGCCAACGCTCGCCCTGCAACATCTCCACACTGCTTAAGTTGCTGGATGACTCTTCAGTAGCTGGAAGGGAATGCACTGCACTTGTGGCAGAAGAAGTTGACATGCTCATTAAACCTGCAATAGTTGTGTCTGAAGAGCTCTGGGAAATCATATTGAGGATTGTCTGCTCCGAAGTATTTGCATCTGCTCCCCGGTCACCTCCTTTTGTTTTCTGGGCAGCTTGGCACGCCTAGAATGAAGCAAATAGTATCTCTTCACTTCAGGTAATTTATCAAATGGAAAAAACAATGAAATGAGTATACTGTGCTTTCTGTGACACTGCATAGCCCATAAGCAGGAGGCTACTCCAACATGAGACTGATAATTATTACCATCAGGAAACATAAGATTTTAAAACCTTCAACCAAGAGTCACGCAAACAGGATCTCAAGGTATCTGCACTTCCATGTTTGCTGCAGCTATTCATGTAACCAAGATATGAAAGCAATGCAAGTGTCCATCTACCAATGAATGGATAGAGAAAATGCGGTATACACATACAATGAAATGTTATTTAGCCTTAAAAAAAAAAGAGAGAAGGGTTCTGGGATGATTGCAGAGTAGGAAGCACCGGAATCTGTCTCCCTACCTAAACGACAACTACACCGGCAGAATCTGCCTGATGTAACTATTTGGGAAATCTGGTGTCTCTTGAAGGCTTACAACTTCCAGGGTAAGGCTTGGACAGTAAATTGGGGTTAATTTTCATCAATTTCAGTTCTCAGTACAGCAGAAACTATCCATCGCCCACCTCAGCCATGTAGCAGGTAGCTGTGCACCAATTTCTGGAGTGGTTTGCACAGAACTTTAAGGAAGCCAGGGTGGGAAAAAAGGACTCTATCCTCCAAATATTGGGGATCTGTGCTATGATCACTGATTGTTTCTTCTGATTACAGAGGTATATACCAAATGGCACGCAGGCACTATTGTTGTGCCTCCCTCCATTACTGCAAATCCCTCCCCTTCTGGCCAAAACAACTTCCAGGAGATTTAAAAGGCCAACACTCCTCCTTCCCCCATTATTTTTTTGCTTTTCCCCCTTCTGGGATCCAGATATTAAAGAGTAGGACATTTAAAAACAATGCCATATACAGTACAGGGAAAGTTAGAAACTGACCGTGCACGTCCAGGGAAAGGCTCAGAAAAGACCTTAAGTTTACACCTCAAGCTGATCCTCAGCACAACAATGCCCTACAAAATCAAACCTCCTTCCAAAATTAACAAAAACAATAAGGGAAAAAAAAAAGCAAACCATAAGGGAGGGAGAAAATCTGATTTCCAGTGTTATCACATTGTTAGATTCAAATGTCCAATGTTCAACAACAAAAAAATCAAAAGAAATAGAATAAAACAAGAAAGTATGGCCCATTCAAAAGAAAAAAAAACTAAATCAACAGCAACTGCCCCAGAAAAAGACCTGATGGCACATCTACCAGACAAAGACTTTAAGATAACTCCCATAAAGATACTCAAAGAATTAAAGGAAGATGTGAAGAAAATCAAGAAAAACAGTGTAAACAAAATGGAAATACTAATAAAGAGGTATAAAACCTAAAAAGAAACCAAAAAGAAATCCTAGAGCTGAAAAGTACAATAACTGATAATGAAAAATACACTAGAGGTATTCAAAGGCAGTTTTAAATCAGCAAACCTGAAGATAGAACAATGCAAATTATTGAGTCTAAGGAATAGAAAGAAATAAGATTTAAGTAAGTGAACAGAGACTAAAGGACCTGTGATACACCATCAGGTGGACAAACATATACAATCGTGGAAGTTTCAGACGGAGAAAAGAGAAAGGGCACAGAGAATTTTTGAAGGAACAGTGGTTGAAAACTTTCCATATTTATTAAAGACATGAAGATAAACATCCAAGCTCAACAAACTTCAACTAAGAACTCAGACACACTATAATCAAACTTTCAGAAGCCAAAGACAGAAAATTCTGAAAGCAACAAAGACAGAAGCAAATCATCACATACAAGATCTCAAGATTTCTCATCAGATACTTCGGAGGCCAGAAGAGAGGGAGCGGGCTGATACATTCCAAGTGCTAAAAGAAAAAAACTGTCAACCATGAATCCTATATCCAGCAAAAATATCCTTCAAGAAAGTGAGGGAGAAATTGAAACATTTCCAGATTAAACAAAGCTGAGGCAGCTCGTGACCACTAGATCGGCCATACACAAAATTCTCAAGAAAGGAGACTAGACAGTAACTTGAAGCCATATGGAGAAAAAAAGATCTCAATAAAGGTAAAAACACGGGCAATTATAAAAGCTAGTATTATTATAACAATGTTTTTGTAACTGCACTTTTTGTTTTCTACATGATTTAAGAGACTAACAAATTTTAAGGGGGAAAAAACAATCATTAGTGTAAAATCTAGTATTACTGTTAACTTTGATTTATAACTCCAAAGCTGATTTTCTATAAGTTTAAGAGCCTAGTGGATTTAAGAGAGTATTAGTTTATGTTTTGGGGCACACAATTTATAAAGATATAATTTTGTCACATCAATAATCAAAAGGGGTAGGGGTGCAGCTATAAAGGAGTTTGTGTGTAACTGAAGCTAAACTGGTATAAATTCAAATTAGAGTTATAACTTTAGTATGTTAAATGCAATTCCCATGGCAACCACAAAGAACATAGCTATACAGAATACACACAAAAAAAGGAAATGAGAAAGGAATTTTTTAAATTTCACTATAAAATAAAAAATTAACCAAACATAAGACAGTCATGCAGAAAATGAATGACAAAAAAAGTTCTAAGGCATATAAAAAACAAATAGCTCAATAACAGAAGTCTCTCCTTATCTGTAATTACTTTAAGTGTAACTGGATTAAATTCTTAATGAAAAGATAGAGATTGGTAGAATGGATAAAAACACCTGATCCAACTATATGCTACCTACAAGCACTGAGATCCAAAGACCCAAACAGGTTGAAAAGTGATAGAATGGAAACAGATATACCAGGCAAAGAGTAACCAAAAGATAGCAGGGTAGCTATACTCTATCAGACAAAATAGACTTTAAATCAAAAAAGATTTCAAGAGACAAAGAACATTCTATATAGTTTTTAAAAGGCTTAATACAGCAATAAGATATAATTATAAACATTTACACACCTAAGAAAAAGAAAAAAAAACATTTACACACCTAATGACAAGTCTTCAAAATATATGAAACAAAACCTAACAAAATTTAAGGGAGAAATAGACAGTTTTACAGTAATAGTTGGAGACTTCAATACCCCACTCACAATAATGGATAAATAATCAGACAAGACAGGAAATAAAGGACTTCACAAAGAAATCACCTAAATCTAACAGATATATACAGAACACTCTATCCAAAACAGCAGCATACACATTCTTCTCAAGTGTACTTGGAAGATTTTTCCAAGATAGACCATAATATTGGCCACAAACTAAGTCTTAATAGATTTTAAAACATAGACATACAAAGCATCTTTTCTGACCATAGATAAAGTTAGAAATCAATAACAGAAGGAAAATTGACAAAATTGTAGAAATCAACACTTTTAACAACCAATGGATCAAAGGAGAATTCAAAAGGGAAATTAGAAAATACTTAGAAATGAATGAAAATGACAACATAATATATCAAAATTCATGGAATGCAGCAAAAGCAGTGCTGAGGGAGAAATTTATAGCTATAAATACTTACATTAAAAAAAATAATGACACCAAAATCAGACAAAGACACTACAAAAAAAGAAAATTACAGACTAATGTCACTGATGAACATAGATGCAAAATTTCTCAGCAAAATATTAGCAAACCAAATTCAACAATACATTTAAAAGATCGTACAGTATGATCAAGTGGGATTGATTCCAGGAATGCAAGGATGATCAATATCTGCAAATCAATCAACATAATACATATTACCAAAACAAAGAATAAAAATTACATAATCATCTCAATAAAAGCAGAAAAGTATTTGACAAAATACAACAATCATTTATGACAAAGAGTCTCAACAAAGTGGGAATAGAGGGAATTTACTTCAATATAATAAAGGCCACATATGACAAACCTACAGCTAACATCATACTCAACAGTGAAAAGCTACAAGCTTTTCCCAAAACATCAGGAGCAAGACAAGGATGCCCACTCTTACAACTTTTATTCAACATAGTATTGAAAGTCATTGCTACAGCAATCAGAAAAGAAAAAAGGCAATGCATCCAAGTTGGAAAGGAAGAAGCAAAATTGTCACTATTTACAGATAACATGCTACTATATATTTAAAAAACCCACTCATCTATTAAAAAACTATTAGAACTAATGAATTCAGTAAAGTTACTGAATAAAAAATTTATAGTTTATTAAATTCAGTGGCATGTCTATATACTAACAAAATTATCAAAAGAAAAATTAAGAAAACAATACCATTTACAACTGCATAAAATAAAATAAAAATACCTAGGAATAAATTTAACCAAGAAGGCGAAAGACCTGTTGTACTCTGAGAACTGTAAGACACTGATGAAAAGAACTAAAGATGACTAAAATAAATGAAAAGATATACCATGCTCATAGATTGGAAGAATTAATGTTTTTAAAATGTCCATATTACCTAAAAAAAAAATCTACAAATTCAGTGCAATCCCTATCAAAATACCAATGGCATTTTTCACAGAACTAGAAAAAGTAATCCTAAAATTTATATGGAACCACAAAAGACCCCAAAATAGCCAAAACAATCTTGAAAGAGAAGAACAAACTGGAGGTATCACGGTCAGACTTCAAAGTATACTCCAAAGTTACATAATCAAAACAGTATGGTACCAGCACAAAACAGGACACAGTTCAATGGAATGAAATGCCCTGTTTCCCTGAAAATAAGACCTAACCAGACAATCAGCTCTAATGCATCTTTTGGAGCAAAAATTAATATAAGAACCAGTCTATTACATTATATTATACTATACTATACTATACTATACTATACTATACTATACTATACTATATTATATGAGACCGGGTCTTATGTTACAGTAAAATAAGACCAAGTCTTATATTAATTTTTGCTCCAAAAGACAAATTAAGGTGATTGTCCAGCTAGGTCTTAGCCCAGAAATTAACCCACACTTATATGGTTAATTAACCTATGACAAATGAGGCAGAAATATATATACTGCGGAAAAGATAGTCTCTTCAATAAATGGTGTTGGGAAAACGGGACAGATACATGCAAAAAAAAATAAAACTAGACCACTTTCTTATACCATATACAAAAATAACTCAAAATGGACTAAAGATTTAAATGTAAGACCTGAAACCATAAAATTCCCAGAATAAAATATAGGCACTAAACTCTTGACACCGGCCTTAGAAATATTTTTTTTGATAGGTCTCCTCAGGTAAGGGCAACAAAAGCAAACATAAACAAATGGGACTACAACAAATGGGACCCATGTAAAAAGCTTTTGCATACCAAGGAAACCATTAACAAAGTGAAATGACAACCTACTGAATGGGAAAAGATATTTACAAAAGATATATCTGATAAGGGGTTATTATCCAAAATATATAAAGAAATCATACAACTGAATATCCAAAAAAAACCCCACAAACAATCCAATTAAAGAATGTGCAGAGGACCTGAATAGACACTTCTCCGAAAAAGATATACACATGGGCAAAGACACGAAAAGATGCTCAACATCACTAAGACCAGGGAAATGTAAATCAAAGCCACAATGAGGTATCACCTCACTTCTGTCAGAATGATTATTATCAAAAGGCAACAAATAACAAGTGTTGGTGAGGATGTGGAAAAAAGGAATTCTCTTGCACTGTTGGTTGGAATGTAAACTGATGCAGCCAATATGAAAAGCAATATGGATGTTGCTCAAAAAATTAAAAATAGAACAACCGTACAACTCAGCAATTCCAATTCTGGGCATTTAGACAAAGAAAATGAAAATACTAATTGAAAAAAATACATGCACCCCTATGTTCATTGCAGCATTATTTACAATAGCCAAGATATGGAGGCAGCCCAGGTATCACGATAGATGCATGAATAAAGAAAATGTGGCATGTATGGAATATTCCTCAGCCATAAAAAAAAAAAAAAGGGAAATCTTGCCAATTGCAACAACATAGACAGACCTTAAGAGTATTATACTAAGTAAAATAAGAGAAAAACAAATACTATATGATTTCACTTATATGTGGAATCTAGAAAAAACAAAACAGAAACACTCATAGACACAGAGAACAAACTTACAGTTGCCAGAGGGGAGGCGCATGGGGAAAGGATGAAAAATGTGAAGGGGAATAAGAGATACACACTTCTAGGTATAAAATAAATAAGTCACAGGGGTATAATGTACAGCATAGGGAAAATAGTCAATAATGTAATAAATTTGTATAGTGACCACACTTACTGTGATATTGTAAGGTATATAAATATCAAATCACTATGTTGCACACCTGAAACTAACATATTATGTCGACTATATTTAACTATACAAAAAGTTTAAAAAAAAATAATAGCTTAAAATAACTAACTTTACAAACTCAAGGAACTAGAAGAACAAACTAAACCCAAAGCTAGCAGAAGGAAATAATAAAGATTAGAGCAGAGATAAATAAAGAATAAAAAATCAATGAAACCAAAAGTCGGTTCTTTGAAAAAGAAAAAGATCAACAATAACGCCTAACCTTTAGCTAGATGGACTAAGAAAAAAGAGAGAAGGCTCAAACTACTAAAATCAGAAATGAAAGTAGAGCTATTGCTACCTAATCTACAGAAATAAGAAGGATTATAAGAGTACTATGAACAACTATATGCCAACAAATTGGATAACCTCGATGAAATGGACAAATTCCTAGAAACACAAAACATACCAAAACTAAATCATAGAGAAATACAAATATAAATACCTGTAACTAGTCAGGAGATTGAATCAGCAATCAAAAAATCTCCCCAAAAACCCTTTACTGGTTAATTCTACAAAACATTTAAAGACTACCAAACCTTTTCAAACTTTCCCAAAATTTTGAAAAGAAGGGAAAACGTCCCAACTTATTCGCTGAGGCCAGCATTACCTTGATTACCAAAGCCAGACAGAGACACTACAAGAAAATAAAACAACAGACAAATATCCCTTATGACCATTGACGTAAAAATCCTCAACAAAATAACAAACTGAATTCAACAGCATGTTAAAAAGATTATACACCACGAGCAAGTGGGATTTATTCCTGGTGGAATGCAAGGATAGTTCAATATATGAACATACACCCATATAATATGCCACATAAACAGGATGAAGGAAAAACACGATCATCTCAATTGATACAGAAAAAGTATCTGACAAATTTCAACTCATTTCCATGATAAAAATAATCAGTGAACTACAAACATAAGCAAACTACCTCAACATGATAAAAGCCATTATGAAAAACCCATAGGGAACATCATACTCGATGAAAGACTGAAAGCCTTCTCTGTGACCAGGAACAGGGTAAAGATGCCCGCTCTCACTATTTCTAATCAACATAGTACTAGAAGTTCTCATCAGAGCAATTAGACAAGAAAAAGAAGTAAAAAGCATCCAAATCTGAAAAGACGTAAAATCATCTATTTGCAGATGATATGATCTGATAATAGAAAACTCACAAGATTCCACCAAAAAAAAGTTAGAATTAAGAAATGAATTCAGCATACTACCGTGTTCCCCGGAAAATAAGACCTAGCCAGACAATCAGCTCTAATGCATCTTCTGGAGCAAACATTAACATGAGACCCTGTCTTATTTTACTGTAAGACCGGGTCTTTAATATATAAAATAAATATAATAAATATAATTAATAAATGTAATATAATAATATAATATCGTGTCTTGTATTAATTTTTGCTCCAAAAGACACATTAGAGCTGATTGTTCAGCAAGGTCTTATTTTCAGAGAAACATGGTAGCAGGATACAAAGTCAACACACAAATTCAGTGGCATTTCTATATACAAACAATGAATAATCTGAAAAGCAAATTAGGAAAACAATTCCATTTACAGTAGCATGAAAAACAATAAAATACTTAGGAATTAACCAAGGATGTGAAAGACATGTACAATGAAAACTGGAAAACACTACCAAAAGAAACTAAATAAGACAGTCTCGTAAATGGAAACTTATTCTATGTTCTGGACTCAAAGACTTACTATTGTTAAAATGTGAATACTACCCAAAGCAATCTATAGATTCAATGCAATCCTGATTAAAATCCCAATGACATTTTTTGCAAAAATAGAAAAACCCATCCTAAAATTCATATGGAATTTCAACGGATCCCAAACAGCCAAAACAATCTTGAAAATGAACAAAACTGGGCTCACACTTTCTGATTTGAAAACTTACTACAAATCTACAGTAATCAAAAGAGTGTGGTATTGGCCTAAAGAGAGACATATAGATGAATGGAATAGAGACTCCCGAAAGAAACCCTCACATATATGGTCAAATGATTTTTGACAAGGGTGCCAAGACCATTCAGTGGGGAAAGCACAGTCTTTTCCAACAAATGGTGTTGGAACAACTGGATATCCACACACAAAAGAATGAAGATGGACCCTCACCTACCACATACAAAAATTTACTCAAAGTAAGTAAGGGACCTAAATGAAAGACCGAAAACAATGTAACTCTTAAAAGAAAACATAGGACAATAGCTTCACAACATTGGATTTGGCAGTGATTTCTGGTATATGATACCAAAGGCACAGTTAACAACAAAAAGATAATTTGGACTTCATGAAAATTTTTAAGTTTTGTGCATCCAAAGATACTATCCAGAGTAAAAAAGGCAACCCACAGAATAGGAGAAAATATTTACAAATCATATAACTGATTAAGAGATTAATATCCAGAATATATAGTGAAGTCAACAACAAAAACAACCCGATTTAAAAATGGGCTAAGGACTTGAATAGGCATTTCTCCAAAGAAAATACACAAATGGCCAATAAGCACATGAAAAGATGCTCAACATCACTAGGGAAATGCAAATCAAAACTACAATGGGATACTACCTCGTAGCAACTAGGACAGCTATTATCAAAAAACCCAAAAGTATTGAGAAGGATGTAAAAAAATTGGAAACTGTTGGTGGGAATGAAAAATGGTATAGCCACTATGGAAAACAGTGTACGGTTTCTCAATAAATTAAAAATAGAACTACCATATGATGCAGTAATTCCACTTCTGGATATATACCCAAAAGAATCAAAAAGAGGGTCTTGAAGAGGTGAGGTATTTGTACACCCATGTTGATAGCAGTATTATTCCTAATAGCTAAAACTTGAAAGCAACCCAAGTGTCCGTTGATGGGAGAACAAACCAAATGTGGTACATACATACAATGGAATATTACTCAACCCTTAATTGGAACAAAATTCTACAATATGCTACAAGATGGATGAAAGTTAAGGACATTATGCTAATTGAAATAAGCCAGTCACTAAAACACAAATACTGTATGATTCCACTTATGTGAGGTTTGTAGAAGAGTCAAAATCATAAAGACAAAGTATAAAGTTGTTGCCAGGGGCTGGGGTGAGAGGAAATGGAGAGTTATTATTTAATAGGTATAGTTTCAGTTTTACAAAATGAAAAGAGTTATGGGGATAGATGGTAAATGATGGTTGCACAATATGAATGTACGAGTATTTGATACTACTGAACTGCATACTCAAAAAATGATTAAGGTGGTAACTTTTATCTTATTTGTATTTTACCACATTAGAAAAAAAAGAAGGACACCCTGCCATTTGCAACACAGATGAACCTGGAGGACCTTTGGCTAAGTGGAATAAGCCAGACACAGAAATGACAAATACTGCATGATCTCACTTATTGAGTAATCTAAAAGAGTCAAACGTGCAGAGGCAGAGAGTAGAATAGTGGTTGCCAGGGCATGGGGAGAGGGGAAACGAGGACGTATTAGTCAAAGGGTACAAAGTTTCAGTTATATAAGATGAGTAAGTCCTCTCTGGGTACAGCACAGTGCCTATAGTGAACAATACAGTATTGTATACTTAATCGCTTCTTGGCCTTTGGGTTAAGATTAAGCGTAGAACTGTATACTTAAAAATTTGCGTAAGTGTTCTAGCACCAAAAAGAAAAAAAAAGTCACAGCAATCTATACCAACGCTATTAAGGCAATAACAAAATGAGGTGCATACCTAAAATTCATTCCTGAACATCTATGCCTTATGACTGCTTATGATTCCAGTTAGTCCAAAAGTAAATTCTAGAAATTTTGATGAGGTTTTAAGTGAAATTAAATGATGACCTATGTTCTCTCAAATCTCCTTTGAACCCTAGGCAAACTCATTTTCTGCCGCTCACTCAACTCAGGAAAACAAAATCAAGCTTATTTTCTGGATTTCTGAGAAATGCGGGAATGTTTTATATAAACTTTCTATATGACACTGGGAAAAAATATGAATAATTCCATTATTCATACATAAGACTTTGAAAAATATCTGAAATACAACTTTAGACCTCAATCTGTATAAAAACAAAATTCTAAAATCCATTTCAAAAGCAGGTAATGTCAAAGATAAAAATCATGGTATCAGCTCTAACTTAATAACTCTATCTTTCCTCTACGAGAAGCCAACACTCTGTGACTCAAAGAAGCCACATTTTTTTCCCTCACAGTCTCCACAAAGAAAGCACTCAACCGATGTTGCTGACCAAATGACTATATCACAAGAGTTGCAAAACACAAAAATCCTGCTATCACCCACAGCCATTGACTCTAGGCCAGTACCCAAGCTAAGATGTTGAAGTCATGATTATTGCGTAACCACACAAAGGGAAATTCCAAACCTAGGGTACATAACCAGTTCTGGTATATTCACTGGTGCAGTCAAAAGAAGAAAATGGTTTGTTCCACATGCTAACAGCAATGATTTTTTTTTTTATATAAACAACATGCATTTATTACTCAGAGTTCTCGTGTTTGGGAAGTCCAAGGTCACGATACTGGCAGATTTAGTCTGGTGGCAGCCAGTTTTAAAAGCAATAATTCTTACCCTCCAATTCCGAATTCGTTTAAGCCTGTTGGGGGTTTTCTCCAGGATCTGTAGAAATTCATGTGTCAGTTCTGCAAATGAAATAGAACATTTAAGAAAAACTCAGAGAGGCAGAAGGAATGAAACAAGAATAACCTCAACTAACTATTTTCATCTGAATCAAGTCACCTTTGGCCAGATATGTGACAGATCAAGATCAAGTGCTTTTCAAGGACCCTTACACTAAAACTTACCATCTAAAAGTTCCAGGGTCACAGTGGCGTCAACATACTCCCACCAGTGCTTCCCATCAGTTGAGACTGGGATCTCCCAGTTGGACCACTTGCAAGCCAGATGAATGCAGACACAGGCCACCACAGGAGGTGTGTACTGCAGGCTAAATGTGGTCAAATGCAGGCTGACACCAGAGGGAAGGAAACAAGAGAGTGTCATGAGCTCTCAATTCTGAACCCAAAGTTAAAACTCTCCATTATTTAAAAAAAAATAAAAAAACACTGGAGAGAAAGAAGGGCAAGAAATATCCAGTGCTCTGATCCAGCACTCAACGTGATTTTCCGTTAACCCACCTGCTCAGATAATACCATTTATAAATTTTCGACTATCCATCACTCAATCCACATAACTGACAAAAGAACAAAAAAATAAATTTAAAAAACTGGGTACTCAGTTTTGTTTAAAGCAAGGATCAATTATTCTGAGAATAAGCTCAGAACTTCAGGGAAATTATTTTTGGTATGGATAATCCCTAAATCAAATACTTAAGGATAAACCCTAAAAATATCTTGTCTCTTGCAAATCTTAAGTCTGGCCTATTTAAAATGAAGAAGAGACAATCACTCTCTCACATGTGAATGTACTTAATTGATGGTTTATTTTAAAATTCCTCCTATCAGGCTATAAAATGAACTTAGCCCTGACAGTCATTAGGAAGTATGTTTGGTTTCTATAAACAACAAGATTGGAGATAAGAATGAGCAAGTCATTTGGTAATATAAGTTATATTTTAATAATTTTTTCTTTAAAAAGGGAAGAAGAAAGAAAAAGTATCACAACTCTTTACACATATATGTGACTATTTATCTGGGAGTGGGGGAAGAAAACAAGTCTTTTAAAATACCCTAATTATTGCAGAATCCACCAATCAGATTTTGTCACTGTCAATGAATTCCAAGATTACCAACTTTCAGAACTAAAAGCTAACTAACACATGCAGAATTAAGTAGGCTATCAATCAGTCATAAATAATTATATCACCTTAGCAAATTTAAAAAGCACCATGGAAATTTAAGATACAAATGAAAATTGTGCATAAAAATCAACATTTACCAGAGAATTGTCTATATAACACACTGTATCAAAGATCCATGCCTGGGCCGTTGAGTTCTAGTTACTACCTGACATTTTTCCATATGCCCCTCAAAAAGTGACAATTACAACCCAAGTAAAGTCCTACCCCAAGTAAAGTCCTACCCCAAAAATAGAAAGGAAAAAATATTAAAATATAAACCTGTTGGTTGCCATGAAGTAAGAAGTCTGTGCTAAATCCTTGCTTGCTAAAACAAAACAAAACAAAACAAAAAAAGTGGTGAGAGAGGGAAAAAGTTATCAGTTCCATTTATTCTCAACAATTATTTAGTAAGCATTTAATATTTGCAAGGTAGAGAATATCGTGGTGAATGAAGCAGACATGGTCCCTAACCAACAGAAGTTGACATTCTACCAAAGACAGATTAGCAATTTTTAATCATATTATTAGTAATTATGCTGCTTCCAGACCTAGGACTCAAGCTTTACTCTGTACACCAGGATCTGACACTTGTTTAAAATTCAATTCCTGGGCATCCTCCCTAGAGTTTGACTCACTATGTTTGGGGAAGCACACAAGCATGTTTAATACTAACCCAGAGATTCTTATATAAGGGTTCTCTGAAAAATACTAAATTGGGGGATGAACTAATTTGGAGGCAAGATCAGAATCCGGAAGACCTTGCTTGACATGTTTGGAAAAGTGATTTGTGCTTTAAAAAAAAGTTTAAATTAAGTAACCTGTAATCTAATCCCAAAATCAAATAAAAACTAATAAATTAAGAGAAAAACAAAAATTCCTTTTTTTAAAAAAAACTGCTCTGGATGACAAAGCAAATTTTAATCTTCCTTAAATATTAGCATCTATCCATCTCTGTTTAACCCTATCCTTGCTCAATACAAACCTTTTGATGCTTTCAAAATATAAAGAACTCAGGCAAAACTTTCAGAATTTTCAGGTGAAACACACGTAAGTGAAATACAAAACAAGGCCAATTATCAGTGTGGTCTAAAAAGGCACAGATCTTCTTGATACTACTATTTAAACTAAATGAGAGGAACTAGGTTTCATGCAATTACAGCTACTAAACTCAATTTAAAATAAAAAAGAAAGTTCTGCCAAGGGATTGTCAAGCATGGAAATACTAAGTTCAAATAAATTCTAGATGATCCTCTGGGTGGCCTTTAAGAATATCTAGGGTGGGCTGGCCCAGTGGCTCAGGTGGTTGGAGCACATGCTGCTAACATCGAGATCGCCAGTTCGATTCCCACATGGGCCAGTGAGCTACGCCCTCTACATCTAAGATTGTGAACAACAACTCTCCCTGGAGCTGGGCTGCCGTGAGTAGTCATGAACAGCAGGAGGTTGGCGTGAGCTGCCATGGGATGCTGTGAGCGGTCGACCAACATCCGCCGACCAACTGCCTAGGCAGGGGGGGCTCATGGCTCATAACAGCATGGGCCAGGGAGCTGTGTCCTACACAAACAACTGGACTGAGAAACAATAGCTTGAACCAGAGTGGGGGCAGGGGGAGGCGGAAGAAAGGGTAAAAAAAAAAAAGAATATCTAGGACAATCAACCCTACAGTCAAAGACTGCCAATTCCCAAGACATGCTTAAAATTGCTTTTAGTTATTCATGATTTGGTGACTTTTTAAAAATTCATTTATTTGTTCTAATTTGTGTGGGTTTAAAATCCTTAGACTTTTCTTTTTTCCCCCTTTCTTCCGCCTCTCTCCCCTGCCCCCCCACTCCGGTTCAAGCCGTTGTTTCTCAGTCTAGTTGTGTAGGACACAGCTCCCTGGCCCACGCTGGTGTTATGAGCCTTGCCCCCCCCCCCCGCCCCAGGCAGTCAGTCAGTTGCCAGTCATCTGTCGGTCGCTCACAACAGTTCTCACCAGCTGCTGGCCGCTCATGGCAGCACATGGTAGCCCATGGCAGCACATAGCAGCCCATACCAGCTCACGATGGCGGCCGGCCACTCACGCTGGCTGCTGGTCACTCACAGAAGCACACAGTAGCCTATGGCAGCACTCAGCAGCCCACAGCAGCTCACACCAAGCTCCAGCCTCTCAAGGCAGCCCAGCTCCAGAGAGAGCTGTTGTTCACAATTTTAGCTGTAGAGGGAGCAGCTTACTGGCCCACATGGGAATCGAACTGGCGACCTCAGTGTTAGACGCATGGGGCTCCAACCACCTGAGCCACCAGGCTGGCCCAATTTGGTGACTTTTCAAAATCTGGCCCCAGCTTTGACAAACATCCTCAAGAGGCTAATTCTCTTTAAAAAGAGATCACTTATTTTTAAGAACTTGACAGAAAAATCCCAAGTCAGAATCATTCATTTTGATTTAAGGCAGTTAGGCCTTTCAATTTAACTTTTGGTCAAAGCAGCTGTGTTACATATTTGTCCACAGCAATCTTAGCCTCTAAATGAAATGATAAACAATTTAAGAGCGCAGTCTCAAGTTGGGATTCCTTACCTCGAACAAGTTGAGTGCACTTTACCACATGTGTATGTGGGTGATCAATTGTTAGCTCAAAGCCTAAAAAAAAGTAACTGGTTAAAAAGCTAAAGTACTTGAGACATTTTATACATCTTTTATCTGAGTCATCATTAAAGGCCTCCCTTGTTTTCCTGTCCCGAACCTGTTGTTCAGAGGATGAGTGACACAAAGCATGCAAAATGCTTTTCTCTAAGACATTATCTCAAAGCTATTTACAATATTTTGAGCTATAAGATACCACTAAGATAATACAGCTAATGCAATTTCAAGGCCCCTGAGGAACCAATACCCTCTAAAACACAAAACATGTTTTAGTGGACAATAGAATATATGGTTGGAAGGAGCAGTTATTCAAGTGATGACTATCTTACAACGCTTAACCTTAAGGAAACATTTTAAAACCTATTCTTCTTACCTTTCGTTCCTTTTCATCATCTTAATTACAATAGGTACTGATCATTTTATCCAACCCCAAATGATCTTTACCAAAATTACTTAAGGAGGATCAGTGTGTCTATAAAAATTTTTTGAGTTTCTTTTTGCCTATGTAAATAAAATTTTCTAGATAAAGAAATTCAATGGAAAATTGACATAGTGTAAATTCTAAAAGGAAAACTAATTCTTGCAAATTAGATCTTACTGGTTTCCACATTAAAACATTAATAAAAATTTATTCCACCAGAAAAATACCATTGTCCACTAAAACATGGTTACACTAAAGATAATGTAAAGTAAAAAAGTTAATTAGCAGAAATTAACTTCAGAGATAAACTTTGAAGAACTAATTGTGTGTGTGTATATATATGCAATAAAATACAGCTGTACCAGTAACTTTCCAACAGCTCACAAAATCCTCCCCTACCTCAAGAGAAAAATGATTGCCAAAAAAAAAAAATAGAAAAAAATCTTAATTTTCCCTATCTGCTAAGCTTTTAAAGACAGTCTCTCTGATAAAAATAATAATAGATAATAACTGATCATCCAAGTTGCTCACGAACCATTATATAGCAGGTCCTCAAGTAACTTCATTCAACATCATTTCACTGTAACGTTGATGAAACAAAAAAAAACTGATTCTCAGGGGGGGCCACTGTCACTGTGGAGTTTGCATTCTTCCCATGTCTGCATGGGTTTTCTCCAAGTACTCAGGTTTCCTCCCATGTCCCAGAGATGTGCACATTAGGTGAATCAGCTCGTCTAAATTGTCCCAGTCTAAGCAAGTATGAGTGTGTGTGATGTACCCTGCAATGGAAGGGCGTCCTGTCAGCGTGGATTCTGGCCTTGCACCCTGAGCTGCTGGAACAGCTTTCCTGCCACCCGCAACCCTAAGCTGAAATACATGGGTTGAAAAATAATTATCTCATTTTTCTTCTTTTTTTTTTTTAAGATTTTTTTTTTATTGGGGAAGGGGAACAGGACTTTATTGGGGAACAGTGTGTACTTCCAGGACTTTTTTCCAAGTCAAGTTGTTGTCCTTTCAATCTTAGTTGTGGAGGGTGCCGTTCAGCTTCAAGTTGTCCGTTTAGTCTTAGTTGTGGAGGGCGCAGCTCAGCTCCAGGTCCAGTTGCCGTTTTTCTAGTTGCAGGGGGCGCAGCCCACCATTCCTTGTGGGAGTCGGGGAATTGAGCTGGCAACCTTGTGGTTGAGACGATGCGCTCCAACCAACTGAGCCATCTGGAAACTCAGCGGCAGCTCAGCTCAAGGTGCCGTGTTCAATTTTAGTTGCAGGGGGCGCTGCCCACCATCCCTTGCGGGACTTGAAGAATTGAACTGGCTTGTGGTTGAGAGCCCACTGGCCCATGTGGGGGAATGGAACCGGCAGCCTTCGGAGTTAGGAGCATGGAGCTCTAACAGCCTGAGCCACAGGGCTGGCTCCCTATTATTCTTTCTTAAATGTATGTATAGCTCACATTCATTTCAATGTTTAACATTAGAAGTGTTTTAGGTCTTTATTTACAAGTTTGGTGATGTTTTTGTGACCAGAAATGTGCCACAGGAATTTAACTCTTATTTATATCAATTAGCCCATGGTAAAATTAGTTTCGCTATATATTGTTTCACATAAAGCCAGAGTGTCCAAAGGCCCACTGATGATGTTAAGTGAGAACTTACTGTAGCTTGAATCCCTCCACCTCCACTCTGCTGTTCTGAACTCTGATTACCAGTTTAAAAACAAGTGCTGTAATCTAAATACAATGACAGATTATAAAAATCCACTGAAGAAAAAAAGTTCTTAAAATAGTTTCTGCCATTAGTTAATAGAAAGTTAAAAACTGCCAAACCTTAAAAAGCAAATCATGAATCCTAGAATGAAAAAAAAACAACAAAAAAAAAACAGCAACTGCTATTTCAAAGGTCAGCTGTGCCTTTATTCTTTCTTTGTTATAGGCCAGGGTAAAACTGAGCTCTACAACCTCTAGAATTTACAAAACCTTTCCAAGAGATTTTCCTCCTATTTACTATTTTGCAAATTTTAAAGTCATATCATATTACACATATTTCTTTAATGTTTTAAAGGAAAATAAATTTACCTAAAGTCTGCAGAATTATGCTTTCTAATATCACCAGATCTTGAACTTGTTGCAGGTAAGCCTGTAGGTGAGAAGACACATAAGGCACAATATGTAAAGTGTAAACAATTCAAACAACCAATCCCAAAGCCACAAAAGGCAGAGGTGGAGTAGGAACTGACATTAATCTTTATCACTATTCAGTATATATTCTGCTTTTAAAATAAAAATGATGATATACTGAGAGAGAACACGTTACTCAAAAATGGCAAAAAAAAAAAAAAAAGCACCAGAGATTTGGTTCATTTTCAGACTGACATTTTAAGTTTTAAAGTTCATTCGATGTAGACACATGAAAATAAAAATACTTCTTTTTCAACATTATCAAAATACATTTGCAGAGTGTCCCTATGTAGAGGCAATGTAGGCAATCTCAAACTTCTGACTCCTGTTAACCTTCCCCTGTGGCGTAATGCTAGATTTCTAAAAATTCATAGAAGAGTTCAAACAAAAAGGGAACAAACAAATTCTCTCAGATTTGTACCTGCTAATATTGTGGCCACTATCCATACACAGCTATCGAGCACTTGAAATGTAGCTGGTCTACACTGAAATGCACTATGAGTATAGAATACACACCGGATTTTGAAGACGAAGTTAATGTAACAATAATAATGTAAACTGCCTCATTAATAATATTTTAATATTGATTATACACTAAAAATAACAATATGATTAAAGAAAATAAATAAAATATGTTAAATTTTTACTTTTTAAAATAAATATTTTAAATACAGTTTAATGAAAGTTAAAAATGTTTAAATTACACATAACTCCCCTTACACTGCCATTGGACACACTGGTCTAGAACTCTAGGAGAATGAGACTTTGGAATTAAGAGACTTATGTTAACTTTCCACTTAACTTTATGATCTTTAATAAGTCCAATAAGGACTTAAACTACGCTAATTCTCTGTTCCATATACTGAAGGAAATATGTTCCCCTAATCACCTCACAAGGAACAGAAACTCAAGTGAGAAGTTACATAAATATACTTTAGAGAAGAAAAAATAAGTGGGAATTATTTTTTTATTTTGTTAAAATTATTTTATTTGGTCAATTCTATAGACCAATGGCATTTAGTAGTCACTCTCAAACCTAAATAAAAGTCCAGAGCAATAACTCTTCAGTAAGAGTTACTGTGTAGCCCAGAGAAAATGAGGAAGTCAAGACACTGCTATGCAAAACATTTAATTCACATAAATAGGGCCTATTATCAACACAAAAAGTACACCCCCCCCAAAAAAAAACCCACTTTCTCCAAAATGATCAACAGAACACACAATTCCATTTATCTACTTGATAAAGGATGACTAATGCATCCGCGGTAAGAGACTTAAATAATCTAGTAACAGAAATCCCTGATTTTTCTCCAATTACTACAAATGTCAGACCTCTCTATTTCTCACAACTCACCACCCCCCTCACTGACTTCTAAAGTAGGAGAGAGTTTCCTGCCTACGAACGGATGGAAGAGAAAAAAAAGCTGTATGTATATGCACAGAATAAAGGTCTGGAAGAACATAGTATGCTGGAACTGTTATGAGCAGTATCTGCCTAGGAGATGGGGAGATGATTTCACTTTTACTTTAAATGATTCGTAAGTGTTTGGATTCTTTTATAATGAACATATAGAACTTTTGTGATTTCTTAGAAGGTTCTCTTGAAACAGAACGGTTAAAATATATATACATGTACATGATGAAATACTATCTCGACATTTAAAGTGGAGAATTAATAAACTAGGAAATATTTGGGATATAGTAAGTAGAAAACTACAAAATATATACATGTATAGCTATTCATAGAAAAGAAGCTGGAAATAATAATGGTTCACTTATATATCTGTGGTCCAAATTATCTTTGTTTTTCTGCATTTCCCAATTTTACTGCAATGAATACAATTTACTTTTGCCATAAAATTTCTATGATGTTTTTGTAACGGGAAAAAACAAACACGAAAAGGTTTCTTTAACAGCCCCCATTCAGATTTCAATAAATCAGTTACAAAAGTAAGTTATCAGCAAAGTAAATTAAGAGAAACAGACATGTGTAATTAATCCCATACCTCACTCCTAGTATCAGGAAGTGATTCCTGTGGATGGAGACAAGCATGTGCTACCTTGATGACGTGTTCCAATTTTTTGGGCTGCTCCTCTACTTTAGCTGCTAGAAATAAGGCCGCTGGAGCCACAGACTGGATGGAGAAAAAAATAAATCGTATTTATTATTTGTGTATTTCTAGATCAAGGTAGATGTAACTTGGTTAAGTCTCAAACCAAGTTCTTTGCTTACCTCAACTTCTTCATCACCTTTGGTTTACGATATTCCCCTACTTAAAATGTCCTGTCCTCTCGTATCCATTAATCCACACCCTCTTCCAAAAACCATCATTTAACAAACTCTCATTAAAAGCTACCTATTCAAGAAGCCACTAGATGTAAATAGACAGCTTTCTATTTAAAATGAAATTCTTTACTGAGTTTGTATCAAAACAATCTATAATTTTTTTTAAAAAGGAATAAACTGAAATGTCCAGAAAAGGCAAATCCATAGAGACAAAAGAAAGTAGATTCGTGGTTGCTAGGGACTAGGCGGAAAGGGGAATGGGAGTGACTGCTCAAGTGTGAGCAGTTTCTTTCTGGGGTGATATAAATGTTCTCGAATTAGATCATGGAGATGGTGGCACAAATCTATGAATATACTAAAAACCAGTAAAATGTAGATTTTAAAAGGAGGAATTTTATTGTATAAGAATTATCTCAATTATATATGGGAGGCATAAATCTTAAAAAAAAAAAAGGAAATGCAAAGTATAGTAGTATCTTCAAGAGGTTGTACGTGAAAAGCACTTAAGAGGGGGAAAAATTCAAGCCAATACACAAGCAGACCAAACTCAGACATTAAACAATATAACAGATTAGAGCAATATGACATATATATAGCCTGGTGATCTGGGGAACCTCAGAAAGTAGAACTTCTCTTGACATTTCAATGATCAAAGATGGCAATGGCAAGAGCTAGAATTCATGCTAGAAATGCAATAAAGCATTTTACAGAATTTAAATTTCTATTTCACTTTACTGAGGAATGCATTCTAATACATTGTCATCTTCGGGGGATACGTTCCAAGATCCCCAGGGAAATTTCAAATGGTATTGAACCCTACATAGATTACGTTTTTTTCCTGTACATACATACAGATACCTATGATAGGTATCTGTGCCTACCTAAATTAGGCACAGTAAAAGATTAACGGTAACTAATAATAAAATAGAATTATAATGTACCGTAATAAAAATTATGTGAATGTGGTGTGTGTGTGTCTCTCCCTAATAACTGATCTGATAACCGAGATGACTACTAAGTGATTAACAGGCGGGTAGCATATACAGACAGCATGGAGACGCTGGACAAAGGGATGATTCACATTCCGAGTTGGATGGAGCAGGACTGCAAAAAATTTCAGCATGTTACTCAGAACACTGTGCAATTTAAAACTTATGCATTGTTTACTTCAGGAATTTTCCATTTAACATTTTGGACCACGGTTGACCACAGGCAGTTGACCACAGGCAACTGAAACCACTGAAAGCAAAAGAGCAGATAAAAAGGAACTACTGTACTTATTTGTATCCTTGCTGTTCTGTTATACTTTGCTGCAACAGATTTTTCTCCACAATTCAATTCATAGGAACAATTCTCTTCCTTTATATTTGTTGCAGATGTATGTGGAGCTTACTATGGTATATATATATATATATATATTCCTAGAGCTTAAGATAAGGAAAGAACCAGAGGAAAGTGGGCATGAACAAAGGTGTGGAGGAATCAGGGCATGAAGCACATTTTGAACACTAAACTGAGTTGGTTAAGTGATACAGATAATGGGATGTGGAGCACAAAAGATTTTGTTTTTTAACTTTTATTTATTTTAAGTGTGTTTTTCCAGGACCCGTCAGCTCCAAGTCAAGTAACTGTTTCAATCTAGTTGTGGAGGGAGCAGCTCACAGTGGCCCATGTGGGGATCGAACTGGCAAACTTCTTGTTAAGAGCACCCACTCTAACCAGCTGAGCTAACCCGCCACCCACACAAAAGATTTTTAACAAGTGACACTAAAGATTTTCAAAAAATTTGTAGAGTTTAAGAAATATTTAGAAAGATTAATCCGGTGGTAGGTAGGACTGAAAGGAAGAAAGGGTAGGATATATTGAAAGTTGTTTTAAAAAACAATCCAAGCATTGGAAATAGGTTTAGAGTAGGCACTAACAGTAGAAATAAAGAAAAAAAGAAACATAGGTATCACTTGAAAAACTAATAGAGAGCTTCACCAAATATATGTATATGTATTTGCACACAGAGAAAAAAATTCTAATGGGATATACTCCAAAATGTTAACAGGATTATCTCTGAACACTGGGTTATAGAAAAATCACCATTTTCTCTTTTATTCTGTCTTCTTTTAATTTTATGACAATATTTATATGTAGAAAAAAACAGTAACATAAAATTGACAGAACTTTATAACTGATTGGAGAAAGGAGAAAAGGGCAATTCAAAGACAACACGAAGATTTCTTAAGCCTCCAAATTTGCCTTCAAGGGGCTAAAAATATATTTGAAAAGAGCTAACTAATACATGGAATATAAACAATGGCTAACAAGGCAATATAATATCTCAGTAAAACACTGAAAAAGGATAAATAACAAGCCAATTTTTGTGCAAATCAACCATATACAAATACTCATTGTTCCTCGTGGAATCACTTTACCAAGCTGGCTTATCAAAGCATTCTCCCATCGAAGGCAGTTTCGCAGAGGAATCCTTATACCAGGTATGAGTATAAGATTTTCTCCATTTTAAAAGAACAATAATAATGCCAGCTAATATTGCTATGTGCAGGCACTTTGTAATTAGTTCATTTAAATCCTATTAACTAGTCTATGATGTAGTCTACTAGTCTACTATTACTGACTCCAATGAGGTGAGAAAAGTGAGGTCTATGGTAACTTGCCCAAAGCCAGATAGCTAGTGAGCAGCGCACAAAGGATCCAAATCTAGACATGCCTGACTCCAGAGCCCACCCTCCTAACCAAGAAGCTTGACCTCTTAAGAGTCAACTAATGAGAGTAAAATACACCCCAAATTGTTAGTTATTAAAATACCACACCTGTATTTAAAAATATTTAAATATAGCATAAACACACATACATGAAGTTGCTCACCACTACTTTTATACTCCCCCACTTGAAAACATTTTTAAAAACTGTACATAGAGAAAAATCAGGATTTGAGGTTGAATTTCTTCTCAAAAAGGGTAACCACAATGCCAGAATTTAAGTGAATAAACCAGTGATTTAATCATGTCCACTAAAGAAATAAAATTTATTTCAATCAAAAGACAAGTTATCAGGGCCTGCCCGGTGACTCGGCGGTTAGAGCTCCATGCTCCTAACTCCGAAGGCTGCCGGTTCCATTCCCACATGAGCCAGTGGGCTCTCCAACCACAAGGTTGTCGACTCCTACAAGGGATGATGGGTGGCGCCCCCTGCAACTAGCAAGGGCAACTGGACCTGGAGCTGAGCTGCGCCCTCCACAACTAAGACTGAAAGGACAACAACCTGAAGCTGAACAGCAACCCTCCACAACTAAGATTCAAAGGACAACAACTTGACTTGGAAAAAGTCCTGGAAATACACACTGTTCCCCAATAAAGTCCTGTTCCCTTTCCCCAATAAAATCTTTAAAAAAAAAAAAAAAAAAAAAAGACAAGTTATCTACCTTCCAGGGTCTTGGAAATATACTACTATATCTTGATCTGAGTGGTGGTTACATATATAACAACGCAAAAAAAGTAAGCAAGTTGCACTCTTCAGATTTTGTGCTTTACTGACTGTATGTTACACCTCAATAAAACAAAAATTTAAAAAAAACAAAAAAGGCAAGAGTTCTGGGCTCCAAAACACTATCAATGAAGAGATACAACATAAGGAGAGAAGTATTCACAACAAATGACACACAGCTCTAATATATAAAGTATTCATATAAATAGGAAAATCGGAACAATGAAACGGGCAAAGTGAAATCAACAGTAAATTTTTAAGTTAATTCTTCAGTATTATAAGAATAGTGACCAATAGGCATAAGCAGTTCAACTCCACTAATTAAAGAAATGTAAGTTATAAAAATAATTTAGGAGTCCCTCTATCTTGCTCACCACTGTATCCCTTCACAGGTAGTGAAGTGCTTCACAGGTAGTTATAATAGAACTTAGTATTTCCTGAAGTAACAAGTACTTGTTAGCGAGGATGCAGAGGAAAGGACCCTCTCCTACAGAGCTGGAAACAATGCATACTGATGTAATCTTTCAATAGAGCAAACTGACACAACAAAAAATTTTTAAATGTATGCCCTTGGACACAGCAATTCCATCTACAGAAATTGATAATGAAATAGTCATGTAAGTACACTACATATGTACCAGACTATCTTATGTAACATTATTTATAATAAACCAGAAGTAACCCAAATATCCACCAGTTAGTGAGCTGGTGAAATAAATAATGTTAACAACACAAAGAAATACTATGTGGTCATTTAAAATAATGAGAAACCAAAATGAAAAGATGTCCAGTATATACTGTTAAGTGATAAAGGCAAATTGTGTAAGAGTAGTATAGTAAGAAGTGATTTTTATAGAAATACACAAATACTAGTACATACATAGAAAAATGTCTGAGACACTACATGCCAAAACATTTATTAACGGTTATCTCTAGAGGGTGAGATTACACTCTACGTTATGCATTTCTATATTGTTTTAATTTTTACCATGAGCATGTATTACCTTTGTAATAAAAGAAAACACGGAAAATGCATGAGAGCTTGACAGGACTTATCATGCCACAACAATGTATTAAGTCTTCTCGATTTGAATTTGGATTCATCACAGCTAAACATAAAATTAATATACAAAAGGGGTGATATTTTTGATCTGTTAATTCCAGAATGTGCCTAAAATCAGTTCTCTAGAGGATCAATAACCCAAATTAAAAGTCACTGGATTTGAAAAGGTCACGACATCCCAAAGAATGTCTTTATATAATTACCAGATCATTCATTCAACAAGTTTACTAAAGATGCTTTGGAGAATACACAGGAAAGTGAATCTCTGTCCTTGCTAATAAGCTTAATGCATGGGAAATAAGGAGTTATAATTCAAAAAGCAAAGTAGGGGAAAAGAGAGAGAGAGAATAGCATGCACAAATTGATGTGAGATGTGTTTCACCCTGGATTTCAAATACTTATCATTAATAAAAGGGAAGAAATGTAGAAAACTTTCAGAATTGGCAAAACAGCTCTAGACTTCCTCTTCAAATTTTTTTATCCACTACTTTCTATTCTAGAACTATCAGACAGCCTCATTAAATGCTTCTCTCTCCCTCTGATGGCAAGTACTCCTTGCCATCAGAGGTAGAGCATGGCTGAAGGCGGGGAGTCAAGGGTAGAAGAAAGCCAAACTGGCTGGATAATCAGCAAAAATTGGGAATAC
Source organism: Rhinolophus hipposideros (assembly GCF_964194185.1). Classification (NCBI taxonomy): domain Eukaryota; kingdom Metazoa; phylum Chordata; class Mammalia; order Chiroptera; family Rhinolophidae; genus Rhinolophus; species Rhinolophus hipposideros. The sequence goes on from NC_138055.1 coordinate 50,345,323, forward strand.
TTAATCCACAAATTCAAAAGGTTTCCTGTGCAATTACCCCCAATACTGAGTCCACCAATATCTTACATGACAAGAGCAATATCTAGCTTCACAGATTCTCTTCCTATGGCATTAAAAATAAAAAAGCTCAAAATCCATCATCCTAAATCTGAAACACTTTTGCTGGAAACATAACCTTAAAAAAACAACCAGGAAAAAAAAAAAAAAAAAAAAAAACAACCAGGAAATATTTAACTCACAAATCCATATGAAGTGTTCATCAAGTTTAGTCCTATTCCCTTGTGAGTGTATTAAACAAATATAGTCTTACCTGCAGCTGGGATATCACTACGCACGCTCTTCCAAGTCATTTATAATAATGTTAAATAGGACCATTTCAGGGAGCAAAACTGAAAATAGCACTATTAACAATTCTGTCCAGAAAATCCCTTTATTACTATTATTTTCTTTTTCCTGTCTTAAAAGTCATACCCTGGTATCACATAATGTACCTTCCCCCTCCAACCTGTCATTGATTGGTATTGCATCAAAGGGTTTTAGATAAATCTAATTACATCCACTTGTTTTCCTCTGATCACATTATTTACCACTTCAAATATTACCCTTAAATTACTCATAGTGTCCCCTTTAATGCGACTCTCCCATCCCAAAAGGTTAAGTTTACATGTTCAATCATCTCTTTCTTTATTAAAGAACCTACCTACTCTAAGGATGACTAAACTTAACTAGACCCTTCCTAGGAAAATTGGAAGGCTGGATTCAGAACAGCAGTGTGACACATAACGAAAGTGATCAACCTTAAATTCTAAACTTCAAATTCCAGTTCAGCAGCAAAGATCAACCACACAAGAAATATGAAGTTGGAATCAATCACAAAAGGATTATACCATATTAAAAAAAATTATACTTACATTTCGATGGAACTGTGTAAAGGACTGAATCATGTAGAATCGGTGCATGTATACTATGGCAGTGTTGATAGTCAATTGTGAGCTACAACGCTCAAGTTAAGGCCCCAAAACAGACAGAAAATACAAGTCCCCAAAATACAACCTCTATATCCTCCCAAAACAACCATGCAGCTGGGCAGAATAGATGCTGCTCAATGGAAATTATTCTTACCTCTCCACCGAATTAACTACCCATGGCACTTATTAGCATGCCTTAAATGTAACAGGTATTCACTATACATTTGCTGAATAAACAAGCAAGCTTCTCAGCATGTATGGATCAAGAAGGACTATAAACAAAACTATATGGGACCTAAAGCTGTCACTTGCCTGCTGAAAATCCTGCAAGTGATCCATTATTAGTGCTCAGGATCACTCTTCACCTGACTTACAACACTCTCCCTGACCTGGACCCCATGTCGCCACTATCTCCTCATCTTCCAAGCTCCAGGAACCCAGCCTCCTCCTATTGTGATCCCCCGGACCAGAAACACTCTGGAATGATTTGACATCATTCACTGAGAAGGAAAACTTTTAAATGCCTTACTTCCAACGACCTCAGAGGACACCGTGGGGTGTACAGAGATGAGGCAGTCCCATGATGGCAACAACCTTAATGACAACACGCATATAAAAAGGGCTAAGATGTGCTGAAACAGAATTTCAAACAAAATGTTTAATTCAGTACTGACCGGATGCTTACAAAACAAATTGAATACTGGCAATGAAGAGAACACCTCTTTTGAAGTGAACACTTTAAGACGCAAATGTTACCGCCAGCAACACATTTAAATAGAAGCTGCACCCAAGGATAATTTTTCATTTCCAGAGTGAAAAGAACCTTGCAACTATGTAGCTTTTTCTGCTACAAAATGAGTGTATTTTCTGACAAAAATGCTTGAATTGACCTGCTTTTTCAGCCTGGGATGCGCATGAGGCCCCGTTCACATACTGGCGACCATGGTAGCTAGTGCCAGTGTGTGCGCCCTGAAGGTAGCAGTGGTGCTGGCCCAGTACATATTCACCTTCAAGACAAAGCGGAAGACCAAGATCACTGAGATGCCTATATCCAAGGCCGCATCTCCAGATACAGCTGTTGTTCTAGGACAAAGTCATGGACAGAAGAACTCAAGACTGTCTTAAGGAAGACTGGATAACCAAGAAATAACTAAGATTCTGCTGTACATGTGCAAATGGTGCCAGAATTCCAGAAAAGTACTCATACAATTTGCATCAAGAACCCTACAGGAGTGTAAGAAATCATCTGTGGTCTTAACAAAGGAGGAGCTGTCAAACTTCAAATAACAGACTTTGACTTGACACCAAGAATTTCCTACAAAGGGAAAAGATATTTAACATGTCATGTCATTGACAACTGTAAGCTGGTTTCAGACGAACGTCGAAAAAAGTTACCGCAACTAAAGGAAAAATATTACGCTATTGAAATTGATCTTGTTCTTACCATACAAGAGTAGTACCCTTATATGGTAGAACGGTCCATTAAATCACATGGTTTGCTTGTCAAACAGGTTTTACCGAAGCCTGAAGAAGTTATGGCAGAATCTGATGTTATGCTCAAGAATGATATGAGAATTTCTCTGATAAGCTCCAACACAGTATCCCTGTGTTCATTACTTTTGGCTGGTATCAGTGATGCACTAGATTTTCTGTCAAGCTGATGTTTACTATCCAAAATGTCAAAGTAGCGTCCAACTTCATGGATTTTGATGACAATGGGCTGCCCAAAGGATTTACAGAACTAATTCATGTATTTAGCAAACATGATGGTACCTTGAAGAACACAGAATATTCCAGTCAATTAAAAGACAACAGTAACATAATTCTGCTTGGGAGTCTCCCAAGGAGACTTAAGAATGGCCAACTTGAACACATTCTGAAAATCGGATATTTAAATGGCAGAGCGGATGAGCTTTTAGAAAAGTATATGGACTCACGACATTATTCTAGTAAAAGATGCAACTCTGGAGGTGGCCAACTCTAACTTACAGAAGATTCTGTAAACAGGTCTTCAAGACTTCTCTTCTAGGGGTGCAACTGATGCAAGAGCTGCTCATCTGTTCATCTTGGTGAAAGACTTTTATTTATAATGTTCTTGCTCTTGAAGTTTTTCCTGTACATTGCTGAAGTATTTTCAGACATGTTGAATCCATGAACTTCTTGCTCCTTTTTCTCCACCTCTCTAAACACACTCACCATATTTTTTATCACTAAAAAAAGAATCTTAAAGTCAAAATTTGAAAAACAACTTCCTACGTTTCCAGAGTGTATTCTGTAGTTTAATGTTATCATTAAGTTTTCGCGAAGTCATTTTATACTAGAAAAGTTTAAGTTTAAAAATAATGTTTATGAAATGGTGAAATAATGTGCATGATTTTAAGTATTGCTATTATTCTAATTTGGGTGAATTATGCTGATGGTATCAACATCTACTGAAATTGTATGACGTTGGTTATTTTGGTTTGGGAAAATTGATATTTACCAGAAAAATACTGGCACTTGGTGTTTGAAAAAACTGGTGGTAACCACGTCACTAATCATTATATTCTATATTCCAGCATGGATAACAAACATGAAATGAAGAACAAAAACAAAAAAATGCTCGGAGGGATTAAAATCACCAAATTATGCGGTATGATCAAAAGATACAGTGAATGTTTAAATTAAAAAAAGTAAAAGACACATTGCCATTAATCCCCCTCAAAACACTCCCCCTCACTTTGAACACACTTATCCCATTGTTCTTGCCACTTTCTGAAGCAGTTCTGGAAGTCCTCTTTTGTGAGTGTCTCTATTTCATCCTCCATTATGACAATGCTCCATGTCACACATCACTTGTGGTACGGCAATTTCTGTCAAATAAAAACATTACGGTGTGTCTTCATCCATCTTATTCACCAGATCTGGCACCGTGTGACTTCTGGCTCTTCCTCAAAGTCAAAATGACCATGAAAAAAAAAACAAAAACATTTTAAATCGACTCAGGACATTGAGGCAGCCACGACAGTGCAACTACACTCAGGAAAGAGGACTTTCAGAACTGCAAATGGCAAGAACTACGGGATAAGTGTGTCCGAAGCGAGGGAGAGTATTTTGAGGGGGATTAATGGTAATGCGTCTTTTACCATAACACATTTTTTTAAACATTCACCGTATTTTTTTTATCACACCTTCTACCTCACCTTTGAAATGAGAAAAACGAATACATTAGCATTCTGAGTATTTTAAAAACCCAGTATTTTGCAACAGTTTTTTAAACCAGTAGATCTAAAATCTAAACTGACATTCCTCCTTCCAATGAAAGTTTGTAAAACTCTTAACAGTAGCTACTACGTGAACTTGAGTGCCAAGCAGTGTGTCGGGCATAGAAATTAAACTCAAGCGGTATCACCCCACTTAAAGATGAGAAAACCGAGAATTCGACAGGTTTCTTAAACAGTAAGCGGGAAGAACGGATTTTGGACCAAAGCTGGGCATTAATCCTAGGCCACCCTTCGTAAGACCCTCAGATACTGAATTCCTCAAAACTCTCTTTGCACGCTAAGTTCAAGAGGCAACCACCAACGGGGAAACCTCCACCCGACACCCAGGCCATCAGACAAAAGCAGAATTTCGAAGTCACCAGCACAGGAGATCAGAGCACACTGAAAACAGTCTCAGAAGGGCCAGTTAAAACACAAAGCCTGGAAGGATAACGAATTCCCGGAAAGGTTGGCGGCCCCGGGGAGCGAGCGGGAAATTACCTCCGCCCCGCCACGCTCGCGCGGACACCGTGAACTTCAGCCCGCCGCACCGCCGGCTCCCTCCCCTGGCCATCCGGCCCCTGCCCACCCTCTGCCCCCCACCACCCCTAACAGAAGCTGAGGCCTGGACGCGAGAGCAAAGCGGGACTGCCTCCAAAGCCAAAGGCCTAGGCCGCAAGGATACACGTAGAGACGTTGCCCCATGTCCTGAAGCAGATTGGCCGCCTGCTGACGATAAGAAAGCTCTTTATCTGCGTCTAGACCAAAACGACGGGATGGGCTATTTTCCAGCTGTTCTCGAGTAAAATACCACCGTTTGTTGTTCTTCCTCTCTTCCTCCATAGTGCTTCAACCAGAAGGCAGCGGCGGAGGCTGCAAGCACTTTCCGGCGTCACTTAAGCGGCGACACACATCCGCCGCGCGGCGGCCACTGCGCCGTGACGAACTTCCACTAAAGCTGGACGGCTAGGTTGTGACATGCTTCCGCCGAGGCGGCTAGTGGCAGCGTCTACTTCCGGGAGGAACCTCGCGACAGCTGGTCGCCGAGTGAACAGCCAGTCAGCGACCAGGAAAGACCTTGGGTCGGGGACGTCGGCGCCAGTCATGTGACCCTTGGGAGGCAGGGTGAGGGTGGAAGTTCTCGTTCCAAACCACGTCTCCTCCCGCGAGAACTGGGTCGAGCGTTCGCGCCCGGGGTGAGTGGGTGAGGCGACGTTGGTGGCGGCTGGAGGCGCCCGCCCACGCGCCGCGCCGCGGCTCCTCGGAGAATTTCGTTTTTGGCGGAGGGGCTTGATCTAAAATGCGGCAGCGGACACCTTGACGGAGAAACTAGGTGAGCCTCAAAAACTGAAAAAAAGTAATCAGAGAGAGGGGGGCCCTGTCGTGGAGCGTAATGTAAAGCAACTAGAAGGCTCTCACGTTGTCGGTAGGCGGGTAAATCACGCCTCTGAACAGCCGGTACGTGGCTAAAGCCCGGAAAGCATCCTGGGCTTCGCCGCGGTGGTCCAGTGAAGGAATAAAGGGAAATGAACAGTATGAACTCCGTGCTTACCGTGTTCCAGGCGCAATACTGGCTCCGAAACGTACGACTTCATTTAATCGGCGCCACCTCGAGAGGTCGTAACGTGTTAGTCCCTGTTTGCGAACGGGTGAGCGAAAACCGCCCCTTCGGGGTGGAAAGTGTGGAAAGCTTGCACACCACCCCGCACCGCCGTGCAAGTGCAGTTTTGGAAGTGCCTGTCCTCCGTCAGCACGTAGCGCAGCCCCGGCGCCTGATGGCGGTGTGACCCTGGGCGACACTTCTCTGTGCCTCTTGTACAACGTAAACGATGATAGAACCTATGTTTGAGGTTGTGGGAAGGACTTCAAATGATGTAACGAGTTAAAAGGATATCACAGTAAGGTGCACGTAGAAAACATTTAATAGATGTCACAGTAGTCACTACGTTATATGAATATTGAGAGCAAGGACAGTGCCTCCTTCGTTTTTGTAGCCTTAGCACCTGCCCAGGACAGCCCTGGCCCTACTAATTAATGAATGTGAAATGCTCAAAATATACCCTACAGTAGAGAAACTGAGGCTCAGAGAAATGACGTGGTTTGCCCTACATGCCCAGCTTGTAAGTGTGGATTTTAGAAACAAGTCTGATTTGATTCTTTCTATTCCAGCAAACTATAGTCTTTTCTGGAACACTCAATTTACCTTGATTAAATTTGGGTCATAGAATCGTTTGTTTTTTTATAGTCCGTTGAGTGTCATCATTTCTAGATATGGGTGTCTCCACGCAGTAAGTTTGATTATAATTCATTCTCAGAAGCATTTCCTTCCGTTTCAGGCCCTCCTCTGCCATATACTGCCTACAGATAGCCTAAGCGCCACGTTAGTCTAGAAAAATTGAGATTCAGGAAGATATAAATTACTCCCATCAAGTTACAACATTTAAAAAAAAAAAAAGTGTGATTTCAAACTTCTTCCATCACAGACTTTTTTTCTTTTAATAAACATTTTTTTCAGTTATGTGGTCATGCGTGTTATCTTTTAAAAGCCAAAATTATTTCTCCTCGATCCCCTCTTGCCTGTCTCCCTGACCTGTGTTTGCTTCTCCACTTAATCTCTTGGACTGATAACTCCATTTTGAATTTGCTCTGCTAGCTCAGTCTGCCAGTCTTCCAAGAAAAAGTTGTCGTGTCTAAGGCTTCAGGCAATGCATCTGCAAACCATTAGTTTGTTACCCTGCCATACAGAAGAGGAAGACCTGTGTAAATCAGAGAAAGGAAAGGTTCTTTGATTGAAGATGAAATAATTTAAAAGTAGTGCTAACAGCAGTGATAAAATAATTGCTAAACATGAGTTTTTGAGTCAGGGCTGGATTCAAATCCCATCTATTTTTCTTTAACCATCTTAACCATTTATAAGTGTACAATTCAGTCATATCAACTATATTCACATTATTATGCAACCGGTCTTTGCAACTTTTTCATTTTATAAAACAAACTGTGTACCCACTGAAACAAGTCCCCATTTCCCCCTCCCCCAGCCCTGACAACCCCATTCCACTACCTGTTCCCACAAGTTAGACTACTTCAGATACTTCATATAAGTGGAATCATGCAGTACTTTTCTTTGACCAGCTTATTTCACTTAGTATAATATCCTCAAAATTCCCAGATACTCTTTTAACTAGCTGTGTGACCTTAAATGTCATGTCTGCATCCTGACGGAACACCCATCTGGCACATAGTAGGTGTTCAGTACATGTTTATTGTCAATGCTAACCTTCTGGCACATTGCCTTAAGGAACAGTTGACAAAACCTTAAACCAGAGGAATTTTGTTGTTGTTAGTTTATATAGGATTCCATTTTCTGTAAATCACACCTATAAAGCTATTCTTCCTATTCCCTAGACTAATCTAATACAGGATTATACTATATTTCATGGTTTGATCTTATTTTGCATTGTGGTCATGAGTGTCATATTTCAGTGCTGTCAAACATTACCATTTACTACTGTTAAAACAATTTCTCCCTACATTCCTATAGTCTCCAAATTAAAATATGAAAAAAGATGGTGTGCTATTCCTAACTATCCCCAACTCCACATCCAGTGATGTCATATTGATATCTTGAAATTGACCATGGTGTGTGTGTTTTTGCCAAACTCGAATCAAGAACCAACCTATAATTGTATTTGACAAATGAGTATAGCTTTGACTGTTGGTTGACATTTTCTTTTGCATTAATAAGATGAAAGTAAAACAATGCGACTTATGTTGGAACTTATTTGTCAGTGACTTGAGCAACATCTTTACTGAATTGGATAATAGTTTTTGAATACTGGAAGAATATTTCTTTTGTGCTATTGATAATGTAATGGCTACACACGATACACTTTTAAGCTTAATCTACATAATTAACTTTTCCTCTATCACTTTCTTAATTCTAGACAATCAATAAAACAAATAAGTCAAGCCTTTGTCTATAGCATTTGCCAGTTTCCATAGTACTATCTCCCAAGCCAATTTCAAGCTACCAATGTGACTATCACTGATCATGAAATTGGGAAGAGATGAACACAGCATCACATAGTATTTCCTCCATACAGATACAATTGACAGGGACTTCTGGTTTCCAGTTTGACACGTAAAGAGCTCGGAAGTCATCACTCCTGTTCTCACAACCAAGAAAAAAAAGCTGAACTAACTGAAAATCAACAACCCTTCCTAGGTGCTTCAGAGAATTGAGGTGACAGGGCAAACTGCTACCACAAAAACGGGAGAGACAGGCAGAACAGAATCATGGCTTACTAAGGAGCAAAAAATACTGGAACCAGCCCTTGATAGGGATACTTAAAGGGCAATTAACTAATTGCTAGAAACTGAAATTGGACTAGACTGAGAGATTAAAAACACTTCTGGGGACCTAGACTTAAGAGGTCCCCCACATTTTTGTGAGTTTTACCTCCAGGAGCCCTACAGGTCTTACTATAAAGATCAAAGAAAAATCTCAACCTTCTGTCAGGTAAAGGAGAAAGGTAGCCATTGTAAAATACACCCAGAGCATTCAGTTCTCAACAAAGGCCGGCCCTCAAGGAAAACTATTTGAAAGCCTAACCAGTGTGAGAAAAAAACAACCAACTCCAGCTGCTAACTTTGTTTCACCTAAGAGGAGAAAAAAGACAAATATTTGTGAAGGTCACACAGTCCAGGGAAACAAGCTCACTGAAAGACCGAGACCTAATAGGATTACAGAACACTTTCCCCCATTTTACCAACACATCAGTAGGGCTTCTATGTAATGATGGGATTACATCGGGAAGAACTACAAGCTCAGAGTATTTAAGAAGGAATTTCTAAGGAAACCCAAAGATAAGGACATCAGAGGAAATTTTAGTCTCTGACATCTACAGCTATAGCAAACTAGAAACACAGCCTAACTCCCAGCCAGATAAAGATAAACCTCAGTTGCTTTTACGTAGTATATCATGTCTGACTTTCTAAAAAAAATTTACAAAGCATGCTAAAAGGCAAAAAATACAGTCTAAAGAGACAAATCAAGCATCAGAGCCAGACTCACATGTGGCAGAAGTTTTAGAATTATCAAACTGGGAATTTAAAATAACTATGATTAATATGCTAAGGACTGTAATGGAAAAAGTGCACAACATGCAAGAACAGATGAGTAATGTAAGCAGAGAAATGACAACTAAGAATCAAAACAAAATGCTAGAAATAAAAAACTAACAGAAATGAAGAATGCCTTTGATGGGCTTACCAGTAAACTGGACACAACCAAGGAAAGAATCAGTGAATTTAAAAATAGGCCAATAGAAACATCCCAAACTGAAAAGCAAAGAGAAAAAAATGAGAAAAACAGACAATATCCAGATACAAAAGATGTAAAGAACCTCATGAGCATAGATGATAGTAAAATGTAATAAAATAATTAGGAAGAGAAAAGGTTTTAGTATTTATTACCTTTATTTTTAATATAATGTATTCAATTGTAATTTTAGATAATTTAATTTTTAATAATGGCTTGTTTAACATCCAGCTCACAAAACTGCTGAAAATTTAGCAAGTGGCTCTCGAAAGTAAGAACTGGCTCAGCCCACAACTGCTTGAAATAAAAGACTCGTTGAAAGTACCATATTAAGATTTAAATACTGTTTGCTAAGGTTCCATTATATGCTGAACACTGCTGAAGAGATTTACACACATTACCTCATTAATTCTCATAACTATGAAATAGATACCATCGCCACTTTTTTAAATTAAAAAACAGGCTTACTCTACCCAGTCAGGCACCCAGACTATGGCAAAACTAAGATTTGAGCCCAGGTCAGTGTTCTTTGTCTTCTGAAACTTAGAGTATAAAAGACTAGAGCAAGAAAAAGAGTAACTGGCACTTGATTCCTCCATTTTCCTGACTTTATTTAGCCCACTCCCACTCCATCTCTGCCATGAACCCATAAATGCTGTGCCTCCTTAGACAAAGGAAGTGTCAGTCATAGTAATTCTTCAGAACATCACCATGGTTACCAAACGCCACAATCCAGTGCTCCAGCCTGGACATTCCAGGAGACGACAGGGAAGGAGCTGAGATGGCCTTCTTCAACCTGTATCTATTGGGATATCAAAATTGCTTTCGGCACAAGAAAAGGCACACAACTGAAGAAACAAGTAAGAGTAATATAGAGTCAAGGGTTAGAAGGGCCACTTCTTAGCCATTTCTTTTATACTTTGGGTTAGAGATTTATCCCCCAAGATTAACAATTACACTAGTTAAAAGTATGGAGTAGGCAGAGTATCCATTCAGGTTCCCTCTCATCATTTAATATCCTTATTAAGATACCCAGTTTTTCAATCAAATAAATGTATTCATTTGCTCACTTAACCAGCATTTGTTAAGTACCAACGATGTGCCAGGCTTTCTGTTGATGACTTGGGTTACAAAGATAGATAGGATAAGGCCTCTGCCATAAAGTGGCTAACTACCAGCTGAAGTATGCAAACAAAAAATTTGCAATATAGTGTATGGTTAAATTAAATATGGAATGCTATGCAACCAAAAAGGAAATACCTGATAGTATCAGATTTGAAATGAGAATAGGAAGATCCTTTAGAGAAGACCTCACACATGAAATGCTCCCAGAGCTGAGTGTTAAAGGATGACTGGAATTCGCCAAGTAGATAAGAAGGTAATATAGCACAGACAAAGGAATAAATACTTGAGAGAGAGCCATATTAAGTGAACTCCCAAGTCCCTGAGTACAAATAAATGGTCAAGTAGATAGGTGCTGGAAAGCAGTCCTTGAATACTCGTGCTAGGCAGGGGCCAAGAAATTGAAGAATGCTGTTAGCTGTGCTAAGCATTTTAACTTTATAGGGAGCCATTGAAGGATTTTTAGTTGGCAGTGTGTAATTATCAGGTCTGTATTACATCCACAATGCCTAGCAGTACCTCACACATAATACAGGTTTCATAAATATTTGGGGGGTGAATGAAGAAGTAAATGATATTGAATGACTAACCAAAATAAGAACTTAGGGGAGGCATTGTAGAATATGTGACAATTGATTAAAGTCTTTAAAAAATGAATTGTTTGAAAGCACAGGAATGGAGGAGAAAGGGTATTCTGGGGAGAATGAAGAATACATGTAAAGGAAATTAAGTATAGACAGGTACTAAAGCAAAAGTTATATTGGGGTGAGAGATGGGGGTAAGTGATGGGGTGAGAGAGAAAGTATACAGCACAAAGCTAAGACTGAAAGACTGTAGGCCTCCATTGGGCACTCTCTGTCCCCTTTCTAATTCCATCAAAGAAGCTCTGTTTTACCTATCCAGCTTCCATGTAAGACCTGTACGAAGGGTCCAACTGATGGACCCTAGGAATCCCTTGATAGCTTACACCAGCCCTTCCCACTTGCCCTCACTCATCTGGGTTCCAGCATTATGCCATGGGGCCACTTTTGTCTCCAAATAAGAAACTCTTCATCTTCTCTCAGAGAAACACACTTGGCCTACCCCCAAAATTTCCCTTGTTCCATCCAGGCTAGACCTCTCCTGGCTGCTCCAACCCTGCCTGCCTCTACTAAATGGGACTTCTCACCATAAGAGAACTAAGCATCAAACCTGGTGTTTTCCTGCCCAGTTAGTCACTTAAACATTGGTGGACAAGATTTGGTACCAGTCCAAAGTGGCTTGAGTCTCATTTCTGATTAATTTCTTTGTAGGCTAGGTAAAGGAAAGACTTCCCTTTATGAAAACTGGAGTCCCCTGTGGGATGATAGGGAAGTATCCTGATATCATCTGCTTACCCAAGTTGCTTTCATTCCAGTGGCAGACTATCAGAAGCAGGAGGCTTGGCCAAACTGTTGGCCTAAAATAATAAGGTTAGAGGAAAGACTGAACATCAAATTTGCCACCCCTAACACCCTGCTTGCTTCCCCTACTGCTTTCCATTTTACACCCTCTGGTTACCTCTCAGGAATTGGACAGAGCAGGTCCACTTAATAAATTGTAATTAATCCCTAATTCTGTTGGCTCAAGCACTTAATAGCAACTATTTATTTAGCATGTACTATATTCAAGGCACTGTGCTGAGCACTCTACATGCATGATTCCACTTTACATGCATGATTCCACTTAATCCTCTCAACATTCCTGTGAGGTAGGTATTATTAGTCCCTTTTTACCAATCAGGAGATAGGCTCAGAGAGGTGAATTTATTTACCCAAAGTCACAGTGATAGAGCCAGAATTTGATTCCAAATTGTCAGACACCTATGCCTGTGCTCATTTTCAAGCAGTTACTTATGGGGACAAATGATACAGGTCTTCTGCTGTGAGCAGGCCACTGTACAAATGATTGCCTTTCTAGGAAAACCTATTAACCTCTAAACCCTGAAGTTCGAATGTTGGGTGGGCTTTACACAGAGTTATTCAATTCACTGTTCCCCGATAGGTGGTTTTCAAGATGTCCAGGCACCCACCATTCACTGGTGCTGAATGGTAACTTTTTGCTCAGCTAATGACTACAATTGTTGACTTGGGGACTCCTTTATGAAGTTGACACCTTGTAACCTTCTCCCATAATCCCTGGGCAACTTCCCAAGAGAGTCACAAGGTTGTACAACTTCACAGCAGTGTTCTGCAAGCACAGAAAAGAGTAACTGGGTAGGTGCCTTGTGATCTTTTTTTCCTCTCTCAAACACACACAGGCACGTGCATTACAGAATCATCATTGTGTGGTCCAACTATTATATGCAGGTACCAAAACAATAGGATTTATCTTCTCTCCTTAAAACTCAAACTTTCCTGGAGTTATTGGTTAAAATTCAATGCCAGGAGTTCAACCATATCTTATTTCTTCGAATAAAACGAGAAGTTTCATTTCTGGGACAAGAGTTTAGGCAACTCGTTGCCACTGATCCCATCTTTCCGGGAGGCATTTTGAAGTAAAAAATTTGACCATTGGACCCTGGAGTGTAGCTCACCTAATCAATACCCATAAACTCCTAACCACCAACTGGGGATCCCCAGTATAAACCTGCCACTAGAAATCAGGCTAGCAAGCTTGGACCAATTAATAACTGGTATATAATGAAAGTTGAATGTAATCACAGTAGAATCTCTCTTATCAGACAAATAGTTGGGTAGTTAATTTAAAGGAAGATTAAATTGTAAATTGGGAATCAATAAAAGATACATACCTTATATATTTTAGTTTCACTTAACATGTACATATATAATTGTATATTCACCAATTTTTTTGATACACAAGTGTGCCGATTCCGTTTCTTTGAAAATGTGTCTACTGATGATTTTTTCCCCTCGATGCATCAAATAAGCAAATTTTTGTATGATTTTTCTCAAATCTTTTCAGTTATCTCCCTCACATCTAATCAATAGGAATATTTAAAAGTTACCTTTTTACTTCTTTTTCAAACTAATATTAAATGTAAAGGATCGTGTCCAAAAGGCATATAATGAAAATTAAGTGTCCTGCTCCAGCCCTCTCACCTCCTCTCTCCAGAGACGATCATTTTCAACTATTTCAGTTGTTTCTCTTGGTACTCACCTTCATACTTCTAAAGAAAATGTTTATATACATGTATTGATTTATCCATTTTTAGTTATTATAGATTGCCTTCCTTTTATGACAGTTGAGAATATAGCTTTCTTATGCCATACCCTGCACTTCCCCTCTCCCAACCTAGTTTTTCAGGTATAGTTCTATCAGTTTTAGGTTTGTGGTAGGCAAAATTCTAAGAATGGCCCTCAATGAAACTTGCCCTCTTATAATCCCCTCCCCTCTGAGTGTGGGTGGAACCTCTGAATCTTATGCATAATACTCTAGTGATTGTTACCTTATTTAGAGAAAGGGAGATTATCCAAGTGGGCCTAATTTAACCACACAAACCCTTTAAAAACAGAGTGTTTTCTCCAACTAGTGGCAAAAGAGGAATTCAGAGATGAGAAGCACGAGAGGGATTTGATGCATCATTGCTGGCTTTGAAGAAAAAGGGGGCCACTTGCCAAGGAATGTGGGTGGCATGTAGGAGCTGGGAGTAGCCTGGCTGACAGCCAGCAGGGATTCAGTCCTATAACCACAAGAAACTGAATTCTGCCAACAAACTGAATGAGCCTGAAAATGCACTCTTCTGTAGAACCTGCTTGTAAGACCCCAGCCCAGCCAACATCCTGATTTCAGCTTTGTGAGACGAAGCAGAGAACCCAGTCAAGCCTGCACAGACTGCTGACTTACAGACTTATAAGATAATAAATGGATGTTGTTATAAGCCACCAAATTTGTGGTCATTTGTGATGCAGCAACAGAACACTAATACAAGTTTAAATCAATAGTCTTGCAGTCTTACAGATATGCAAAAATTGTTCACTACTAAGCCATATAATTTCACTGTGATAACTTTTCCTTTCTTGTTCAACTTTTTCTTTATCCTTAGAGTTAAGAATCACCACCATTTTTTCATTTACCTGGTTCTCCATGTAACTATTGTTATTTTTCCCCAAAAAATACTTCAACAATTCTGTCAAATGCTCAGTGATAATGTTTTTCCAATCACTCAAAACACAACAGATAATCTATCAATTCTATTTTTTTCCAAACCTACTCTAGTCTGGACTATTCACTCTCTAAGCCTGGTACTAGCTCTCGTCCTGGAACTTGCTTTTGCCTCTCTCCAAGGTTTTGCTTCCTGGAACTCATGTTTTCTGTCTTGATTTACTTCCTCGCTTTCCTGGAATATATCCTCAAATAGCTTTCTAAGAATGTGTAGGAAATATATTATTTGAGTCCAGAATGGTTTTTGTTTTATCCTCACACTTGTTTGTCAGTTTTCCGGATATGGAATTCCAGGTTGAAAATCATTTTCTGAGAATTTTGAAGGTATGTCTTTATTGGCTTCTGGCTTCCAGTTGGATTCCTTTGTGTGAGATTTATTTCACTCTGGAAGCTTTTAATTTTCTTTTTGTTCCCTAGTGTTCTGAAATTTCATAATGATGGAACTTGCTATAGGTCTTTTTTCATTCATTGTTGGTAGACAATCCATGAGCTTTTTCAACCTGGAAATTTGTACCCTTCATTTCTGAGAAAATGTATTTTATTAGTTCTTTATTAATTTAATTTATTCTCTATTTTCTCTATTCTCTCTTTTTTTTGGAACTTCCATTTGTCAGCTATAAAACCTCCTGAACTGATCCTCTAACTTATTCATCTTTCTCTGTATTTTCTTTGGGTTTTTAAATTTTTACTTTTGGGGAGATTCTTCAATTTTATCTTCCAACCTTCTGTGTTAATTATCTATTGCTGTGTAACAAATTACCCTAAAACACAGAGGCTTAAAACAACAAACATTTATTACCTCACAGTTTCTGTGAATCGGAATCCAGGAGCAGTTTCGCGAGGTGGTTCTGGCTCAGGACTTTTCCTGTGGTTGCAGGCGGCATGCCAGCAAGGGCTACAGTCATCCGGTGGCTGAACGCCTCAGTTCCCCTCATGCTGTTGACACAACACTTCAGTTTCTTACCACATGGGCCTTTCCATAATCTGCCAGTGTTCTCACCTGGCTCTGACTTTCCTCAAAGCAAGTGATCTGAGAAAGAGAGAAGGAAGACACAATGCCTTTTTATGACCTACTCTCAAAAGTGACTGTCACTTCCACTTTATTCTATTTGTTAGAAAAGAGTTACTAAATCTAGTCCACACACAAGGGGAGGGGAAATAAGCTCTACTTCTTGGAGGGAATATCAAAGAAGTTGTGGACATATGTGAAAACCACCACACCTTTTATCAGAACATTTTATTTTGGTTACTGTATTTTTAATTTCCAATGCCATTTTTGGTCCTCTGCTTTCCTTTTCTATATTTTCTCTCTTTTCTTCATGGATATTATACTTTAAGTTCTGTTCTGTCCCCTACATTAGCTCTGTCTCCTCAGGGCCCTTTTTCCTCTGAGTTTATTTTGGTCTCTATTTTTCTCATTGATGACTGGCATTAAATAACTGGTGATCATTGGGTCTCCGTTATAACTTAAGAAGGGGCAACGAAACAGCTGACTAGAAGCCTGTTGGGGGAGTTACCCACTGTAGGCTTCACTGGGAGCTTTTCTCTGGATCTCCACAATTTCTCCAGGGAAGAATTGTATAATTACTTCTCTAGGGGTTGGCTATATGCTTGTCTACCAGCATACTGGGACCAGGACAGGAGAAAGGGGGAATCAAGAGTCTCACCTTTGAGGATCTTGGTAATCATCAGACTTTTAGTCCTGCACCATATGCCAGCCCTCTCAGTGAATCCTGTCCAGGAATGTGGTGCCTTTTAGATTCAGTTCCTCCAAAGAAGACTCTCTTCTCCAGTTTTATTGCGATATGGTGGACATATAACATTGTGTAAGTTTAAGGTGTGCAGCATGTTGATTTCATACAATTATACTGTACTGCAAACTGATTACAACCATAGCCTTAGCTAATACCTCCGTCACGTCACATAATTACCATTTCTTTTTGATGGTAAGAACATTTAAGATCCAGTCTCTGTGCTCGCTTCGGCAGCACATATACTAAGATCCAGTCTCTTAGCACCTTTCAAGTATATTATATGGTATTATTGATTATAATCATTAGATCTCCAGCAGTTATTCATCTTATAGCTGGATGTTTGTACCGTTTGACCAACATCTTTCCATTCTCCCCAACTCCCAGCCGCTGGCAACCACCATTCTACTTTCTGTTTCTATGAGTTCAGCTTTTTTAGATTCCACGTATAAGTGGGATCATACAGATTTGTCTTATTCTGCCTTAATTTTTTCTCACTTAGCATAATGCCCTCAAGGTCCATCCATGTTGTTGCAAATGGCAAGATTTCCTTCTTTATCATGGCTGAATAATATTCCACTGTGTATGTGTGTGTGTATATATATGTATATATATGTATATATATATGTATATATATATATATGTGTATATATATATATATATATATATATATATATATATATATCTCACATCTTCTTTGTCTATTCATCCATGACAGGCACTTAGGTTTCCACATCTTAGTGATTGTGAATAATGCTGCAGTGAACATGCGAGTGAAGATATCTCTTTGAGATCCTGTTTTCATTTCCTTTTGATGGATACCCAGAAGTGGAACTGCTGGACAGAGAAATCTTTCATCTCCTTGTTGGGACAGGGTGGCCTGGTTGTGCCACATGCTCTGTAGACAGTTTTCAGTGACCACCTTCCTATTCTCAGACCTATTCTTTACTCCTACTTCTGTGGTACCTGTGACATTCTAAGCCTCTCAGGTGAATTAGCTCAATTCTAGATGTATCCTCCACTTCAGAAACTTAAATTAGAACTTTTCCATTTTGATAGGTTAGTTACCACCCCTCTATCCACTTTCCACTTTCCAAAAGATATTTCCACTGAAATATATCATCTGCTGTTGCAGCCTTGCTCTTTTTGCCCTTGGGTAATGCCACTATTCCACCATTGTTATTTTGATGTCATTTAGCAAACTTATGGAATTTGTTTAGAAAATAAGTTTATATGATCAATTAATTATTTTAAAAACTTCTTTGGTAATATAATTGTAAAATTATAGAAAAGTTGTAAGTCTAGTACAAAAAAATTCCCTATACTCTCTACCCAAATTAGTCAATTATTGATATTTGGCCACATTTGCTTTCCCTCTGTCTGTCTGTCTGTCTCTCTCTCTCTCTCTCTCTGTCTCTCTCTCTCTCTCTGTCTCTCTCTATATATTTTTTTTTCTCAACTACTTGAGAATAAATTGCTTCTTATTATATCCAATTATATTTTAGTTTGTATTTCCTAAGAATAAGAACATTTCCTTAGATGACAACCCACAATATAGGTATCAAACTCAGCACATTTTAACACCAATACAATACTGTTATCTAATTAGCTATTGTCTATATTCCAGTTTTGTTCATTGTCCCATTAATGTCCTTTACAGCAAAAATTTTCCTTCCAGGATGCAATTAAAGATCAAGCATAGCATTTACTTAGCATGCCTGTTTAGTCACTTTTAATCTGGAACAATGCCTCTGCCTGCCTTTGTGTTTTATGACATTGACATCTTAATAGTATGGGCAAGACATTTTGTAGAATTTTCCTTAATTTGGATTTGTCTGAGGTTTCTCATGTTTAGGTTTAAATATTTTTGTAAGAAATAGGCAATATTATGTCTTCAGTACATCACATCAGGAGGCTCATGATGACATTTTATCCAATTATTGGTGATTTTAACTTTGACCATTTGATGAAGGTCGTGTTTGCCACTCTTCTCCACTGTCAAGTTACTGTTTTTGTTTTGTAATTAATAATAATCTCCAGGAAAATACTTTGAAAAAATGTAAATACGCTATTCTTCTTATACCCACTAGTTTTAGCATCTATTGATGGGTCTGCATGAATCAGTTATTTCTATAATAGTTGCAAAATGGTAACTTTCTAACATCCATTTTAACTTAAAGTTCACCATAATTTTTAAAGACTTATTGAATTTTTCCAAAATATTTAACTGAGTTTTTATAAAAACCAGTTCTTTTTTGTTTTTGTAACACATATTCCATTAGTTTAAATACTATTTCGTTAAAGTACAAAATTGCAATCAAAAAGTAAAACCAGCATAAATTATTTGGAGAAGAAAAACAACTGGCTCTTGGTAAGCATATGATTCAACTTGAGCAAGCAGAAGTATGCAGAGATGCTACAGAGTAGCTCTCCGCTGCAACTGGAGTCTTGCAGGTATCTGTTAATATTTCACAGCAAATGGAGAATGTTAATCAATCCAGCAAACCTCTTAAATGGAGCTTCTGTAGGAGCGTTTCTACTGTAAATAATATTAAGCTATTCATATTTAATGTTCTAAAATACACCAAGAAACTAGACCCACAGTTCCTGACTCTATGCAACTAGACTCTATGCCCCCTGCAACTAGAAACCACAACTGGACCTGGAGCTGAGCAGCGCCCTACACAACTAAGACTGAAAGGACAACAATTTGAAGCTGAACGGCACCCTCCACAACTAAGACTGAAAGGACAACAATTTGAAGCTGAACGGCACCCTCCACAACTAAGATTGAAAGGACAACAACTTGACTTGGAAAAAAGGCCTGGAAGTACACAGTGTTCCCCAATAAAGTCCTGTTCCCCTTCCCCAATAAAATCTTTAAAAACAATTAACTCAAAATCATAGATATAAATCTAAGAGCTAAAACTTTAAAACTCTTAGAAGAAAAATTTTAATAACTTTGGATTAGGCAATGGTTTCTAAGATATGACACAAAAAACATAAGCAACAGACTGAAAGCTAGATGAATTGGATTTCATCAAAATTAAAAAAGTTTTTTTAATGTTTGGATTATAAAACAGATTTAAAATAAATTGTATAAACTCTTATTAAATTGATAATCATAGAAAATTAAAGTTGTTAAACAGTTGCATGAAACAAGGCTGTGGGCCCAGCCTTGTATCCATAATTTTGATAGGAAATTTTTTCAAATATTTCAGACAGATAAAAAACCACAGAAAACAAAGAAAATAATTGATTAATTTTATAAAACTTACACAAAACTGATAAAATGACAAAACAATACAGAATATAATACAAAAGAGGAACCTACAGACCAATGTAAATATAAATGGACAAATTCTACCAGCAGGTCAGATTTAAGAATATATTAAAGACAATCATCTACCATCAAGTATGTTTATTCCAGGAATACAATGATGACAATATTAGGGAATAGATTAATAAAATATATCACATCTATAAGTCAAATTATAAAGATTCATACATGGGCAGCTGGTTGGATCAGTGGTTAGAGCGCAGTGCTCATAACACCAAGGTCACCGGTTCAATTCCCACATGGGCCAGTGACCTGTGCCCTCCACAGCTAGATTGAAAACAATGACTTGACATGGAGCTGATGGGTCCTGGAAAAACACACTGTTCCCCAATATTCCCCAATAAGAAAAAAACAAAAAGATACATACAGCTCTCTCCCTGGAAATTAAAAAGACATATTTTTAAAAAACACTTTGTAAAATAAAAGGATATTCCTTACCATAATAAAGACCTCCCACCTCATATCATACACAAAAATAAATTCCAGATGGATTAAAAAGCTAAACATATAAAACAAAACTACAGAAATATTAGAGGAAAATATAGAATATTTTTACAGTCAGGGTGGCTTTGGATAACTTTCCCTATAGAACATAAAGCCCAGAAGCCTAATAGAAAAGATTGACAATGTTTACTAAGTGAAAAATTATAAATTGTATATCAGAAGACATTATAAAGTTAAAAGGCAAGATACTGAGAGAAAATATTTGCCATATATAGATGTGTGTATGTGTTTAAACACACACATACAGAGGGTGCCAAAAAATGTATACACATTTTAAGAAAGAAAAAAACTGTATTAAAATTGTACTACAACGAATGACGCTCGCATTCATTTGCTTAACACCATCTTTTGAGGAAACGTCATACAACACATTGCTCCCGTAATTCAATTCAACTTCTAAAAGTAACATGTAGATAAGATCTCTTAAAATGTATACATTTTTTGCACCCTCTGTATATATTCATATGTATAATTCATATATATAATCAGAATATATAAAAAGCTCCTAAATAAGACACCAATCCAGACTCCCCTCCTCATCCAATATCAGATGTTTATTTATAGGGAACCAATTGTGACAGGCACAGAGTTAGGCACTGGAAATACAACAGTGATTAACAGAAAATAAATAAATAAATAAACAAGATATTCACAGATTGTATTGTAACAAGTGCTGGGAAGGAAATAAGGGGGCAAAACAATAAATCAGAAGTTACAAATTGCTGGCCAGAGGGTTAGATACAGCCTGCAGAGTGCTTTTTTAAAATTTTGGGCCAATATTTAAAAATCAGAAGATTTTTATGTAACACCCACACTTTTGACTTCTCTTTAAAAATTAGAACTGACCACACTGGCCCTAAATACCCAGAGGACCACAAACAGCCAGAGCAAAGTAGCAGTTGCCTCTGTAGGTGAGACAGCTTTCTTACTCAGTTTGCTTTACTCATTATCATCTTCCTGGCTCTTATTGGCAACTGAGTTTGCTGATCACCATGATGGAAGGCCTAATTTAGACAGAGTGATCAAGGACGTAATATTTGAGCAACACCCTTAAGAATGAGAACAAGCCAGGCATGTGTCGCACTGAGGCAAGAGCTTCACCTTCATAAGAGCAAATTTCAAAATCTAGAAGCAGTTCAAGGCCAAAACTATAGTGAATCACCTCTAGCTCCCCTTTTGATCACAGACTGCTTCCACTGCATCCCAACCAGAAGCCTATAATTCATCTCCCACTTGTGACAAGCCATTTAATTGTGCACACCCAAAATATCTATGTACTCTGCCCATCATCTATGACCTCATAACAAAAAGAACCTTAGAACAATATTTCCAATCCTACCCTTTCCACAAAGACATTCAGGCAACTTGGTTACCCTCTGCCAAGTTTGTCTTCAACCACGTCATTCAGACTTCCACCTGAAAATTCCACTCAACAGGAATGAGGAACATAATGGGGAACTTGTCTCCTACCTTTTTATTACTTCAGAACTGGTTTGGGAAATTCACAAGGAGGGTGGGAAGATTATGGATAAAAGACAGCATTCTACTTGGCTCCTAGCAAGCCACATCCACCTGGCTTACCCCAGTCTTCCTAATCCCAATTTCTATATTTATTAATTCAAGGAACCCACAGTTCCTGACTCTATGTTCACCTTTAGTTCCACAGCCCAAATGATCTTGCAAGACTCTTATTTGTAATCCATGCTTGTCTTCAGAATGATGCTTGGTCCCATTCTCTTTCTGGCTGGTTTCACCTTGTTAACACATTCACTCAAGTGATTTGACCCTTTTCTGTCTACAGCACTGGCACTCCCACCTGTTCCCCATGCTCAGATCAAGCGCACTCTTACCTGGCCCATCAGCTAAAGCTTTACCAGTAACCATAAAATGAACCTGTTAATATTAACACTTTTCATTATTAACACTCTTACTATAATGATATTTTTAAGTCATTTACAATTTTTCTTTGAAGGAAGATAAGGGTTTTTTCTTCTTCTAGTAGGTGTGAGGGTATTAACATTTGACTCAGAAAAGCCCACTCAAGCTTTCCTTATTACAGTCACAGTGAAAACTCACAGAGGTGAGTCAGCACATGTAACCAAATATTCTGCCATTCCCGCCTCCTTCCTTTCTTTTTCCCCTGATAAAGAACCAAAATAGAAAAACCAAAATAGGAGAACTGGGGTGTGGGGAGCGTACTCTCTCTGGTCTATCCTCGATTTCAGAAAGTCAGTTTTATCAGGTACCCAAAGTTGTTCAGATTCAGGCGCTAAATCACACTAAGCAAGTTCAGAATGCCTCAGTTTCCTCACCTATAAATGGAGATAATAATGCCTTTCTTATAGATGTGTTGTGGAGATTAAATAAAGTAATGTATGTAATACACCTATGACCTCGCACATAAAACTGTACAACAGATGACTGGAGGAAACTTTATAAACCATAATATATAAATTACTATTTACATGTGGAATATATACCTTTCCTATGACTGGAATATCTTTGTCCAATTCTCAAGACAACTTGCCAGGATAAACCTGGAAAGCAATATTTTTAACCATGAGATTCCTTGAGAAGCAAACTATGCTGGCTGGCTTCAAAGGATATTTCATCCAGACCCTGAAGAGCCTGGTGACCATAGCTGCCCACAGAAGAGCACCTGTGACCAGTGCCCAGAACTCTCATGTCCACCGATGAGTAGATTCCTGCCCATCCCAGATTCACCCTTCCCGATCCTAACATGGGTGGCCCCTGCAGGTTCAGCCCAGCCTCCAGAGTTTGTTCACCTTATGCCCTGGTCTCTTGAGTATCTAAGCTTTCCCTTCTTTATCCTGCCCAGGGGAGCATGGCCCTCTATCTGTCCTTTCTTTTGCTGAATCTCTCACCACCTGCTTTGAACCCTGCTTTCCCATCTACTCTCAGCTTCTTGCCTGGACACTTCCTTTGGTCCAGGAGTGTTTTGGTGCTGATTTCAGACAAATTCCTGCTTATCTGGCCCTTTCCTGAGACAACTCCCTCACCTGGTTATATGAAAACGTCAGGTCAAACCAGACTGCATCATAACACTCAGGACCTTGCTCACTGACAGGAGATTCAGAGGCAAATCAATTTGGAGGGGAGGGGGCAGGAGAGATTGTGCTTGTTCTTGTCTTAAGAAAAAGACTGCCAGATGCTCCAGCAACTGCCCTCTATCCACAGACACAATGACCTCCAAGCTCTGCACATCCAAAGGGGCGCATGCCATCTCCCTCCACTGCTGCCTTATTCTTCCTCTGCCCAGAGGAACTCACTAACTAGTCCTGAGTTGTTCTCACTTCCACGCTGTAAAGGAATCTCTTCAAAGAAAAAGTCTCAAGTCTTTGTAAAAAGTGAGCACATCTTATGTGCATTATCGTTTTCTGGATCCTGTCAAAGGATGTAATAGACGGTTTTCCCACCCTGGCTGGAACGTCCTCTGCCTGATCACTAGGTGTCCCAACCTCTCTGAGCTGCCTGTTGACGGTGACTCACTCACCTGTTAGAAGACAGCCAGGAATGCCATCCTTAGGCTCCAGCAGAGGGCACTGTGGTCCTGGCTTTTCAAACAGGAGCAAGAATTCAGCCAAGCATGAATTGGCCAAAGCCTCTGAGACTATGCCTTTCAAAGGGATAGAACCACTGTAGTTATAAAAATGTGTCTTAGAAACCCATGTGTCGTATAGGTACTACAGACCACCATCCCCTAGCCACCTAAAACTAGCGGGGAGAAGGTACTCAAGCTACTCATAGCTGCAATCCGCCAAAGCCGAGGTAGTGGGCACCTCCAAAGTGGGGTGACTGTACTGCAGCAGACAGGCCACTTTTCCCCACAGGGCTCAGCCTCTCCCCACTGGTCTTCCCCGCTGGGACTGGTCCAATCCATTGCACAGTGCCCACCAGGTACCAATCCTCTCTGCTCCCCCGATGCTGGCCTAGGAAATGACATCCCACATTTCACTGGGACTCAGGGCGACAGGACTCTTCTGCCTGTGGGTCACTGTAAAGATATCATGGCCCCTCCCAACTCAAGTCTGATCGAGAGTGAGCAGACACACTTGACAGAACCCCCATTGAACCGTAACAAGGGAGCCCATCAAGTGGCTAGTCCAGGGCCGGCCGGGGGCCCAGGCGGTTAGAGCTCCATGCTCCTAACTCCGAAGGCTACTGGTTCCATTCCCACATGGGCCAGTGGGCTCTCAACCACAAGGTTGCCAGTTCAACTCCTCGAGTCCCGCAAGGGATGGTGGGCAGCGTCCCCTGCAACTAAGATTGAACAGGGCACCTTGAGTCGAGCTGCCGCCGAGCTCCCAGATGGCTCAGTTGGTTGGAGCACATCCTCTCAACCACAAGGTTGCCGGTTCAACTCCCGCAAGGGATGATGGGCTGCGCCCCCTGCAACTAGCAACGGCTACTGGACCTGGAGCTGAGCTGCGCCCTCCACAACTAAGATTGAAAGGACAACAACTTGACTTGGAAAAAAGTCCTGGAAGTACACACTGTTCCCCAATAAAGTCCTGTTTCCCTTCCCCAATAAAATCTTTTTAAAAAAAAGAGGCTAGTCCATGTTTTCCCTTAGTCTTTGGTCTCTCCTGGATGTTCTGATTAGATTATTTCAAGAGCCAGTCTGGTGTGGTGGTTAACAGCGTAGGCTCTGGAGCCAAACTGCTTGGGTTAAACTCATGTCTGCCATATGCTAGTTATGTGACATTGGGAAAATTACTAAACTTCTCTGGGCCTCTGTTTCTCCATATTTAAAATAAGATAATCATAGTACCTACATTTCATAGTTGTACCGAGCTCATCCACTACAGCTGTAGTTATCTCCAGAAGATCCATGAAGTCCATTTTATGTCCTCCGTTATCTCATGCCCCATCCGCTTCCCCTGTGTTCAGGGTCCTGAACAAGTGCACCACTTTGAGGAAGAAATGTTTGGACATGGAGGTGAAGAAACTCCCCCACATGTGAAATGTGCCCTGAGGATTGGGCTCATGCACCTGTCCACTTCCTCCCAAGGCGCTGGCAATTTCTTTATATCAAGGAAGAAAATAAGTGCAAGACAGCCTTCCAAACACATGTCAGCCAATTTCAATCCATCTTAATGCCCCAGCCAATCGAAAGGGATCAATGCCCAGCATTGGGTATGACCTCCTAGACAAGAGTCATTTTTTTATGTATGATACCACAACATTTCTCAAAGCTGCTCTTGTATGATTTTCTAGTCAGGGTGGTACTACTCTGCTACTACCAAGTTCAGGACAACTGCAAATAACTTGTGTTAGGTATCATCACCACTATGTACTAAGCGTCTGGAATAGGCAGGCAAGTACCCTAATCTCGTGTCAGAATTCTGGGAGCCACTGAAGCATATGCATTCTTAAAATTCTTCAACCTGAAAATATTGTGGCCTATCAGCCCCAGTTCCAACTAAGACACAATGGGCAAATTTGGGATGACCTAGTATCCCTGGGAAGACTATAATATCGAGAAATCTGCAACATTAATTTGAATAAGTTTAAGATCCACCTAAGTACTTTTGCACCATCCCAGATGTGCTTCACGGTCCATTCAAAGCATTAAATGGAACTATGGCAACTCCCAATTTATGGCCCAATTCTAGAAGAAGCTGTCCAGGGCACTTCATATCTATTTACTCCCCAAAACCATATAGAGCATGGTATTAACTGGGCAAATGAAGAACCTCTGTTGTACCATCCAGCAACAAAACAATGGATTCTACTCCTTTGCCACAGCTCATTGCATCCCTCTACCCAAAACATGCCCTTTCACAGAGGCTGTGGCATGATTCTTACCTACCCCCTCACCACACATCACCTCAGGTAGCTTTCAAACCAGAAAGTTTGGGAAAGCTATTGGTTACCAAAAATATCTTCCAGCTTGCCAAAAACTGATGTAAGGAGTATGCTAACCAGTGCTTGATTCAGGAGGAAGCCATCTTAGTGGCTGATACTGTCCAGCCACCTCCAAGCACACAGCAACCATCCATATGGGAAGCCAGGAACCTGCTACTTAGAAACTGTGATAATAGAGAAGACCGTCTGGCTGTACCCTAAGGACAATCAGTCGGAGCCTCACGTCCAGATAATGAGCTCCCACTGTCACCTGCACTCAGACCAATAATTCTTCACAGTCCAGATCCCACTGCCCACTAGGAATATGTGCTTGCTTTTTCCTCGGTCTACATCTACTTGACCACGAACACTCTGCCACCCCCTATTTGCCCAAAGTCAAACAGCTGAACTCAAGTGACACTGCCTCCAGGAACTAGCCGATCTCATTGCTGCAACCTGTGCTGAAGTACAGACCAGCCCCCTTGTTCCAGCCAGGCTTCCAGAACGCTATACTCTGTTGCCTCTCCAAGTCCTCAACTGTCTGGAGAGGGAAAGGATTCAAATAGTGCCTTCTCACTCTGGCAGGATCTTTATCTCAGAGGATATTAAAGAAGATTTCCATTGGAGTGCAAAATGGAGGGAGGAGGGACAGAGATGGTGAATGAGTGGCAACAAGCCAGGAAGAAGGGGAAAAGCTGGAGCTGAGGAAGAACTCCAGAAAAGAAGTGGCATCTTCACCCTCCATCAGAGGTGAGGCAGTGATCACAACCATTTCCAGAGAGAACAGCCAACTTTCACCTAGTTCCTGACAGCCCAGGATTTGGAGATACAAGCCAAATCCTATTTAAGCAGAACATGAATTTATTTAAAGAATATTGGTGGGATTACACCAAACAAAAAAGCCTCTGCATAGCAAATGAACAACAAAATGAAAAGACAACCCACAGATAGGAGAAAATATTTGCAAACCATGTATTTGATAAAGGGTTAATGTTCAAAATGTATAAGAAGACCTCTTATAACTCAACAGTAAAAAAATTTTTTTTTTATTAAAAAATAGGCAAAGGAACTGGAAGACATTTCTCCAAAGAAAACACACAAATGGCCAACAGACACATGAAAAGATGCTCAACAGCACTAATCAGCAGGGAAATGCAAATTAAAACCACAATGAGATATCCCCTCACACATGTTAAAGTGGTTATTATCAAAAACAAAACAAAACAAAGCAGAAGATAACAAGGGTTGGTTGTTGAAGATGTGGAGAAAAGGGAACTCTTGTATACTGTCCGTGGGAATGTAAATTGGTACAGCCACTATGGAAAACGCTATGGAAGTTTCTCCAAAAATTAAAAACAGAACTCCCTTATGATCCAGCAATTCCATTTCTGTGCATATACTCAGAGGGATTGAAATCAGTATCTCAAATAAAAAAATAAAATAAAATAAAATAAATTTAAAAAAAGAATAAACATTTCCGTATTTTCTGCAATAAACTTATATTACTTTAAAAAAAAGAAATCAGTATCTCAAATTAATATCTGTACTTTCATATGCAGCATCATTCTTGATAACCAAGATATGGAAGCAACATAAACATCCATAACCCACGACTGGATAAAGAAAATGTGGTATATGTATACAGTGGAACATTATTCAGCTTTAAAAAAAAAAAGGAAATCCTATCATTTGCAACATGAACCTGAAGACATTATGCTAAGTGAAATAAGCCAGACACAGAAAGACAAATACTACATGATATCACTTACATGAGGAACCAAACATAACCAAACTCATAGAGGCAGAGAATAGAATGCCAGTGGCCAGAGGCTTGATGGGAGGGGATAACGGGGAGGTATTAGCCAAAAGGTACAAGTTTCGGATGAATAAGTCCTGGAGATCTACTGTACAGCGTAGAGCCTATAGTTAATACTGTATTATATACTTAAAGATTTGCTAAGAGGTTAAATCTTATGTGAAATGTTCTTATCACAAAATAACTAATAGTAACAATAAATAAAGAGGGTGGGGTGAAATCTTTGGAAGGGATGGATCTGTTTATGGCATAGATTATGGTGACGGTTTCACAGGTGTGTACTTATCTCCAAACTCATTAAGTTGTATAGTATATTCAATATGTGCAACTTTTTATATGTCAGTTATACAATAGTTTTCAAAAATATTGGGAAGCTCATAAAAGCTGTAGAGAGAACAGAGAAGCAAGCTTGGTGGACAGTGACCAGAAACAACGTTCAGAACCATGCCCAGACCCGGCTGGCATGCAGCATGCACTGCTAAGGTGGGCACTGCTCGCGCCGAGGACAATGGGCCCTGGACGCTGCTACCGGAAACCAGTGCATCTTCACAGCTGCAATTTCCCATCAGCAGAAACCGGCGTTACATGGCCCTGCTTCTTTGCATCCTCATCTTCGGCTCACAATCTGGAAGCGATGCATTGATTGGCATGCCCAACACTCTTTGCCCAGGCCCTTGCTGCAAGAGACGCTGAGTATCTTAGTCTGTGCGGGCTGCCAGAACGCATACCATAGAGTGGGAGGCTTATAAACAACAGAGATGTATTTCTCACCGTTCTGGAGGCTGAAATCCAAGCTCAGGATGCCAGCGTGGTTAGGTGAGGGCCCTCCCCCGGGTCACAGCAGAAGGTGCAAGGGAGCTCTCTCTCAGGCTTCTTTTATACGGGCACTAATCCCATTCATGAGGGCTTTGCCCTCATGACCTAATCACCTCCCAAAGTCCCCACCTCCAAACACCGTCACCTTGGTCATTAAGTTTTCAGCATGAATTTTGGAGAGGACACAGACATTCGGACCATAGCAGGAGGTAAGGAAGATCTGTCTTAGCCTAGTGATATATAGGTTTTGCCTCAGAGGGGATTCCCAAACGCTCATTAGAATACTAGGGCTACACTATACTGCTTAGCTCTACCCCACCCTACCCTACCTTACTCTACATTAGCCCCATCCCGTCTCTCTGCACTTTACCTAGCATAATCAGGCTTCAAATCAATAGCAAGCTCTGAGACCAATCTAATGCTTCTAACACTTGCTACCTTGCTGCCTGAAACGCTCTCCCTGGTACTACCATGTCCCACAAACTCCTCCTTATCCTCCAAGACTTAGCTCAAACGTAACTTCCCCTATTAGACCAATTAAGGCTCTGCAAACATGCCAATCCCAGGAAACGAGTGTCCATCCATATAAGGGGCCTTTTCCACCTGCACTCATCCTGAGTATCTGTCAATATCTTGATTCCAGTAGGCCACACAACATCCAGGAGTCAGGGAGGAGCAAGAGAGTGGTGAAGGATATCTCATCATCACTGGGTTCTCCCTCCCTCCCCTCTGTCACGGGCATTGTGATCTGACCCCTGAGATCCCAAGAATCGAGAATCAGATGTGAGTGGCTAAGAGAGATCCCTGTCACATTCTTGGTTAGCATGGAGACTCAGAGAATCAAACAGCCCCATTTGCCAAGTACTTAGAGAAAGTCTGCTCTCGTTTCAGACCAGAAGGAACTGGTGCCCACGAGGCTTCCCCCGATTACCTTAGAAGATGGGAATTATTCCGTGCACCAGAATAGCCACAAAAGGTACCATGAAGCGGTACGGAAGGTGTTGTTAAAGACATGTAAGTATCTTGGAGTGGGCACCTTGCTAGGGGCAAACTACATGTGTCTGAGTTCCTAAAGAACGGCTGGGATGAGGTGGGGCATGGTTATAGGGCAGGAAATAAAAGCCAAGAAGGAAGTGAGAAGATGAGGGACAAAGTGGACCTGGATGGTGGAGTGAGCAAGATAAAATAAAAATTGAATCAGACATGGAAGCAGATTAGGTTTGAGTCCTAGTTCTGCCTCTTTTAAATGTCTCACATAGAGTGGTCACTTACCTTTATTAACCTGCTTTCTCATTCATTAAAAAACAAAACAACAAACAGAAAATGCCTGCTTTACCAATCTGACAGAATTGCTGTGAGGATCAAACCAAAAATAAGACAATTTAGGAAAATACTTGTATATTATTCTGTGCTGTACGTGTGAGGAGTTACGGTAAGACTGAGCACTAGCTTTGGAATTTGAACTGAGGTTAAACTCCAAACAAGTTGTGTGACCTTGGGCAAGTTCCTTTAACCACTTAACTTCTCTGGACCATCTGAAAATGGAAATAATACTCTAGCATTGTGTGAAAGTTAAAGAAACTTTAAAAAGCATCTAGGACAAACTACGAATACATGCGATAACTTGTAGGAATTTCCAGGGAATTATGCTATATAAAGAAAGCCAATCCCAAAAAGACCACATACTGTATGATGCCATTTATATAACATTCTTAAAATGACAAAATTATACAGAACAGATTGATTACCAAGGGCGGGCTGGGGGCTCAGGGTATGGCTATAAAAGGGCAACTCCAGGGTCCTGTAGTGATGGAACTGTTCTATAACAATCTGTTGATAACATGGCTATAATGGTTGTAACATGGGGCTGTAGTTTTGTAAGGTGTTACCATTGGGGAGACATGGGAGAAGGGTACACAGAACCTCTGTGTATCATTTCTTACGACTGTACGTGAATCTATAATTATCACAAAATTAAAGTTTAATTAAAAAAACTAAGATGCTTTCAGAAATTAAAGACATATGCATGAAGGAGTATCTAAGAGTTATTTCTAATAGCAAACCTTTTAAAAGATTGTCAATTAATATGAAAATAACTAAGTCAAAATGCAACGTCTACTCAACGGTATATTATGGATTTTTTTAAAAATAATGATTACAAAGACTATATAACCAGACTATTAAGATATAATAATTCTAAGTGTTCAAAATATACAAGTTTTATACACTGGTGTAATTAGATTTATCCAAATAGATTTATCCAAATAAAGAGTGAAAATACAAAAAAAACAACAACACATCTAAACTGGTCTGACATTATTTCAAAATTTTAAGAACAGCTAATACAACATTTAGAACATGATTGGCATTCGATAAATGGTATCTATTAGCAGTATGTAAACTTGAGCTGAGAGCATTGCTAAGTTTCAGAGAT
The DNA here is from genome assembly GCF_964194185.1 of Rhinolophus hipposideros. Lineage (NCBI taxonomy): Eukaryota > Metazoa > Chordata > Mammalia > Chiroptera > Rhinolophidae > Rhinolophus > Rhinolophus hipposideros. Next base: position 50,376,647 of record NC_138055.1, read on the forward strand.
TTACCTGGTATGAATGAAGGAAGGAATTACTTCAGAAAGGAGGGAAGGGAATGAGGATGGTTAAGCCCCAGGGGTGAGGGAGGTGGGGGAGGAAATGAACCTGTGGACCCATCCTGTATATTTCCCAAGTGGGTTGACCACTTGTTTTTCCACTGTTCTAGCACTTGGGGAAAGCTCTCTTAGAGATGGGCTTAGTAGCAGCAGAAAGAACCAAGACTGATTCAGCTGACCATGAAGGGTGTGAAATGCTGGAATCCGGAAGTAAAGCTGGGTGTGGTGACCAAATTCCCAGGAATTCCCAGCACCTGGTCAGGCCCAGTTGCTACCGTGTTTCCTTCCCCGAAAATAAAACCAGGTCTTGTATTAATTTTTGCTCCAAAAGACGCATTAGGGCTTATGTTCAGGGGATGTCATCCTGAAAAAAATCATGCTAGGGCTTATTTTCCGGTTAGGTCTTATTTTCAGGAAAACCCAGTAGGTTGGGCTTGTGCTGCCCTGAGGCACAAAAGGGAGCAGAGAACTCAAAGAAATTGGCTAACCTGCCGTTCCCCAAACCATTCAGTTCCCAATCAGGTCTTCAGAGTCTCCTTGACTGAAGCTCAGAACGTCAGCTTCTGGAGGTCCCACGATCCAGGAGTGCGCCCAGAGGAAACCATGCCTTGGATACGCAGCCCTCGCCACTGCCTCATTAAAAGCCCAATGACCAGGTTAGGCTGGGAGGAGTGAGGTGGGGAGACCAAAGGAAGTACTACTCCACCTCCCTCACTTAAACCCTTAGAGACTATTTCACTCTACTGTTAGGGAATGGAAGAGGTGGTTTTGGTCTTACCAGGGAAAGCTGGCCCCAGAATCTGGGCAGTGGTGGCATCAAAGGAGTTAAAGATTTGTGTGTGTTTGTGTTTCGCCGTATGGACGTGACTTCTGAGCAGCACAAGAGTTGCCAGCATTCCTGTGGGAGTCCTGTGCTCCCTCCATCGCTGCCTCCCCGCCCCTCCAGCCGCCATCCATTGGCAGCAGGCCTACTTCCCATCACTACCCCTGCCCATTCTTCCCTGCGGCAGTCTTGGGAGCTATGTTTAAGGCCCCCCCCCATCACTACCTCCTACCCCCACCCCCACACACACATTCCAGCCTGGCCTGGCTGAACCTGAGACCCTCTTTTCCAGGTTTATGGATCACTCTATTCTCAATGACAGAAACTTCAGGCTGTATTGAACAGGATGTGTTTGCAGAATGACAAGAGGGGCTATGGAAGGAGGGCAAAGGAGGGGAAGAAGAAGGAGGTGTCCTGGTTCTGACGGCTGACCAATGGGAGGAGGGTATCAAGAAAGCAAAGTAAACAGACTGGACTGGAAGTCACTTGTATGCACTGAAAGGAGGGGGAGGGAAATCGTCCCAATGCCCAGATTCCTATGAGATCAGGTAGGTGAGTGAGTCTCGAAAGAGCCAGAACTTGATGTTTGGTTTGGGAGGGGCCAGGACACTGGAATGACCATCACAGCAGGTCCTGCCTTCATCTGAGGAAGCGGTTTGAGTAACATATCTGGAAAGACACACTGGTCCTCATGATGCTGAACGGCCCAGAGAAGTCATGCTGTCTGAAGACAGTGCAGCTTCTCCTTGACAGGGAGAAACCCAGAGGAAGCCCTCTGCCCACAGACAAGAGGTCCACAGAGCCCACGGCGTGGGCAGGAGTCTGCCTCCTACACCAACCCGGGTCCCAGAACAGCTGCAGAGAACAGGGAATTTTACAAAGAGTTTGATTTTTATTGATATTTAAATATATTAAATATTTCACTGAAATACATGGTACATCACCCTGCCCCCCTCCCACAGTGGTTACATTATAAAACCGAAGTCCATGGCCCTCCCATCCACTGACTCCCCCACCAACTGGTGAGGAAGGGGGCAATGGTAGCCCAGGGGAAGGGCATGGCTGGCACTGTGGTATGGGGAGCCAAGGTCTGGACAGGCCCTTCCCACCTGGCAAAAAGCAGAGACAGGTCACCCAACAATGAGGTCTTCTCACTCTGGTTTCCTTATACCCTCACCCCCAATCCCATGGCTCCAAGCAGTCCCTTCCTATCCAGGGATATGGCTGGGGGAAGGGAAGCTGATTTTCTGTCTGGACCAATTAGTCTTTTCCCCTCCTCCTGCCTTGGCTAATGAAATACCTAATGGCCTATTTGGTTGATGCATGAAGATCCTGCAAGGCAGGCAGTTCGAGCCAGGAGCTAGAATCAGAAAGGGCACGAGGAAGAGCAAGAGTGCCACTTGCCCCTTCTACTCCCAAACCCAGCAATTCCGGGACCCTCTGTCCTTTGCCTTTCTAATCATCACCAAGACAAAGCAATCTTCAAGCAAAATTCAAGCTAATGCCTCTGATTTAATTAGGTACAGATGGAGAAACCAAGGCACCAACTAATACAAGCCAGAGGCAAGGAGGTTGCAGGGAAAAGGATAAAAGGAAGGCAGGATTAGGAAGGGAATGTAGAGTCCAGCCTCCTAACCCTCCTGCAAGCCCTTGCAGGCTTCACAGGGATTGGGGAGCCAGGAACATGCTAGACTCAGGCTTAAGGCTGGGGAAGGCCAAGTTTCGGGTTCCCCTGCCCCATCCCCTAGTACCAGTATCTGGGTCCTCAGAGGGATCCCATGCTACCCCAGTCCCAAAGCATACCATGTCCCAGGACACCAGCTGGGGAACCCAGGAAATTCCTGAGCCTCTGCCCACCAAACCCCAGACAGTTCGGGCTTGGTCCCTGCCCCAGGCAAGGACAGTCATGCTGCACACATGGCCCCCAAATGGCACTTAGGGATTTGGCACAAAAAGGACTCCTCTCCCCAGAACGCCCCCTTCTCCTGCTACCACACCCCACCTCACTCCTGTGCAACCCGGGCATCTCTCTCCATCCCTTGGAACTAGAAAGCCTGCCTTATTCCCAGAAGCCAGAGGCGCACAGGAGAGAGGTAGCCTGGGGTGGAGAGCTGAGCAGCAGGAGCCCACGGACACACACAGCTCTGGAAAACAGACACGCACACAAAGACAGACACGCATGCACATTACACAGACACACAGGCCCTCCCAGTGCCCAAGGCCTGGGAGGACGGGTTCGGATCAGGGATATCTTCCTTCATGCCCTGGCCCTTTTCCAATTTGGCAACAGAAGGGGTGGAGATGCTGTATGGCCCCAGGGCCAGCTGACAGCAAGAGAGCCCTGGGGCAGAGTGCGCTGGTCCCGCTGGTCCCGACTGTTGGGGCTCTCCGATCAGTCTGGCCCCACCCCACTCCCGGGCCAGCAACTCTCTTTGGCATGTGCAGCTGAACTTCCAGCTCCTGATCGGACAACCCCACACAAATGCTTGCTCTCCGGCTGGGCATTTTCACAGTACCAGTGAGGCCACACACCTCTTTCCCTGGAGCTTTGCAGGAACTGGGGCTAAATCTGAGCTGACAGAAGTCCCTTTGTTCCCCTTTGGGGACAGATCTTGGGACTAGGATTTGGCAAATGGAAACATTCCCCTGAAATGTGGACAGAGCCGGGTCCCAGACATCTCCCTCCTCTACCCAGTGCCTATGAGGGAGACCTGTATCAGGAAGAGGAGTCCCCAGGACCGTGCTGGGCTGCAGGCATAGGAAAGGCAAGCATGGAATAGGCACTCCTCATGCCTGCCCAGTCTTTGTACAAAATATTCCCATAAAAAAGGGAAGAAGGGCCCAGCCCTGAGCCTGTTGCCCAGACAGGGAAAGGGTAGGCATGGCAAGCTGCCATTTTCATCTTTCAGGCAGGAGGGCTCCCACTGCCTCTACCGCTGCCCCCTCCCCTGCTCCCAAAAGCTGGAAGAAAGGAGAGGGTACAGGTCTGTCCCGATTTAAAAAGAGAGTCACTTGCAAAATCCTCTTGGTATCCCCTCGTTCTCCAGCCTGAGGGCAGACGAGCATGGTCCAAGCCCAGCCTGCTGGGATTTCCTTTTTGTGGTCAGCAGGGTCTGGAGGCTCAGGGCCCCGTGCCGCAGCTCCATCCAGGGAGTGCAGAGTCCACTCAAATGCCCACCTTGGTCCCTTCAGCTGAATTTGTAGCTGGACCCTGCTAACTGCTGGGGCCCCCATTGAGGAAGTAGGTGGTCATCTCCCCCTTGCCCTTCACCTTGACCACCCCTCGACACTCCAGCTGGTAGCCCTTGGCAGCTAGAACCTGGTACAGGTCCGTGGTCACCTGGGGAGTGGGAGGGGAGACTGCTTAGCCTGGGATCCTTCCAGTTACATTTGCAGAGGCCCAGGGGTCCCCTCATCACTCTAGCTGCCCTCCCCCAATCCCCACCCCATCAACCACAGCACACTGCCACCCTCCCCCTGTCCTAGCGAGTGCAGAGAGGGACCTCCCAGGCTCTGCTCATATACCCCTTACCTGGATTCGGTCAGGGACCCCCGTGCTGTCCATACGGCTAGAGACATTCACTGTGTTCCCCCAGATGTCATACTGTGGCTTCCGAGCCCCAATGACGCCTGCCACGACTGGGCCCATGTTGAGTCCTGGGGGGGAGGGGGGCAGCAAGACACTGAGACAAGCGGCTGTTCCAAGGTCAGCCCACGGAGGCATCCCGCCTTTAGAAGGAGCCACAGAAGAAACTGGCAAACAGACAAGTGTCCTGGGTGTAAAGAATGGAAGATCTGGGCCTAACAGCAGAGAAGCTCCCCTGACTCAAGACAGCTATACTGTAACAGAACGTACACCGTGCTGAGCATGCCGATACGCATTTCCATTAGTATTTCATCCTCTCAACAGCCCGAAAAGGTAGGTATCATTATCCCCATTTTACAGATAAGGCAAGTGAAGCTTATGAAGTTAGGGGACTCGCTAACGAAGTAAGTGGAACATCCAGAATTCAAACCAGTCTGACTCCAGAACCCATGTTATTAACCACTCCCATCCTCAGTCCATCTGAGAGGAAGTGCCTTTTATCAGCCTGGCCACAGACAAGGGCACAGGTACTGGAGTTTACATAAACCTGGTTTTGAATCCCAGCTCAGCCACTTACTTACTAGTTATTTGACCCTGACGAGTCATTTCATCTCTCTGAAAGTCAGTCTCTTTATCTGTGAAAGGGGATAATAATGTGAGGATTAAAAGGTGCTCACAAAGGTCTGAGGCAGTGCCTAGCATAGCTGGCCCTCAATAAACGATCTGGCTTTCGTATAAGACAACATAGGAGGAGCGAGAAAAGGAAACCCCACATGAGTCCTGATGGGGAATGTGTGATGCCATCCTGCTCCCTCAACTTCCCCCAGAGACAGACAACCCTGGGAAAACCCGCCAGGCAGCCAGGCCCTCTCACCGATCTTCATCTGGAAATTGTTGAAGGAGTGCTCATTGATGTGCTTCATCTGCTCCATGAGCCGCATGGCGTAGTCCGCGAGGGCGGTGATGTGCGAGCGGCCCACCTGATCATAGGTGCTGGCGTTCAGCCCAGAGGCAGCCATGTAGGTGCTACCAATCGTCTTGATCTTCTCCAGCTGCCGGAACCGCTCCTCACTGATGATCTGGAAGCACAGGGAGACCGGGAAACCGGCTGTCAAGACAAAGAGGCCAAACCCAGTCTTGCCCCAGTGCTCATTCCTTGCTGTGCCTTGGCCCCCCGCAAACCCCCCCCCCCCCCGTCCCCTCCCCCTGGGCCTGTTGCAACAGCTCCCCCCCTTTTATGGGGAGAGCACCGCTTCCAGCTGCTGCTCTCAATGCAAGACCGAAGAGCCAGGAAAACAGGTCTCCCTCACCAGGCAGCGGTCAGAACCCAGGCCAGGGCTTGAGTAGAGCTTCTGGTCAATGCGACAACTCACTCTCAGAACACAGAACCCAGAACCGCAGAAAGAATGTTGGGCACCAATTATTCCAACCCTCACCTTTTGGGAAAGTCCCAGAGTGAGGAAGCGCCTCTGCTGCAGAATAGTGAACACCCTATTCCTGTCCTGGGTCTTCAGGATACTTCCTCACACTTCGCTTCCGTTTCCTCTATTCAGGGGACCATGTTGCGGACTTGGCCTTGGGGCTCAGTCCACAGACCACTGCCTTCTTCTTCTATGACATCCACCTGGTACCTATCCTGTTCCTCCAGAGCCTCTTGTCCTCCTTTGCTCCCCAACAGTGATGACCCTGCCCCACTGGGCTCACCTCATTGCTGCCTCTAACACCTTCATGGGTCCCTATTCTGCCTCCACTGGACCGACCCTTACCCCTGCGCCTGACATCTCTGGGTCCCATTAAACCTCCCTCCCTTCTCCCAGTGCCTCCCACCCCCTCCAGTCCTGGTCTTCTCAGCCACTCTCTGTTCTCCCTACTCTCTGCCGCCACTAGCCCACTAGCCGAGTGGACCAGTACCTCATCAAAGTCCGCAATGATCTCATTGAGCAGCCGCAGACACTCGACACCCTCATTGTTTGCCTCTAGCTCCACATAGAACTCAGAGAAATTGGCAATGGAGGCAAACATGACCGCCACACACTCGCACGACTGGTAGTAGAGCTCATCGTTCCGGCGCTCCCGGGCCAGGAAGTGGGCGGCCACATCCTTGGGCAGAATGTTATGCAGCAGGCGCCGGTTGTATGCCTGGAGCTCCTCCATTTCCTCCTTCTCCCCTGTTGCCTGTGGACACCACACCCATCACCCATTGCCCAACATTCACAAGGGGTGGGTGCCGCGGCCAACACCTGGAGATGGGCATCAGAGGGAACCACGTAGAAGAAGAAAGGCATGGACAGATGAGGCCTAAAGAACAGGCAGAGGGGTAAAGGGGGCAGGGACAGGGGATGGACACAGAGAAGGCATGGAGCCAGGGCAGGCCTGAAGACTGGCTAGCTAACCAGAATGGATTTCTGGCTTGGCCCGGGCTCTGCCCTCAAAATCCTCCCCTTCCCCTGCCCCCCGTCACCTGCAGTTTCCAGAGGAAGTCCAAGCGGGCAGTCGATTCCACCTGCTGAGCGTGCAGATACAGCGCCAGTGCAAACACCAGCAGAATCACGGGGGTCATATATTTGAGTGCCACCCTCCCTGGAGCTGAGCTGAGGGTAAGCAGAGGCACGCTCAGTGTGTGAAGGAGCCATCTGGCAGCCCTACCCTTCACTGCCTCAGATCCCTCACTCACCAGTCCAGCCCATCGTAGGTCGCATTGGAAGAAGCCCTGGCAGGAAGACACAAGAGACAAAGTCAAGTTCTCCTGGGTTGCTGAGTGGGGCATGGAAGGGGAGATAGAAACGGCACTTACTGAGCACATACCACACATCAGACATTGGGCCAGTGCTTTTGCTTATATTAACGCATTAAAAGCAGAAATGTCACTCCTGACTCCTCTACTTACCAGCTATGTGACCTGGAACAAGTTGTTTAACTCTCCTAGCCTCAGTTTCCTCATTAATACAAGAGGTATCGGATCTAAATACTGCATGCAAAGGCACAGCACAGTGCCTGGCACGTGGCAAGCTACTATCTTCACACCTACTCTGTGCTATCGGTGGCATTGTCATTTTCCTGATGAGGAAACTGAGGCTCAGAGACATTAGCTCACCTGTCCAAGGTCACATAGCTAACGAGTGGCAGAGTAGGGATTCAAACCTAGTAGACTCCAGAGGTTCTTTTCAACTACACCAAGCTATGGCCACATATCCCAAGGGGTGGGATTTACAGAGGAAAAGCCAGTGTGGTTTCCTAGGCAAAGCCCTCAAGCAGGAGTCAGAAGTTTTGGTTCCTAGCCAGGGCTCTGCCACCAAGCAGCTGTGTGAAACTACAAGAGTAGATATGAAAGCACCATGCAAATTTGAGAGGGAATTTTTGTTTTTACTGTCTAGCCTAAAGGACACAGGAATTTCCCAGGGCTGGGGTTTCCCTGGGGTGACCATTTGGGGTCAGATGCTGGGAGCTCCTCCACTGCCTCCTTCTCCCCCACCCCACAACTGAGGGATGAGTGGTAATATTCCAAGGGTCCAAGGGGCCTGGGCACCAGAGAGGCGCACAATGTCCCAGCAGGGCCGGGGAGGCTTCTGGGGGATAACAAGAACCAAAGATAAACTCACAAGCCATGGACGCCAAGCAACAGGTCATAGTTGTCAAAGATGGTAGCTGGGGGACCCAGCAAAAGCAGCACCAAATAGATGAGCCCCAGGACCAAGATCATGGCCAGCTTCCCGATGCTGTTGATGTGCAGGAAGACAGAGCTGGCCAACAGACTCAGCAGCACGTTCCCGACAAAGTACTGGGGGCAATGGCAGAGGCGGTGTTGGGGAAAGGCAGAGGCTAAGGCACCCTGATGCAGAGAGAGCCCTGCACTCCCTGCCTCCCCTAAGCTCCCCTACACCACCCCACACCTGAACCTCCTACACCCTCAAGAGCCAGCCCCACAGCGCACCAGGGCTCCTGGCTGCTCCTAGCGTTGGCGACTCTGGTGAGATCCCGGGTCCCCAGTGCCCATCACCAGGCCTGGCACAGAGGGGTCAGTAACTGGTGTTGCTCAGGACCCCTGCCCCGCCCCACCTAAGCACTGCTTGGACACCTCAGGGAAGCTGCAGGTGGGTGCGGTGCCCTCACACAGGGGAGAATCCAGGCCCAGAGAGTAATTGAGCTGCTGCAGGTGGCATGCGGTGATGTCAACAGGTGTTAAATTCAGCATCCGGGCTGCACAGGTCCGTATGGGGGTGTGGTTACAGGTGAACTGCAAAAGTGGGGGGAAGTCTATCAGGGTAAACAAGGAGGGGAGGGGTTACAAGGGCCATGCCTAGGTGCCTTATATCCCAGGGGCCCAAGTCCTCACTGAGGGATGACCAGAGGTGGGGAGAGCAAGGAAGAGAGAGGAGCGAGTTGATCTCACCCCCTCCTTTGGGAGAATGGGCTCCTTGAGGGCAGGAAACGTGTCTCATTCATCACTGTACCCCAGCACCCACAGCAGTGCTGGGCACACAGGAGGGGTGAACCTTTACCATGTTGGCGATGGCAGACGTGAACACAAGCAGGACCGAAAAGATGCCCACTGCGGTGCTGTGTGCCCGAGAGCGTACAATGCTGCGTGACAGACGTTGCAGGGCCTTCGGGAACAGCTGCAGACAGGCAAGAGATGCGCATTGGAGGCCATGTCAGCCAGGGAGTCAGGCCCCCCGGGGATGGGGCCCGATGGGAGAGGCACAGCCTTCTCCTCCGCCTCCCTGTGTGCCCGCCCTGGCCCAGCTTGCCCTCCAGCACCAGCCCAGGAAGGCCCCTACGCACAGAGCCACAGGAGTACGCGGCACAGGTCAGCACGGTGATCAGCAGCAGCAGGAAGATCACAGCATAGATGGCAAGCATCAGCGTGGAGCTGGGGCAGAAGAGGGCCCAGGAAAACATTACTCTGGAAGGCATGGGTGTCCTTGCCCCACTCCCCAGGACGGGCGGGCGGGGCACAGGCTCCAGGGACCGTGGGTTCGAGTGGGCGTTTAGGAAGTTCTGGGAAGTGCTGGAGGGAAGCAAGTCCATGCGAGGAGGGGCAGGGCTCTCACTGTGGGAAGATGAGGAGCTGGATGAAGCAGATGAAGCAGAAGACCAACAGAGCACAGGCCACGTAGGCTCCGAAGCGGGGGTCCACCTTCCGTGAGTACTGAGGGAGAGGAGGCTGAGTTGCTGCTGGCTCTGCCCTGGGGAGGCAGCACACTACCAAGGGCCTCGAGGGGGAGAAGCAGTCGGCCCAATTGATAGGAATCCCCACTGTGCCCGGTGTCACACCCCCAATCCCCAAAACCCTCTCCTGTTCCCTCACCAGTGCTCAGACTTCCTTGCCTGGATCCCCCCTCCTCCCCCAGCCCGCGTACATCTGCCCCGGCGTCCCCCAAACCTTCTTTTCAAGATCCTCTCTCTGGAAGGTGAGCAGGAACCGGCGCACGTGGTCCTTGCGCAGCTGATCGATGCTGCGGGCGTCGATGGCACGGCCCAGGAACTCGTCTACCTCATCCTCGGGGTTCAGGGCATCTTGTACACCCCGGCTGAGGGCAGGGGACATGGCCTCACCAGGTGCACGAGCACAGCCACGTGAGAGGCAATGAGAAGGGAAGGGCATGGGCAGCAGCAAGAGCAGGGGGTGTGAGCGGGGCTGCAGCACCTGCTCCCACACGACACAAAGGTCCAGGAGAGAGGGGGACCTCCATTCCCCCAACCCTGTCCCAGGTGCAGTGCCTTCCCCTCCTCCTCCTCCTCCCTCCTCAGTAGCCTGACTTACTTGTCTTTGCTGGAATCATCAATGCCCTGGAGAAAGGGACAGAGTGTGCGAGTGAGGTGAAGGTCATCTGCCCTGCTTCCCTGTCCCCAACACTGTGCTGAGTGTTCCCCCGATCCACATTGGGGGACTTGGGACCCCTGGGATGAAATCATCCCTTCTACTCCCAATAAGAGAAATCATACATCGAGATGGCAGCCACAACAAGGTAGGCGGAAGAGGGCAGGGAGACAGAGTGTTGAGGGAGACGAGAATGTGAGGCCCAGGTCCTGGTGCTATGGGCCCTCACCATCTGGCGGAAAGCCTTGGAGTCCTTGGTCCGGGAGAAGGCACGGTCGGGCACCCAGCGAGGCATCAGCCCTTCCATGGAGTTGGCCCGTGTCCGCTGCAGCTTGGCCAGCATGGCCTTCTCCTCTTTCTATGCGGGCAGCACAGGTACAGGCTCAGGAAAGGGGCCCAGAGAAGGCCTCTGTCTGCCCCCCACCTGTCTGTCCCTGGACCCGCCTTGGCCTGACCCGTTTCTGGCTGGCGCCCAGGATGAGGAAGGTCTCGATGTGCTGCTCCTTGAGGTAGGCGTTGCGCTCCCCGCCACGGCCAGGCTCCACCTCATAGTCCCCATTCAGGTACTGCAGCGTGGCTCGGGTGATGTGGATGCGGCTGCAGGACAGGAGGGTGAGTCCTGGGCTTCCCGCCTTGCTCCCGTCCTCACCCCAGGGACCACACACTCACCCGGCCCGGCCCCCTGCCTCCATGTGGTTGGCCAGAGTCACGTCATTGGACCATACATCGAATTGCCATTTCCGCAGGCCAAGCACACCGCAGTGTACGCGCCCACTGTGGATGCCCACGCGCATGTTCACGTTCACACCCGTCACCTCACGCACCAGCCTGGGAGGAGGCAGCTCTGGCTCAGCTCCTGGCAGGAGCTGCCCCACTTCCAGCCCAGAGCCCAGGCCTTCTGCTCCCCTCAGAGCCACACGGGCAAGGGCAGACCCAGGTGCAGCAGCACACCGGCTGGACACGGGCGGAAGACCTCATGGGGCTCAAGGACAAATGTTTGGGAACTGTGGAACTGAGCTACGAGAGGAAGAATCACTGTCCTCTTCATTGCGGGCCTGCTCAGCTGGCATTCTCTCTAGCCCTTATGCCCCTCACCCTGGCCGGCTCTCCCTACCCCTTCCCCCTGGCTGCAGTCTAAGGTGCACAGGGGTCTTTCTACAGGCTAAAGCCAGATCCATCCTCTCCCCAGTGATGGATGTCAAAGACAGGGACTGAGATAAAACGCTAAGGGACTTATCAAAGGGTAGCAGCAGTCTGAGGCCCCTCCGTTCCAGGAAGGCTGGGAGTGGGCTCTGCTTACGAGATGGCCTCGATCATGTCCACCCCCATCTCCACACAGCAATGCGCATGGTCTGCCCTGGCCTCCGGCAACCCTGACACACAGTAGTAACAGTCCCCCAAGATCTTGATCCGCAGGCAGTGATTCTCCTAAAGGGGAGAGGGGTGGCGGAGAGTCACCCTTACGCTCTGGCCCACCCCGTCTGCTGGCAGACACCATCTGCCCCCACAGCCCCAGCCGTCACCAGTGAGGCTGTGCTCTCACCACAGGGGGTCCTGCCCCCCAAGCCCCAGAACCCTCACCGCAGCCAGCTTGTCAAACCGGGCAAAGAGCTCGTTCAGGGTCATGACCAGCTCCTGTGCAGTGCACTGGGACGCCAGGCTGGTGAAACCTTCGATGTCCGCAAACAAGATGCTGTGGATGACGGAAGAGGATGGAACGGCCACTTGGCCCTCCCAGACTCCCAGACATCCCCCCCTTCCTGCCATGCTCCCACCCACCCTACCTGACATTGTCATGCTTCTGGATGTAGATCTTGTGGAACATCATGTCTTCTTTCTTTGTGTTGATGTCTTCTTTCATCTCCATGGCAACATGCTGGGGCAACACCGACAGCAGCAGCCGCTCCTAGACCAGTGTGGTTTCTGGTTTCAACAGGGCACCGCTACCTTCTTGACCTCACATTTTAAACCCTCCTGTTCCCTCCACATCCCCAGAGCCCTCTCAGTCTTCTCTAGAGACCTGAGCTTCCCCCATGGCCTGAGCCTCCCCCATTATAGCCCTCAGCAGATGGACATCCCAGCCCTCTCTGACCACATCCCATTCAATCACCCCTCAGATGTGCTCTCATCTACTCCCTCCCACCCTCGGACAGGCCAGGAACCCCAGTGTCACAGGGCGGCTGATATACAATCAGGGAACCATTCACACTTATTCCATGGGGTCCTATGAGACAGCCAGCGGATCCAACCTTCAAGTTATTTGGGGGGAGGAGGGGGAAGGCCTCAGTCAGCGAGTGCAGCCCCACCTGCTGCCGATTCTCATGCTGTAAGTGCAGCCGGGCCTGGATGTAACCGCGAGTCTCCTGAAAGGCCTGGCGCTGAGACACCTCAGCTGGGTAGTGTGTGCAGATGCCAATGACGTTGGTGCAGAGGAAAAGCAGCACGTTGGCACCGAGCTGCAGGAGGGGGCAGAGGGGTGACCACCCCAGCCACATGCAGGCGACAAGCTAGGCTCCTGCGCCCTGTCTGTCCCCACACTGCCCCCACCCCTACAGCGCATCTCCCCAATTCCCCACAGGACTCGAGCTCCCTTCCTGGATCACTCCGTGGCTAGAAATGAGATCTTTTCACAGTTCCTGGGAGCAGCACTAACCAGGGTCAGTTAAGTCATGGGCCTGAGCCCAGTGCACTGTGATTTCCTGCCAACAAACACCCCAAACAGAAGACAAATACTGCTGCTTCTGCATGTGGTTCTCCTTACAGGACAGTGCCCATGAGACCTGAGCTTTACATCCTCTCGTGAGGGCCCAGGACAAGTCACCTCATTTCCCTGGGCCTGTTTGTTCATCTAGAACCTGAAAAGGGAGAATAAGATCTCTAAGGTCCCTCCCTACCCTGATATAATAATTACTGTTATTATTACTGGAGATAATTTGTTTGCTCCCTAGGTGTCTTCTCTACAGTACAAGTGTATTTTTTACAACTCTGTGAAATACGTAACACTGTCTCATTGTAAAGATGAGGGACTCAGGCCCAGAGAAGCTAAGTAACTTGCTCAAGACCACACCGTTGGTAGTGACGGGTGTGGTACTTGAGTCCAGGACAGTCTGACTTCAAAGCCTGTGTCCTAACCCTACTGCACAGCAGATTCCAGGTGTCAAAGGGTCCTACTCACTCCACTCACCCAGGCTCTGGAGGCCCCTCCTCAGAGCCCAAGCTTGGGAATTCATCAGTTCTACGGACACAAAGAACCTTTCCTAACTGGGAGAGAGCTACCACGACTGGCCACCCCCAACTCTTGGCCCTGCCAGGCCCCACACCCTAGGATCCTGGTCCCAGGATGTTCAGCCCTCACTCATCATCAGGAGCACTAACTGGAGACCAAGTCTACGGAAAGCCAGCCTCCATATTTCTGGAAATTCAGGGGTTAACCTGGCACTTGTGGCTCCACCCCAGAGTTGGCTAGGGCAGGGCTCTGGTTTTAGGAGAAGGGAGGGAAAGAACATCAACTGGAAGTCAGGAGTTCTGGACTCTGCCTGGAACCAGAAGTAGTCCTGCAAACTTAGACAGGTCACTTACTCTCTGGGACCTCAGTTTTACTTTTTTGGGGTAAGATGGAGAGGTGGGTCCAGCTAATCCCTACGCCATTTCCAGCTCTGAGCCTCTAGAATTGGCCTCCCAGTCTCCCTTCCCAGTCCAGCTTACAAGGCTTCCCTCCCAGCAGCAGGGGTGAAGAGGGGGGCATACTATCTCCCTCAGGGATTTCTAAGAATAGCCCCCAGTGGGGGAGAAAGAAAGGAGGGGTAAACCAGGCAACTTCCCTTCCTGGCCCCAGGAGCCCAAGAGGAAAATGTGAGTCATGGTAGAGGGAAGGGGAAAGGGGACGAGAGACTGAAATAGACCCCCATCAGACTATGAGAAAATGGTGCCAGGGCCCTGTAGGAAATTGGGTGAAACTCCCAGTGTGTCTGAATGAAGGGGTCAGAGGAGACTGAAGGCTCCTTCCCATGAGAGTGAGCAGGGCCGTATCTGGGAAGGGGCTGCCCAGGGAGCCTACAAAGGACACCACAGCCCCACCCCATTCAGGACCCATAGGGCAGCCGGGCACAGGGAATGATCCTCAGCTCGGAGGAGGGGTATGGGACTGGCACAGGGGCAGGGGCAACGTTCTCCACTGGCCACAAGAATGTACCTGCCGGGACCCACTGGGTGAGGCTGCAGCCAAGTGCCCCTGGGGAGGTGGGAGGCTGGCATAGTCCTGGCCTCCATAGGGCTGTGCCTCCCCAGTCAGGCTCTGGGCCTGGCTCTGGGAATCATGCCAGTTGAGTGCAGGGAAGAGTCACTCTCCCACCCCTAGCCAGCCAGAGAGGAGGAGGGGAAAGGGAGACACCACCTCCAAGCTCCTCCTTCCCCAGGAGGGCAGCCCAAGTTCAAAGCCCATCAGGATTGCTACCGTGAAGAGAAGTAGGGGGCCAGCAGGGACAGAAGGACCCTGGTCCTTTAAGAAGTCAGGCAGTACCCTGCAGGCACATGCTCTACACACAAAAGAGCTATAAAGTTACTTTTAAAAAGGTACTTTCTGTTCCGGGAGCACAGGGAGCACGAGCTAGGCGGGGAAGGGCATCAGGCCAGAGCACACCCAGCTTCTCCCCTGGCTTCTCACCCTGGACGCCCCAGGCAACTTCCTCTTAGTGGGTGGGGCCCGGTGGGCTATAGGCCACAAGCCCAAGGCAAGGCAGAGGCTGGCTCCCTCAAACCTTGAGCAAGATAGAGGACAGCATCCTCTAAATCAGGGTGCCCACTGCAGGATCATGAGGTATGCTGGTTGGGGGGCTACGCTTGAAGGATCAGCTAGTCAAGACACCCGGGTCTCTGCTCCCTGATCAGGGGGATGACGTGAGATGGCAGGCTCTACAAGCTCGTGTCTCTCTGAAAGGGTCTTCTCAGATGCCCCTTCACTGGGTACCACCTCCACCTGCACTTCCCTGCCCCAGGTGAGACGCTGCCCTATCGGTTCTACTCATGCTGGGAGAGGGCTGGGCCCTCACAGCAACATCAGGAGGTACATATTATTTTTATCCCAGTTTTATAGACTGGGAAACTAAGGCTGGGGGAGGCAAGGTTAGTTGTCTAGGATCTCAGAGAAGAACACAGCCCATTGAATGACCCGGTCCTCCCTCAGCCAAGCCTTTATTTCTCACTCAACACCATGTTGTCAAGCCCCCCCCTCACACCCACTCAGAACTCAAGGCAGCAGCCAGCCGGGGCAGAAAAACTGAAAGCAGGGCTGCCTGAGCCCCGGTGCCCAGTGGGAGAGAGCGGGATGAGGTCAGAGCCTAACACCCCTCTCCGCTCCAGTCCAACCTCATTCAAACCACTCCCAGCCCAGGAGAGACCTGACCCCACTTATCTATCACCTCCCAGGCCTTGATCCAGGAGAGAGGCAACTCCTCCCTTGCTAACTCCATCCAAAACCTGCTTGATCCCTCCAGATCACTACAGACAACTTTTCAAAGATGGCGTGAGGGCCTGGGTCTCAGGTGTCACCTTGGGACAGACATGCCAAAGCCTGCACTAGCCTACACTGCCTTCGGGGCATGTATTATGTCTCCACAGGCCACACTACAATGTCAAGGGCCTCAGGCCAAAGAGCTGTACACTGTGGCCCATGGTGACAGAGCACAGGCTTAAATCCTGGAGCCCTCCCTCCGCTCAACAGTGCTCTCTGGGACCCCAGATCCCAAAGGGAGGCCAACTCCTGACACTGGGCCTCCCATTACTTGCCCCTCCTCCCAGATAGAGCCAGACATCCCTGTACCCAGTATTCCCCCATGAGTCACCCACCCTTGATTACCAGACCCCTCTTCAGTCTCGGCCTGGTGGCCCCATGCCTACCTCCCTGACCACCCACCTGCTTCCAGAGGAAGGCATCGCCACGGTTGAGTTGCCAAGCCAAGATCAAATGCAGAGTGGAGAGGCCCAGGCCGCTGAAGACCGCTGCCCGCATGCGGATGGGTAGAAGCGTGTAGGATATGTAGACAAAGAACACGGGGCACCAGAGGCCTACAGAGGGGCTGTGGGGATTGGCTGCCAGGGCGCCGCCGACCTGCACAGCCGCCAGGATGCCCAGCACCACGTAGCTCACCACCCACATGGAGTCCTGGCGGAAGCTGTGTCGGTTACACACCACCATGAGCACCACGAAGAGGATGGCGGCACAGGCCAGCAGAGCCACGTAGGCAGGCTGAGGGTGCGCAGGTGCCGCGTGGAAGGCCAGCAGCACCGCGGTGAGCAGCACGAGCACGGCCATCAGCAGCGTCAGGCTGCTCTGGTTCATCTGGAAGAAGTATCGCTGGTACAGGCGCTCCAGCTTGGCTGAGCGGAACTGCTTCGACTGGAACACCTGCACCAGACGCCGCCAGCAGGCTCGCCCGCTCCTGGGGGCCACACCGGCTGCCACCTCGGCCGCCCCAACTGCCGTCGTCTCAGCATCCTCGAAGCCCAGTGCCACGGCCCGCAGCCCCAGCTCTGCGCCCTTGCCTGGGCCACCCCTCCGGATGAAGGCCTCCTCCTGCCAGGGGCATCGAGGTGGGGCTGCAGGGGTGGGGCTGGGTGGCTGCGCACCCTGGAGGCAGCTCATATAGCGCGGTGCACAGAAACCACTGGTCCGAGTCCCGTGACGCAGGCGTTTCTGCCCATTACATTCACCCCAGGCTGTTTTCCGTTCATCCACTTTCGGGACCAGGAGGCCACTAAACCATGACATGCTGCCAGGAGGAAAGGAATGAGATGGTATTAATACCTCCTCACAGCCTGCCACCTCCAGTAGCTATCCTTAACTGAGCACTCCCCATTGCCAAGCTCCAACGCATCATCCTCATAAAACGAGGCTGAGAAGATGATGGTATCCACATTCACCAGAATGGAAACTGAGACAGCGGGAGGTCAGGTAACTTGCCCAAGATCAAGCAGCCACATAAGTGTGAGAACCGAGATTCTAACCCAGATCCAATCTGACTCCAAAGCAGTACACTGAAACATTCACCTCTTCCCTAAAGGCACTGATTTCTGGATGGTTACAAATTCGAGTGCCTGTGTCAATGAGCAAAAACACCCCTAATTCAGGAGAGTGCACACCCTGCACACAGGGGCAGGCACCACCCCACACCAGTAGATTGTTGCCCCAGGAGTCCCAGCGGAGCCTGATCTGATTTTTCAACAGAAGCTGGGGGAAAAAAATGTAGATTTTAATGAAACATCTCCTGATTTTTAAAAGTTGGCAAGTAATTCACATTTTTCAATACTGCAAGCCAAATAAATCAAGTCTACGGAATGGATTCAGCCTGCAAGCTGCCAGTCGGTGACCTCTGTACAAAAGGGAAATCTTTCCACATCGTTCCCCATCACGGTCACACACAATGCACACTTCACCAAGTTAAATTCAATCTCTCCCTCAGGTCACAGCTTACATGAAATTTCCTCAGGAAAGATGTCCCGGCTGTTTGGTCCCCTGTACCTTCTATACATTTCCTCCGTGGTACTTAATCACAATTATAATTAAATCATCCCTTGTTTAATGTGTGCCTCTGCTCCTCTAACTATACATTTTGTGAGGGTGGGGATTATATCTACTCGGCATGCCAAAAAAATGTATACACATGACTTGTATTCGTCTTTTGTTATCGGTATATATTGAGTATTACAATTTTTATATAGTTTTTTCCTTCCTTAAAATGTGTATGCATTTTTCTGGCACCCTCTATTTTGCGCTGCGCTTTTATCCTCAGCACCAAGTACTGAACTTGGCTCATAGTAGGGACTCAATAAATTTATGTTGAAAAGGTAGAAAGCTCAAGGACTTTGGTATAGAGCAGCTAACATGAAATAATAACATAATGATCTTATGATTCTTCACCTTTCTCACTGCACTCAGTCCTCTTAGCCTCTTTGCTGGCCCCCAGGACACTGTGTACAGGCCAGCCTAAAACCTTGCTGCTTGCTGTTCCCTTTGCCTGGAATGAGAGGTCCTCCAGGTCAAAGCTCAACTGTCCCCTTATCGTGAGTTTTCCCTGACCACTCTATTAAAATAGCAACCCCCTTTCCTGGAGCTCCTATCTCTCTCTCCAGCTTTATGCTTTCTTTTTCTCCACAGCTCTTATCAGCAACTGCCATTCTATATATTTTTCTTATTTGTTCATTGTCTGTCTCTCCTAACTGGAATGTCAACTTCACGAGGGCAAGGATTTTGGCCTGTATTGCTCATTGTTGTATCTGCAACACCCCTAGAGTCTAAATAAATGTTTACTGAGTGGACAGATGGATGGATAATACTCCCATGCACGTTCTCTGTGCTTTACACTTTTCAAGGTCCTTTCACATGCCTAATTCCATCTGATCTTCACCAAAACTCTGTGAAGCTGCTCCTATGGCCATCTGGGGGCACAGGACAGATTTGACAGAAAGAAAGAAAAAAAAAGAACAGAGGTCCACTACAGGTTTATATAGCTATCCCAGGTTACAGAAATCAGGAGTAAGCGAATCAGCCCCAGAGCTCAGGTCTCCTGGAGGGAATGTAGCTTGAACTGGGTAGGAGGACCCCATGATAATACCCTCAACATGTCTCCTAGCTGAGCTCAGCTCCAGAGAAGGTGAGGATGAGAGCACTGTCATCCCTGGATGCCTGTGTCTACACCAGGGCCACACTCCTCCGTGCTCATGGGGCACCCTGAGGGGCTCCTTGTACTTAAACCACAGAGCTAACAGCACTCACATTTGTACTCACCAGGGGACAGGAGGACAGTACCCAGCGCTTGCCGCAGGTGGCCACAGGACCAGCTGCTCCAGCCAGACAAGCAGTACTCCCAGCCGATCCCCAGATGCCCACGAAGCAGAAGGTAGATTGTGATCGCTCTGCACAGCAGACACCCCCCACCCCTGGTTCACCCTCTCCCATGTTCTCTTGGCATCCCTTCTCCTATATTCCACAGAGCAGCGCGCTCTTCAGCCCCTTAACATCACCAACAGCACCATCTGGAGGGACAGATCAGAAACCCAAGACTTTTAGTCAGACCAGCATTTTGCCAAAGGTCACCAAAGAAAGCCTGGCTCTTCAAAATACTTCATTAGAAGCACGATCTTTGGAGAGAAACCAGGTTTCCAACCATATTGTGACTATTTGCTAGCCTCATGGCCTTGGACAAGTTATTTAACCTCCCTGTATCAGTTTCTTCATCTGTAAAATGGGAATAGTAACCATTGTGAGGAAAGAATCTAACAGTACCGGTCACATAGTACACAGTAAAATAGTTCTTCTCCCCACTCTACACCACTTTAAATCCAAAACTCTGCCAGTGTCCAAGAGATGGAAAGACAGGAAAGGCATGAACTACAAGAGGTATCACCCCAGCTAGTCAGCTGCCTGGTTCTACGGTCCCTGCGTACTTAGCTGTCAGTCCCCAGAGCTGCTGGAGACAGAGCCCAGAGTGCGATTTCCCACCCCACCCCATGACATTTGCCTCAGCCTCCTCCCACTCGTCAGTCCCCTGACCTGTTCTTCCCCCATCACCAGCACCACTGGCCCAGACCTCTGTTCCCAAAGGACCTGTGTCTGGCCATGTTCCCAGCCCCAGGGAAGCACATCCTATCATCTGGCTCATACTCACAGAGGAAGGGGCAGACACTGTACAGGGGAACGCATGACCCTCCCCAGAACGCTCTGACTCCCACAAGGGGATCGTTTCAGAGCTCTATAATTGTCCAACCAACTGCAACCATCCCACCCTGGGCTCCACTCCAGGCACTGCCCATCTTGGAGAACTCACCCCACGCCAGGCAGGGAACAGGGGAGGGCACTGTTCAAAGCCACAAAACTTCCCTATATGGTCCCCCAACCCTCCTTCTCCAGGAACCCATCACTATGAACCACAGACCAACTCCCTCTTTCCCAGAGACGGTCTCCTGAGCCTGTGCCTCTGACCTCCTTCTCCCTGGGCTCCCGATCGCTTTGCTCTCTACAGATCTGCTGCTCCAGGTACCACAGGCTCCCAACAGCAAGAGCCATGTCCATTCAGCCTGGCAGACCAAGGCCCAGTGTCTCCCAGACCTCAAGTCCCTCCCAAATCTTGATCCGCCAGCCTGACACCCAGAGTCTGAAGCAGGCCAAGGCCCAGCCCCAAGAATGGCTCTGCCCGCTGCTTTGCCCCAACCCTCTTCCTAGCCACCTCCTGGCCATCCTTTCTCCAGGGCCCCTCTGCCCCTGCCCTCCTTGGCAAAAGGAGGCTCCAGGGGATTTAAAAGGATTTCAGAAAGTTCAAGGCAGAAGGCACTGCCCAAGCAGGGCCCTTCAGTGCCAGCACCTCCCACCGTGCTGGGACGTGGGCCTCAATTTCAGGCCTTTCCAGACGTAGAGAAGCCTCCCCTGGGCCTGTATCTGGAAGCCCAGAGGCAGTCCTCTCTTCCCCAGCCTTTGGGCTCCCTAAAGAAGGCTCCCACCTCCACCCCCAACCACACAAGCCCCCCCAGGCTGCTCCACCTCGCAGGGGACTCCAGTAAGCAGAAGGTATGGGGCAAGAGTCCCACCTCCTGATTCCACCTCTATCTTTGCAGTCTGGCCCCAGAGTCGGTTCTGAATCAAGTCTTTTCCCCGGGCCCACCCTGCAGCAGTCCTAACACCACCCCTTTCATTCCCAAGGTCTAGAGGGAAAGGAGGGGGAATCCTGCAGTCAGAGGCATCCCTCCCTCCACCTAGGCTGCTTCCCCCTCCCCGAAATACAATCACTCGACCCCAGTTTTGGAGGCTCGCCCCACGGCCCCGCAGCAAAAACCTCAGGACAGCGCCTCCCCCAGTGCACGCCTTTCCCAGAGGTCGAAGCCAGCGGGGAATTTGCTCCGGGAGGAGGAAGAGACTCGTGCGGCGGGGAATGAGGGCCGGGAGCCTTGAGACCCCCACCACCTCCCCGACTGCCCTCGGCCAGTCCCCAGGGCTTCCCCCAAACACTCTCCAGATTCCCCATCTCTGCTTCCTCGCCCCCCAAAGAAACTCTCGGAACCCGGCGGGAGACCTCCGGCCGCACGGAGCGCCGGGCGCCCGCTTCCCTCCCCCACTCCCGGGTGCGTCTCACCTGCCGGCCAGGGTCGGCGCCTCCCCCCGGCCCCCGCCCCGCCGCCCCCGCGGGCTCCGGCCGGCCGGCCGCAGTCCCGCGGTCCTGCTCCGTGCCCGCGCGTCCCGGCCGTCCCTCCCGCCGTCCGCCGCTGGCCCGGCCCGCGCTCCCTCCCCGCTGTCCAGCGCAGCCGCCCTCTACCCCGGATCCAGAAGTCCCCTCCCCGCCAGCTCCCGGACTCCCCGCCTTAAAGGCACAAGCTCCTTTTGTCTGGGCACCCCTCCTCCTCCCCGACTCCGGGCAGGGCGGCCCACTCCCCTTCCGAGGAACAGGGTAGGGGTGGGGGAGACGAAGGAAGGGGACCCTCCCCTCCGCGCGCCCCCTGCTCTCCTCCGGCCGCTCCCTCCCCCAGGCCTGGGAAAACAAGCGGCCACTGTTCTGGGATCAAGACCCCGGGGGGAGGGGGCCGTCCAGCCGGCTCCCAGTTCCCTCCACCCCGGGCCGCATCCTCCAGCCTTCTCCTCCCGCCCTCACTCCTGGGGTCTCGCAGCGCTCCCGCAAACCCACCCTCGCGCAGCGATTACCCCCAGCCCGCACACGGTGGGTCGGCTTCCTCCCGGTCTGGGACCCCTGGGGCAGAACCCCGCGCCCACTCCTCACCCCTCCCTTCTCCCTCCCCCAACCCCCGCCCGGCCTGCCACTGTCCTGCTCCCTCCCGCGGGAACTCAGCTTAATAATTAATTAAGATTTCATTCCACAAGGCGCCAGGTGTGTGCGGCCTGCTTCCCCGCGCACCACTTTTTTCCTCCTCCCCCAACTGTCTGGGGCACCGGCCGCTAAGTGAACCTGCTACACCCAGAGCCCACAAGGGGAACTGAAAAAGTGGCACTTCTTCGGGCTGCCCGCAGCCCCATTCTCTGTGGGGATCCCCTCCCCCGCACCTCCCAACCTGCACAATCCCTCCCTCAGCACCTTTTACCTAAAGGGTTGTGCTTCCCTGCTGAGGTGGGGGGTGGGGAGGGTGCATTGCTAGGCACACGAACTGAGAAACTGGGATTTTTATTTATTTCCACGTTTTCAAGCACGGAGCAGCAGCCAAAGTTACCAGGGTGATGGGGAAATCACGTGGAAGCTGCTTTAACACTTTGAGGGTTAGAAAGATGGTGTAACCAGAAAAGGGGAGAGGGTTAATTCCCAGGATATAGGTGAGTCTGATGTTAGCAAAAGTGCCATTCCTCCAGAGCTGGGAAGAGGGCAGCTTACTGGGTATCCCCTGGAGGCCAGCTCGTGCGGCCCTCAACCAGACCTGTATCTCCTCCTCTCTTGGCAGCCCCTTCCCCACCCGAAGTCCAACTCGGACAACCTAGGTATCTGTCGGGAACTGCTGGTTCCTTAGACCCAGCCCTCACTGGGGTTCCTAAGCCCAAGACAGAGCTTGAGGGAAGGAAGGGAGGGGAAGAACCAGGAAAATCTGTTTCTATCACTTACAAGGTGTATGTCATTGCACACTATGTATCTTGGGTAAACCATCACTTATTCTCTTGGAGCCTCATCTATAAAATGGGGATGAAACTAACTGCCTTGTCTTTCTTACAGGATTTTGTGAATCAGCTAGAAAAATGTTGGTTAAAATGCTTGAAAATAGGAAATGAAAATGAGAAAGGGAGAGTTTCTTCTGTCACAAATGAGTCTCAGTTGTGCACGCCTGGCCTGTAATTTGACATTTGGGGCCTCTTTGGCTGACTTCTCCCTTTCAAGTAGCTAGTGTTCTCATCACTAACAAAATGTCCTCTCTAACCTGAATCCAGTTTCTGCCGTTTACCTCTTCGCATAACGGTTGTGAGCCACATGGGGAAAATGCAAAAGACAATAGAGAAAAAGAAATGTGTGCATCATGAAATTTTATATTTTGGAATGGAAGGCTTCGGTTTCTTTTGGAATGAAATAAAAAATGGACAGCAACCAAGTAAGCTGAAGAAATATGCTAGGGGTCCATCTCTGGGTGCTTTCAGTCTCCCTGGCATCGGCTACCCTAATGTACAGCTGGTGTGTTCATCTGGCCTCCTGAATTTCCGATTCCTGGAAGGCAGCCACCATCAGCACCTTACACAGAGGATCTATTTTTAGCACTATAGACTATTTGGGCCTTAAAAATTATTCTGGTCTTTTATTTCATAGATAGGAAATATGAGCTAGTGCTAGTCACATGGGAAATACTCAATTATTGAATTTTTAAATGTATAGGATATTAGAGCAGAAGGGGTCATAAAGATGATCTAATTCGGCTACTATACTTTCAGTAATTATAATTATATTATGTAAGCAAGCATTTATATAGCATTTCCTATGTGCCGAGTATTTTTTTTTTAATTTTATTGGGGAATATTGGGAGACAGTGTGTTTCTCCAGGGCCCATCAGCTCCAAGTCATTGTCCTTCGGTCTAGTTGTGGAGGGCGCAGCTCAGCTCCAAGTCTAGTCGCCGTTTTCAATCGCAACCTTGTTGTTGAGAGCTCTGGCTCTAACCATTTGAGCCATCCGGCCGCCCCCACTCCTGGTATTGTTCTAAGCCCTTCTAATTCTCATAACTTCATGATGCTATTATTATCACCTTCACCTTAGAGATGGGAAGAGTGAGGTACAGAGAGGTTTAAAAGTTTCTCCAAGGTCAGAGAGGAAATGGTAGGTCCACATTCTGAAGGTTTGCAATCTCCCTTTGAATCTGTGTTTGTCACCACGGTGCTACACTAACTAGGAAAACCAAGCCTCTGAGATGGGAAGTGACTTGCCCAATCACACAGCTGCTTGGTGACAGAAGTGGCACCAGAACTCATAGTCACTGACGCCAATTCATTGCTCTTTCCAATCTGCCTTACTATGATTATGTCTGTATATATCACAGACATGAATTGTGCCAGGTCTTCCCTGGTATCTCTTCAGAATCACAGACATTCTTCTGCTGGCGGGTGGGCTTTGTCCCCATTTCACTGTGGGGAGTGCGTACATTGAAGGATTTGGGACAGTGGGCCTTTGATCTCTAGCTTCACGACCCATAAAGTGTGAGAACTGCTGCCATTAGCCAACTGCAAAGGGCCAGGGACTCCTCATTGGGCCAGGTTAGAGCCTGGGCCTTCCACCAGCCCTCTCTGTGATAGAAGATTGCATGTGCCAGACATATTTCAGTCAAGCCTTCTATCTCTGACATGCACCAAGGTGTTCTAAAAAGCTTGCAGATGAGTAGCTTGGTAGGAAACATAGAGTCTCTAAGACAGTAATTCTCAGACTTACTCCAAGCCCCTAACAGAAAGGGTTTTCTCAGCAGAACATGATAAAAATTAATATATTAAAATAACTAAATACATAATGTTGTGCTATGCCACATCTAACAGAGTCTAGAATCACAGGCATCAATATTTTAGGAAGAAAAATATTGCAAAAGCCTTCAAATTGAGAAAATTCTATTATTTATTTTTCTTTGAACTGGGGCCAGATGGCTATCATTCTTATTTTCATGAAGGAACACCTCTATCCAGCTTGGGGAACACCAGCCCTGCTGAGCCTAGTTTGAGAATCACTGCAAATGTTCAGAAAGGACCTCCTACCCCAGAATGGAAAATAAACAGCAAGTCCAGGATCAGTTGGAAGGTTTCAACCTGCCCAAAGAGAAGAAGAAAGAGAGAGAGAGAGAGAGAGAGAGAGAGAGGCAGCTAGCATGAACTGTTTCTATTTCTCCAAGTCTAGCTTGGTCTCGATGACCTTGGTTTTTCTAATACAGGCCACAGTCACAGAGTGATGTATTCTCAACCTCTCAATTTCAGGAAAAGGAAATTCCTACAAAGAGTATATTATATGTAAATGCAAGTTCCATATAGCCATAAGTGTATCTGAACAACACGCTATAAATATCCAGTGTTGAAAACACCCTGTAACGTAACAGATGAACGGGCTTGAGTCCCCTGAGCCTTCTCTGGGTTGTTTGGGAAACAGTTAAGCAAGCCTCTGCCTACTCCTTTTACAAAGCAAGGATTGCTTTTACGGTGCAAATAATCATTTCCTAACTTTTCTGTTTTAAAGATCACTTTATGCAGATTACATTTTCTGAAAGTAAGAAAGATGTATAAAGACAACCCACACTCACTCAGTCTAGCAAATATGCCCTGTCCATTTCACCATCCCTAACGTGACTGCTGCTCCCACCACACCTCCAGAGACTTGGCTTCCTCTAGGTCTCAGGGGTGGAAGAGGCGTTGGCCACTGCCACTCCCACAACACTACCACCCATAGGAGTGGAATGATTGACTGTAAAGTCCCGAGGTATCCATACTTCCATTCCCTCTTCTTTAGTTCCCCATCATTCATTCACTCATCCATTCTTCCCACAAATATTTATCGAGTGCCTACTATAGGCTAGGTACTATTCTATTAATAGGTGCTAAGATATAGTAATTGAACTCAGCAGACTGACTCCTGTAAATGCAAGTTCCATATAGGGATCAATTGCAAGTCTCAGGGAGCTTACCTTCTAGCAGGAGGAGACATGAAACAAACGAATAGATGAAAGATAGTGGATGGTTAAGTACAATGATGACAGAAACGGGGATGGATAGGAAGTGATTGAGGGAGAAACCTAGGTGAGAAGCCTTTTTGAGGAAGTGACATTTACATAGAGACCTGAATGACAGGGTCTCAACCATGCAAAGAATCTGGGTAAAGAGCATTCCAGGCAGAGGGGACAACCCATGCAAAAGTCCTAAGACAACAGCCAGCTCCCTGTGTTCAAGAAACAGAAAGACCTGAGGCTGAAGCCTAGTGTGGTGGAAGAAGAAAGTACAAGATGAGGTCAGAGAGGGAGGCATGCCTAGCTAGTGTACAGCTTCTAGGCCAGGGTAAGGAGTTTGGATTTCATTCAAAGTGTAATGAGAAGCCTTTGGAAGATGTTAAGCTTGGAAGTGACATGACCTGATTTATGGTTTTTAAAAGATCATGTTGGCTGCTGGGTGGAGAATGAAGAGCTGCAAGGGAAAACACTTAGGAAGCTATTGTAGTGGTCCAGGGAGAAAGAGCCGTGGCCTGAACAAGGATGGTGATTGTGGGATGCTGAGAAATGGAAAGACTCAGGAAATGTTTTGAAGTTGGAGTACCCTAATGACCTGTCTTGGTTCCTTCTGAATGGTTTATCCATGTCAAATAATCATTGAAAACTGACAAATATTTATCGAGTACCTATTCTATGCCAGATACTGTGCTGAGCAGTGGAAGTTACAGTATAAAGAAGGCACCTCCTCCTAGTCTACTGCCATACGAAGCTCTAGGTTGGGGAAGTTACTGCCAGTCCAAACCCTGCCCCATTTTCAGGGCCAGAGGCACACCCCTCACCCCACCCCAGCACTCTAATGCTAAGCTGAAGTTGATGGGCTTGGGGGAGTGTTTATACTCAGAGAATTGATGCCATAAAAAGAGTCCAAAGTTCTCCCAAGATCTCAGAGCAAAGACCGGGGAGCCCAAAGCTTCGACAGTGGGAGAGGGTGCAGCTAGAGCCATGAGGACGAGAGAAATCTGTTGGTGGCCACACCACTGGTAGTCCTCCTATGGGGTCATTGGAGGCCAGCCGGCAAGAGCCCCGGTCAAGCCGGACTTCCTCAGCCTTCACCACCCCATTCTGCAGTGCAATTCCAAGCTCCCTTAGTAGATTTCTAGGTATGGTGTGCCCTCTGGTGGCATATTCCTAAAACTGCACCCCATAGTTAATAGCTTTTCACTATTCTGTCTACAAACTTCTTCCAATCTACATGCTCCCAAGGGCGAAATGGGAAATTCCGGAAATCCTGGGAAGGGCTAGTAATGTCATTGCGTTAAGGCAGAGGGCCACATCATCTTCTGAGCCTTAGAGGTGTGAGCTAGCTCTGCCATCTATTGCCACATTCGTTTATGAGCTAAACTATTTTTGAGCACCTACTGTGAGCTGATCCCAGGCACCAGCATGTGCAAAGCTGACGGGAGCTCAGATGATCAGGCACTCACACAACAAGCGCTTTGAGTCTGGAACTGGTAAAGTAAAGAAGCTAGAGCAGTGTAGAATTCATTCTGCTGTCGGGGCATGCCTCCAGTGACTGTGGCAGAAGCCGGGAACCAGACTCTTCTATGATTCCTGCTGCTTAATTTCCCTTCGTTCCTGCCTGGATTTTAAGCCTGGTACTCTGTCCTTTCCATCAATTCTGTAAGCAACTTATTCACTATCCTTCCAATCAATGTCTTTTCTGCTCACATTAATTGGAGTCTGGTTTTGTTTTTGCAACCAAGAAAATGACTGGTGCATTGGACAATTGGTCAAACCTCTCTGAGCTTTAGTTTCCTCCTCAGTAAAAAGGGATGATAGCAATGACTTCCGCATGCAAGGCTGTTAAATGAGTGTATTAATTATCTGCTGCTGCCTAACAAATTACCATACATTTAGCAGCTTAAAACTACACACATTCATTATTTCATAGTTTCTATTGACCAGGAGTCTGGGCATGGCTTAGCTGGGTGCTCTGCTTCTGGCTCTCACAAAACTGCCATGATGATGTCAGCCAGGACTGCAGTGTCATCTGAGAGAGTCAAGTCCATGCTCAGGTGGCTGTGGATGGGACTCAGGTCCTGCAGGCTGTTGGAATGAGGACCTCAGCTCCTTGCTCCAGCACAGCAGCTTGCTTCACCAAGCCAGCAAGGGAGTTTGCTTGCAAAATGGAAGTCACAGCCTCTGGTGGCCTAATCACAGAAGTGTCATCCCATCACTTATGCTGTGTTCTCTGAACTACAAGCAAGTCACTAGGCCAGCCCATTAGGCAAGAAGAGGGGATTACCGAAGGGCATGACTAACAGGAGATGGGGATCATTTGGGGCTATCTTGGAGTCAGTCTGCCACAATGAAGTAGCTGTTAATCATCATTCAAGGCCGTGTTCAAAATCCCACTTCCTCCTTGAGAGCTTTTCAAGTCCCTCTTCAACCCACACCCATCAAAATTAACTCCTCTTACAAATGGGGAAACTTGAAGATGTACTGGGTCTTAGATGGGATTATTTTTAATTGTGTTAGGAGAGATGGTGTTATTTTGATGCTATAAGATGTTCTTTTCAAGAGATACTATTGAAGCATTGACTGATAGAACATCATGATGCTCACACTTTTCTTTCAAATGTTTTAGAGTAATAAGGAGAGAGTCATAACATCATTCTCCCTTTGTTTCCTAATCTCCCTGACTCAGTGGTTGCCATGGAAAAAGTTGCTTTTGCTCTTGCCGTAAATGGTTCAGGAAGCCAGCTTTAGATATGTGCACATGAGGTAAGAAGGGCTAAAAGGAATAATATTTAACAAATATCATACTTTCTCATCTGATAAGCTTCAGAGGGCTCCCATTTTAGGGTTGTAGTCATAGATATATATAAATTCATTAAAATTCTTCCATCAACCCTGAACAAAAGAATGTGGAGTGGGGATGGTTGTCACTGACTTATAGATATGGTCATCAATAAAAAAGTGGTGGTCAGCATACAGTATTTCCCCTTCTATATTGTATTTGGTCCTTCAGATCAGGAAGAAAACAGATTCTGGAGAAAGCCCAAGGTGGAGAACCAACTCCCCCAAATCAGTGATCGCCTTGATCATTGCCATCCCCTCATACAGATGTGGTGGGCGGACGCTGAAGACAAGAATCCTCTTTTGAATGGTTTTGACTCAGGTAGATCTCGGCCCGTAGTGCAGGACTTGGGCTTAGGGGGAGGGAAGAGGGAGAAAGATGCTTCAATCGCTGCTGGGTTGGGCTCAGGTCAGATCCAAGCCTCCACCTCTGCTTGCGTCAAGAGTAGGAAGCACGCACCTAGTCGCTTCACACAGTCTTGGAAAAATGATGAACAACTACAGCTTTCCTTTCTGAGCCTCTTCTCTTTGATCTCCACACTCTTCCTTCCAATTCTCTTCCTTTCTCTCCTCCTCTCTAACGTAACATCCTCCCCGACTAAGAAATCTGTCATGAATGCCACCTTAACCAAGTGATCAAATTTAACGTCACCAAAAATGGGACAAACTGACAATAATATACCCCCAAAGCGATGCACTGAGAAGGACACAATGTCACCTATGTAATGGTATTACCAAAAAAATGTTTAACCTAAATCTAATTACAAGAAAACAAATTGAGGTGCATTTTTAAAATAATTGGCCCACACTCTTTAAAAATATCAATATTACAGAAGAAAAAACCCAGCTGAGAAATTGATATAGTTTTAAGGAAACTAGAGAGATATAACTAAATGTAAGGCACGATGCTTGATTGGAACCAATTTTTTTTTTAAGTCATAAGGACATTGGACAGTTGTGAAAATTTGAAACAGACTATATGTTAGGTAATATTTATTGTATGAATGTTAAATTCCCTGAGTGTTTGTGATTATGTAGAAATGCCTCTGTTCTTGGTAAATACATGATGAAGTATTTAAGAATGAAATTGATGTCTGCCGCGAACTCTCAAGTGGTTCAGTAAAACCACACATCTACAGAGAGATAAAGCAAATGTGAAGAAATGTTAACAATCAGTGAATCTAGGTGAAAGGTAAATGCATTTATTGTATTGTTCTTGCAACTTAAGCCCTACAGAAAGCTTTAAAATTTTCGAGATAAAAATTTGGGAAAATGCCAAGCCTTCAGAGTTTCAATGCCATCAGGGAAATACTCTGAATGAGGAAAGTGACAGGGTACTGTGGGTCCCTTAAATTTGCCCCAGAGGTGTGTGGGGGGAATGAAACAGTGAATATTTACGCCATAGGCACACTGCGTGGTAGGTGCCAGCAAAGCAGGGGCACTGAAAAATAAGAAGGGAAAGGAAAAAAAAAATAAATTAATGCCAACATGGTGGCAGGCACAATTCTAGGTACAGGAGATCCACTGGTAAGTGAAGAGGACAGATGAGGCTCCTGCCCTCATGCAACATGCATTCTAGTCCAAAGAGGCAGATAATAAATAAGCAGACAAATAAATTTAAAAAGTCACATACCGTGAAAAGTGTATTGTAGAATCTAGCTACATATTGTATGAATTCAACTATACAGTATGTAGGAAAAGGTAAGACTGTGGAGACAGTACAAAGATCAGTGGTTGCCATGGGTTGGCAAGGATGGGATGAAGAGGGATGAAGAGGCAGAGCACAGAGGATTTTGAGGGCAGTAAAACTATTCTGTATGCTACTGTAATGGTGGATGCATGTCATTCATTATACATTCATCAAAGCCCATAGAATAGGCAACACCAAGAGTGAACCCTAATGTAAATTATGGACTTTGGGTGATCTGATGTGTCAATACAGGTTCATGGATTGTAACAAAAGTCCCTCTCTGGTGGGGGAAGTCAGTTGTGGGGGAGGCTGAGGTGCAGGGGCCATATGGGAACTCTCTACTCTAGGCTCAATTTTGCTGTGAACTTAAAACTGCTCTAAAAAATAAAGTCTATTTCTAAAAGTGTGTTGCGGGAAATTAACATGGTGATAAAAGGTCATCGGAGAGACGTACTTTAGATAGGATGGAAAAGGAAGCCTTCTCTAAGGCTCAGTTTTCTCAGCGATAAAACGAAAGTAGGAGTATTTGCTTTCATGTACATGTATATATGAACGTCTCCTGTAAATTGCTGTGTAACTTCCCAAGTGATAAAGTTTGGAACGACACCTATAACATGTGGGTAGGCAGCTCTGAAATGGAGCCCAGTGATCCTACCTTCTAGTTTTCAAGTCCTGGTGTAATACCTGCCTTCTGAGTGTGCGCTGGATCTAGCGACTTGCTTCTGAGGAATAAAATGCAGCAAGAGTAATGAAAAGTCACTTCCAAAATCACAAACAGACTGACTTCTTCTTCTTCTCTCTCGCTCCCTCAGAAGTAAGCTGCCCTGTTGTGTGTAGCCCTGTGTAGAGATCCACATGACAAGGAAATGATACATCCAGCCAATAGCCAGCAAGGACCTAAGGTGAGGGATTGCAGGAGGCCACCACCACACGCAATGTGTGGTCCTGATTAGGGCCTATCAGCTCTAAAAGACATTTGGGGGCCATTGGGGAGATTTGAATATTGACTGGGATTAGAGAAAATGGAAAATTAATGAAATGGAAAGATGGAGACCGTTGACTGAAAAAAAAATAGGTTCAAAATAGCATGTTCATTATGATCTCATTCTGCTGAAACAGAAGTGTGTGTGTGTGTGTGTGTGTGTGTGTGTATGCATAAAAAAAGACACACCCTACCCTATAATCCAGCAATTTCATTTCTAGGTATATATATATCCAAGAGAAATGAGTTCCTTGTCTACCAAAAGCCACATGTTCAAACAAATTCATAGCAATTTTATTCATTATGGACAAAATTGGAATGATCCTAAATGTTCATCAACAGAACAGATAAAGTATGATATATTCTAACAATGGAATACTACACAGCAACAAAAAAGAGCAAACTGTGATAAATGCAACAGGGTAAACATCAAAAATACACTGCTATTGGAAAGAAGCCAGATACAAAAGAGTACACACTGTATGATCCTTTTTATGTGAAGTTCAAGAACAGGCAAATCTAATCTAAGGTGATAAGAGCTGAAAGAATCATTAAATTACCAAAGGAGGCTGGATATTGACCATGAAGGAGCATGAGGAAAACTTCTGGGGTGAGGGTAATGTCACAGCCCTTGATTTTGATGTGGTTATACAGGTATGTATGCAAAAAAATCATCAAACTTTACATTTAATATTTGTGTACTTCATATGATTGAGTTATATCTCAATTTTTTTTAATTTTAAGAAAAAACATCAAGAAAAATTACACCCCAAGTGTTAATGATGGTAATTTCTGCGTGGTGGGAATACTACGTTTAATTTGTTTTATCTTGTTGCTTATCTGTATTTTCTAATTTTCTACAATCCATAAGTACAGCTTCTATAATAAAAGATTATTTTTTAAACTGCATTCCAAGACTCGATAATATTATTCCTGCTGCCTTGGAGGAGAGTCACAAAACGTACTTGCTACATTATTTTTGAAGGAGAAAGGGGTGTGGCCACACATAATAGGCAGGAATGAAATACTAATCGCTACGGCATCCGGGTGTGGGGACTTGAAGTTCCCAGTGCTGAGCACGTGGAAGGTCAGAGTAGACCAGAGTATCCAGCCCACCCCATGTAATGGAAAGAACCCAGGAAGGAGAATCCAGAGATCCGGGTCTGAATCCAGATCCCACCGTGGACTGACGATGGCCTTTGAAAAGTCATTTAACCTCAGAAGTGGAAGGACTAAGGGTTAGTCACAGTGCGTGGGTTCAAGCCAAGGTCGTAACACTGCAGGAGTTCTGTCTACCACGTGCTGCTTCCCTGTTTATGAGGTTCCTACCCCCAATGAAAACAACTATTACACAGCCATTTCCATTTTCTGAAACGCAGATGTTCCTGTTGAATTCTCACAGAACTTCTTGTTAAGCAAGCTCTGTTCTTCCCCTTTGTTAAAAGTAATAACACTCAGTTGCTGAAATAAATGACTTGCCCACTAGTAAGTGACAGAAATAGGACTTGCCTTCTGGTTTTCAGACTCCAAATGCCGCACTCTTTCCATCAGGCCAGACAGCCTATCCAGAACACTTAACTGAGCCCTCCTCAGCCTGCACCTGCTCCCAGCAGCTCTGCAGTTCTACATTCACCGCAGGACGCCGTTCCCTGGGAGGCGCAGAGGGCTCTGCTCAGAGCATCCATGGTGCCTTATGGTGCTGACTCCAGGACCCAGACTCTATCTGGCTCTGTGTAAACCCAGAGGCATAGAGGAATCCAGACGTCCAATGCTGGGTAGTCACTCGGGTCAAAAGTCTTTCAGTCTCACTTCCCAACCTGGCTCCAGGTGACTGCCAGCTCCGTCTGCCCTCCTGACCCATAACAAGAAGCCACATACTTCACCAACCCTCTTGTCTCCTCCCCAGGATGTTTCTCCCCAAGGCCCGAGTCCTCACTTTCTATCCAAGTCCTGCCTCTCCCTGACAGCCGCTCACAGCTGGTGAAGGAGCAATGAGAAGCAGAGCTAGAGGCAGTGATGGACCCAAGGGGCAGCAGCTGTGAGCAGCTACCACTATGTTCTCTTCAATAATTTATTGCCAGGAAGGCTCCAGGCACCATGCCCTCATTCTGAGCTAGAGACACTCCCACAGCTCAGATCCTTAAATTGAGAGGGGTGGGAGTTCAGGTGGGCCAGGGGGCTAGTTAGAGCAAGCAGAAGGGTACCCAGCCTCTAACACCCTCGCAGCACCATTCGCTCTACTCTTTTCTAAGGGCTCTGATTTGGGCAGAGATCAGGGATCCAGTGAGAGATGAAGGAGCCCAGGCACTGCAGTGAGCATGAGGACCGAAGAGAAAGGACCTCAAACAGAAAACACAGAACCTCACCCCCACTCACTCCAGCTGTACATCCAAGGTCAGATGAGCTTTCTCAGGCCACCCTCAGCCTCTTGTTGGCTTCCTAAAGGAAGCCCAAGTCCCTTCTGTCCCAGACTTCTAGAAGCCCTGGATGCTTTAACTGCCCCTGCTAAGGGACTTATTTCCCCAAAGAGAGCCACTCACCACCCATAGGTCTGTAATCTGAGTCAAACATCTCAGAATCCTCCCTCACCCACCCTCATCCCCTGCATTTGCCCCATTCCCCACCTCTTTTCAAACCCAGCTTCCCTGGCTTATAAACATGTGGGGGTGCAGGAAGAACTGGAACTGACTGACCCCTTGGGCAATTCTGTGATTCTGAGTACAAAAGTGTTAAGAATTTGGCAAGAGCGAAGGAGAAAAGGCAGTCGAGTCTAGGCCAGCTCCCCTCCCTTACGACTCCTCCTCGGGATCCTGCTGCTAATACCCCTTCCTCCACCTGGGGCAGCCCTAGAGTTCTGGTCCAGTTCCAGCCTCATTCCTCACTCCAATCCATTCTGTGCAATTGAAATCACCCATCCCATGTAATGGACCAGGAGGGGAAACCGAGATCTAAGACTAAAGTAAACATGTATCAAGCACCTACTAAGTGCCAGGCTGAGCCAAACTCTGGGCAGCAAGAGAATGAGAGCCAAGCATCTCAACCTTCTCACCTTCCCTCTTTCCCAGGTACCAGAGAACCCCCAATCCACAGAGCAGTGACACTGCCTGCCCCAGAGTGAGCAAGAGATGGGTTTTGAAACCGTAACTGAGAGCCCAGTGCCTCCAGAGAGGCCTGGTGTGGGAAGGAAGGTACAATCTTGTGGGGCATTGTCAGCAAGAAGCTCTTCAGGCATATTTATAGCAAATGCTGCGTCAGGGGACGGAGCCTGAAAGTGCCTAAAAGGATCAAATATCACCACGGGCCCAGAGGCAGAGCCTAAAAAAAAAAAAAAGATCGCAGCAGGAGAGATTGAGGTTTGATGTTGGAGGAACTTCCCCAGAGTAATATCTGGAGTTGGCAATGGGGATTCCCTGTGGAAACTATTGCCGAGCTTGCTCAGAAGAGCCGAGGAGAACTTACTTGGTCTCAGTGGAATAGATACAAAGGATGGACATGGTAATTTTTGTTCTCTGTCCTTGTGGTATACAGATTTTCAAATGCTAAGCCACTAAGAACAATCGTGCAGGTTATGCCTTGCTGAGGAGGTTAAGCGGGGATTGAAACCTAACTGTAGAGCTGGTGCAGAGCTGGGTCTACACAAAGACTCGCCAAAAGCGTGAGCAGAGGCCCTGCCAAATATCCTGAGGTCCTGACAACCTGGGGTCTGGGAGGTCAGAGAATAGGGTGAGCTGACCCCAGAGAGAAAGGATGAAGGCTTCCTGGGAAGCTCTGGGGGCTATATGCTGGCTTAAGGACCTTAAGGGGCCACACTAAGGTATGGCCCCCAGGAGTGTGTGCAGGCTAGGGGCCCCTCTTAGCAGGGTGACAGATACTGTGAGGTCAGCGGGAGAGGGAGACCTGAGTGAGAAAACGCGGGGTGGAAGAGGGTGTGGGTCCCAGACATGGCCCAAAGAGGGTTGTTTTTGCCAGTCATCTGGAGGGGGTCTTGGGGGGCCAGCTAAGAGAGGACAGTTCTGGGGACCTGGGGACTAGGCTCCCAGCTCTAGCTCTGAGGTTCCTACCTTCTCTTCCTGGCAGAAGGGAGAGGGCTGTGTGATCCAGCAGCTGGAGTGAAAATGAGAAAAACTGAAGGTTGCCGAGCTGCCTCTATTCACCTCAGATTCCCTCTGATAGGTTCAGAGAGAAGTCATTGATATTTCTATTTTAAAGAAAGGAGTGGAGAGAGATGGAATTCTAGGCTGTAGGTTCTCAAAGAGTGGAGGGAAACAAGGAGGGAGGGAGAAGCCAGGGACAATTGCTTGACTTGGCCAGCACCCCCCCACCCCACCCCCCCTTCTCCTATGGAAACTAAAGCTGCCCCAAGGCCCAGAAGAGCTAGTCCATTAGCTGTGGTCAGCGGGGGAGTATGGGGGAGGGGGGGCTCTCTCCCTTCAGGTCTTAATGCCAAATGAAAGGCAACGCTTCTGCTCCCTCTATTAGAGCCAACAACAAAAAAGCAAACACAAAAAACAAACATAAAAACCTCTATGCACATTTTTACGAAAACGTACACCACCTCTATATCTCGTCTGATTAGTTGAAGCTGAGTGACTCGGGGGTAGGTAGGTGGTAGGGGAATCCTTGGAGTCACTGGACTACACCACAGTGGGAGGGAAGTGACTTCCCAGAGCGCTTTCCCGGTTAAGTCCAGCTTGAGAAGGAGCTGGGGGTGGAGAGGAGAATTAATTCTCCCCCAATGTAGCTCCCTCTGGAATGAGGGCAATTGGAGGATCAGCTAAACACAGAGGGAGGGATGTCTTGCAAGATCCCCAGGGGACAGGAGGGTTGAGGGCAAGGGAATTAAAAGAAGGGCTAGGAGGGCAGTGAAGCGTCCTGGACCAGAAAGGAAAGCGTTCTAGCTGGTGCCAAGGAGAAGTTGGGGACCCGGGGCAGTCAGCTTCAGGGTGTGTCCGTTTCCACAAGGGTATCTACGACACCCTCCCGGCCCCCTAGCCGTCCTCTTTGGTATGGAGAAGAGTCTAGCATCGGGGTGCTGTGGGTGTGGAGGAACCAATGAGAGGCTGATCCGTTCAGAGGGTGCAAGGAGAGAGCTGGCTGGGGATACACCCCTGCTCCCCCCTTCCCCCGCCAGAACTTGGGCTTGTCCTGTTTGACGTGCCCGCCGAAGGGGGCGGGAGGGGTACCGACCCGAGGAGCGGTCCCACGACTCTGTACTCCCTGCCGCCCAGGCCCTACCGGGTCGCTGCCAGGCTCCGCGTGGTCGCCTCTGGAGACCAGGATGGAGGTAAGAGGGATCTAGAGCTCCAGAGGGACCAAATATCTAAAAAGAGCCCCACAGGGGTGGGAATAGAGTGCAGCCTGGAGTCTCCATACTAGGGGTCTGGAGATGGGTCCGCAGCTCCTGGAAAGAGCGGAGGGAGAGAGGTTTATCCTGGGCTTCGGTGGGGGTCGGGCTCGGAGCTGCGCCCCCTCTGTTCTGGCCAGGGCAGCGCCTCCTACTGGTAGGGCCGAACTCCTGCCGGCGGACAGAAGGGACCCCCGGGCCTGTGCCGCCACCTGGAGGGCTTGTGCCGCCAGCCCGCTAGTGAGTCCAGGGGGCGCTGCAGCCGCTGGGGGAGGAGCCGCCACGCCTCACTCTTCGCCTTCCCAGGCTGAGGCCCGCGGCGCTAGCACCAGAGACCAGAGACGGTAGAGATTCCCCAGGCGCCGGGCGCGTCCCGGTTAGACTGCCTCCAATTCGATCCCGCAGGAGCCACCGGGTTTGGGCCTGGGACGGCGGATGGACGTGGCTTCCCCGAAATCCAGAGGGGGCGCCTTGACGCTGGGGCTAGCTAGCAGCACATGAGCGTTCTTTTTCCATCCGTTCCTCTGCTGAGGTCGGTCGGAGCCGCCACGGGGACCGCGGTGCTTTCCTTTCTCGGGCGCTGGAGGCTGGGCGTGGGAGCACCGAGCTGGGGTCAGGGGATCAGAACCTTCTGCCCGAAGCTCCAGAATCGGGCAGCCCTTGAG
The DNA here is from genome assembly GCF_964194185.1 of Rhinolophus hipposideros. Lineage (NCBI taxonomy): Eukaryota > Metazoa > Chordata > Mammalia > Chiroptera > Rhinolophidae > Rhinolophus > Rhinolophus hipposideros. The sequence goes on from NC_138055.1 coordinate 50,414,102, forward strand.
CTACTCCCGCCCTTCTGCCTGCGGCGGTGGGAATTCCAGAGTCCCTTTTCTGGGGAGGAGATAGAGGAAGAAGTGAGGGTGGGCAGGCGGAAAAGGGATGAGAGCTTTACGGATGGAAGGACAGTGGGAGGCAACCCGATAAACAGAACAGGAATCGTAAAGAGGAAGAAGATGAGACGGAAATGGAGAGAGCAGGACTGAAAGGCGACGGGAGAGGGCGAGAGTGACAGAGAAGGCGAGAAAGGGAGTGAGGGAGGGAGGGAGGGAAGAGGAAAGGGGGAGGGAACCTGGAGAGAGGGAAGGGAGCAGGCGGCGGAGCCAGGCAGGCGTGGGGCGAGGCCAAGCGTGCAGGCAGCAGCCCTTGTGCACAGCTGCAGCCCGGTCCTGCTCCCGCCTCGGAGCCCCTGGCCCCGGGGAGGGGGAGAGGCCGCTAGTCCGGTCTATGTCTTTTTCTGACTCCAGTGCAACCTTCCTGCTGAATGAGGTAAACGGGGAGGGGGGGGCCCTCCCCAGGGGTGGGAGGAAAGCCCCACTCCAAGCTAGGAAAAGGGCCGTATTTGGGGGAGACTGCAGTGATGGAGAGGGAGGGAAACCAAAGGTGAGGCTAAGGGTGAATGAGGGGGCAAGAAAAAAAGGAGCAGACAGAGCTGGCAGCCTCCAAGCACTGGGACTGGGATAGAAGGAGAGGACTGACTGGGGAGCTAGAAAAGAGGACAGAGAGAGGAGGGCTCTGCCAAACTCTCCCCACCCAACCCTCCCCAGGTTCCCTGGGGACAGCCTAGCATCTAGAACACTGGGATATTTGGTTTGGTCCAGATCTTAAAGACTGCTGTGGAGGACTTCCCAGAGGTCCTAGCTCCTGCCTCAGTTTCCCCATTCAATAATGAGGGACTGGGATCTTCTCCGCTTCCTGGTACACTTATAGGAGAAGCTAGAAAGTATTCTAGAGTTTCCCAAGAACTCCAACTCCCAAACCTGGTTATTCAGGCTTTCCTCCTACGTCCTGCTTCCTTGCCTTGGGTACCTGCTAGCTGCCAGTCTAACAGCTCTCTCCTAATAAGAGGGAAGGAGGAATCCTCTCCTGGAATCCGTGTGTTTTTTTTCCCTCAGCTCTCTTCCCTTATGCTCAGTCATGGAAAAGAAAAGGGGTTAAGGGCCACAAGACACTGACAGGCACATGTCTTGTTACAGGACAGAAAGTCACTAGGTTGGCATGAAAACTGGAGTAGGCAAGTGTGGGTGAGGTGAGAAGTAGAAGGGGGTATTGAGTAGCAACTCAAGATAAGGGAAAGAGAGAGAGAGGCTCTGAAGCCCTGCAAGACCCAGGGGATGGGCCCAGGTAAGAGGAACTTGAACCTGTCTCCTGGGGGTGGTTGGCATAGCGACTCATGCTTCAGATGCTTCAGGAGGGAGACCAAAGGAGACTTAGACACTATCGTCCTGTATGGGGATGTTGTCTTTACAACAAGGTGTGTGAGGAAGGAATGAAGCTCATGGCAGATCCACAGTTACCTACAGTCCCTGGGACCCCCTGGTGGTGGGGATTCCCAAAAGGAGAGGCCAGGAGAGTAGATTCAAAGATGGGGAGAGAAGCAGATGCCTCAGCAGCGGTCTTCTTCATTAGAGTTATCTCCCAGAAGAGGGCACCTTGAGGGTCATATTCTCTTACACCTCATGCCTTCTTTTTGCCCCTCTGGAACAACAGAAGGAAATGAAGAGGCAGAGAATAAAAGAGGAGCATATAGGGATTCTGAGGAACTGGGAAACGGCACAAAAGTGAGAAGACAGAGTGTCTGGGAACTTCCAAGACAGAAGAGTCCAATAAATGACCGACCACCAAATGATGCTGGACTCAGGAGAGGGAACTGGGAAAGCGGACTGCCTCTCCCAGTAGTGATTGGTCCCCTCAGTCATTGGGGCTCCAACAAAATTGTTTTCCAGATCCAGCAGGAAGAAGAGACTGTGCAGGGCTGTACCACTCACAGGGTCAGACAGACTAACGACGGTCTTAAGAGTAGGCCCCTTCTCTCTTTTTCTTGCCAACAGCACAAGTGGCATAAGTAGGAAGCCAGTTGGTTTGGGTGGTCTTTCTTTCCCATGAACAGTGCTTTCTCCCATAGGTCTCCTCAAACCCTGTCAGTTTTGGTTTTCTAATTCCACTGTAGCCCAGGAATGTAAAGGGATGAGTAGATTGTTGATTCACCGCCTTGGGGTGAAAAACTGGGAATGGAAAAGGACTGAGCTCCGAAGTCCTCCAGCTGGTAACCTTCTGTCATCTCACATCCCCCTCTAGGTGGTGGGTGCGAGGGGGGCCGATAGGCAGTCAAAATTCAAAGGGAATGCTTTTGCTCAGGAGATGGAAAAAAAGGAGGGAGCTCAAATAGGTGGTGGATCTTTGGGGAAGTTGGCTCAAAACAAGGGCTGCTGCTGCTCGGTCTCTAACTTCAAGTCTCAGTGCTCCTTTAAAGGAGACTGACTGGTGTAGAGTGGTACATGTGGCTCCAACGGGGATACGGGCCACTCCAACCCCATCCTTTTGCTAAGGAGGAAATCTGGCCTTAAGCTAATGACTCTGGCCAGATTTGCCCTTCCCCCTCCCTACCTCAGTCTGTCCAGGACCCCACCTTCTGTCACAGCCACAATCCCCCTACCTCCACCTTCTGGTTTCTTTCCCAGTCCGTTAAACAGCCTAAAACAGCCCCTCCCTGTCCCAATTCCCACGGGTGCCTTGGCAATGCCTGGCACAGTCCTCGGCGAGGAAGTGAATTAGGGAACCCCCCCCATCCTGGCCAGACTAGGATGGAATCTGCCTGTGCACCCGGTGTGGGGCGGCCGGACCCAAAACCTGCCCTCTTGCACGGCTTGGGCGACACGGCCCCTTGCTGCAGGGTGCTATGAGAGGGCCGAGGACCTGGTGTGGCAGGAGCTACTTTCATGGCATTGACGTGGAGTCGCCAAACCCATTCCTCCCCAGTGCCATTACGGGGTTCCCTTGTGGAGTCTCAGGGACCGCCAGGGCCCAGACACGCCTCCCGCTCACCTGGGGCCCCTCCCCCGTCTGCGCCTGCCCCAGCCCCGCCTCTTCTGTCTCCCCATTTTCCTGTCTTCCCCGCCTTCCTCCTGCCTCTATCTCTCCTTTCTCCCTCTCCTGCCTCCCAATAACCTGCGCCCGCTTCTCTCCGGGTTCGGGTCTCCTTTCCCTCCGCCTCTCCGCTCCCCCTCCCCTCCACCGCTCCAGCCCTTTGTTTCCCAGCGGAGTATTTCCTGGGTTGCCGAGCGTCTCAGTCTCTGCATCTCTCCTCGCCCCGCCTTCTCCCAGCCAGGATCCGCCCGCCCTCAGTCTCTCCTCCCCTTCCTCCCCGCCGCCCCTCGGGTCCCTAGGTGCTGGGGGACCCACCTTCTACCCAGCTCCCGTCCGCTACCCTCTCCCAGGCGGGTCTCGGGCTCCCCGGGTGGCGGGCGCCCCAGTCGCCGCCCCCGCGTGCTCCCGGGGAGGGGGGTCAGGTGGGCGGGCACTATTGTTGTAGGAGCCAGCGCCAGATTCCTCAGCGGCGCTCGGGGTGGGACTGGCTGGGTTTGGGGGTTGGGGTGGGGGAAAGCGGTGATTTGAGCTCGGAGCAGCTGGTCTTCGCGGCTCGCTCCCTCCTTCGCGCTCTCTCGTGCTGCGCCGCCGCCCGCAGGGCTGCGGGGCTCGGTGGCCGCTGTCGGGCGCGGCCCGCTGTCCTCGCCCCTGCCTCCAGGCCGCTCCCGCCCCCGGCGCCGCTCGCTTCCCCCCACCCGGACTCCCCCATGTATGACGACTCCTACGTGCCCGGGTTTGAGGACTCGGAGGCGGTGAGTGCCCACGATGAGGGTGGGGGTGGGGAAGTTGGGGTGACACTTCCTCTCCCTTGGACCCTTCTCCCAGTCCAGGACTTTGAAAAAACGTGGCGGGGAAGAGCGTTGCGGGGAAGGGGGGCGCTCCAGGAAAGTGGGGCGATGGATTTTCGTGCCGCGGGTTCCGCGGTTCCCCAATCCTAGACCAAGGAGCATGGGCTGTGTGCAGGGAGGGAGTAGTGTAAGGGGAAGGCTCGAGCAAGTGGCTCCAAAGCCCAGAACAGAAGGGTAGAGGGAGGACTAGAGACCGAGGGAACAGGGGCTTTAGAAAGGGCACACGACATGTCTCAAGTTCCCACAGGTGGATTGATGGGGTCTGAACACGACCGCCTTCAGAGGAGAAGCTGAATTTCTTGGGGAGGGGGACAATCCAGACCTCCTATGACTCAAATACAGGACAAATTTAGGGAGCCTGAGAGAACACCAGAGAATCGGGTACCAGCCTCTTCAGACAGAAAGATCACAAAACTTGAAGACCTCCATTATTCCTTCCCACTTCCATCCTGAGCTTGCCTCATCTCTTCAACCTGCCTCTAGCCCAGCTTCTCTCCCAGACTGGAAAGTGGGCACCCAGCACATGGGTGGGCCAGCTGACTGAGCCCCATCCAGTCCGTGCCTCCTGCTGAGGCATCCTCAGAACAGCAGGCACCCTGAGCTCCTCTCAGCATGGAGGACCTGAAGCTGAAGCCAGAGGAGCTGAGGGCCTGGGGATGGAGAGGAAGCTCTTTGCTCAGAGAACCAGGCAACCGATAAATATTTAATTCTCCTTTTTGCTTTTATCTCCTGACCCACTGAGACAAATCAGCTCATTAGGCAGTGATTCCCGGAGCTCAGGGAACATGGAGAGTGCCTGGAAGGATGGAGCAAAGATGGGGAGCTGCTTCTCGGTGCCTTCTCTCAAACATCCTGCAAGAAGGCCTCCTTAGAAGAGGACCACTAGATGGCTTGGAAGGGGTCCTTGATAGGCGTAGAGGGTAGAGCACTCCAGGATCGAAAGTGGAGTGTTTGAGTCTTCTCCCATCTCTTGCTGCCCAGCCCAGGATAGATGAGCTCTAGGGCTCAGAATAGGCAGCTATCAGTCCTTTCCTGGGCTCCTGCTGGGCCAATTCCCCATTGGGCCTCTGGGCCTAATTACATGGCAGCTAGAGCAGATGATTTTCAAGGCTCTGGTGGACACCTCTTTGTGACAGTTGAAGAGACAGCTGGTATGGCCCAGGGTGCCAAGGTGAGCTTGAGAACAAACCTTCCTGCTTGGCTGGAGGGCCCTAGAAGATTCTTCCCATCGCTGGTGGTAAGGCAAGAGCTGTTGCAAGGGAAAGACTGACATGTAGACTGCGTTAGGGGCAGCCTGCTAACCCATTGCTCACTCCCCATCCCTTTCTGGGCCCTGGATCACCCTCCCCCACTTCCCTTTCTCTTGCCTGGCTCCTTGCTCTCCCTGAGGTCCCCTCTGAAGCAGTAGGAGGGAGATCAGGCTCTAAATAAATCCACTGGCTCATCTCCCTCCTCTCCTTCCCCCGTGCCAGGCAAGAGTGGAGCTGCAGCCTGCCCACACACTCACCAAGCAAGGGGGGCATCACTAGGGCACTGTGCCAACTCCTGGCAGCTCCAAAGTACTGAGCCTCTGGCTGCTCTGGCATAATGGGGTAGGGAAGGCAAGACCCCAGAGTAGGCCTGGAAGGGCAGCCCTGGCCTCCCCAAGTGATACCAGAGCATGAAAGATGGGTGAACTCTGAGGACTTGGGAATAATAGAGAGGGGGTTCCATTCTGAGCCCAACTCATTAAACATTTAGGGAGAGATTCTATCATTCCTATCCTAGAATGAGAGGCCAGGTAACCCAGATACCCCAGGTAGGGACATTAAGATGACTAAATTAGGCTGAGAGCCTGGAGAGCCGAGATAAAGGCCAGACTCCTCTTCCAGCACAGGTCAGGGCATCTAAGAGGCATCTGACGGAAACTTATCAAAGTGAATGATCATCCTGCCTTACCTCCTGCCTCCTGGCCTGTTGGCCCCTATCCGCTTCATTCAGCTGTCTCCCACATCTAAGACCCCTCGTACATCTAAGACCCCTGGAAGGAGATCCCACACTCTACTAACAATGCAAAGGTTCTTTCTGGGGCTCAGCACCCTTTATCCTACTGCCAACCCAGCCTTATTTTGTTCTCAAGAGAGATGAGGAACAGCAGGCAGAATCTACTTCTCTGTAAAATGAGAATTTCCCACCTGTGCTGTCTTCGTGTCTTCCGTCTACCCCAGACATTGACTTTAGCTTACGCTCTAGAGCCTGGGCAGATATCAAGCTGACCTGCCCTCTTGCCTGTGGTGGGACTGGGGCAGAGGGCATGGCGACAGCAGGTGTTTGAGTCTGTCTTCCCCACTGAGAGTCTGGCCTCTGCTGCCTTCTGTAGGTGCTCATGCACCGCGTGCGTGAAGGAATGTTCCTCAGGTTGAGAATATCCTAAAACCGCTTCTGTTAATACACACACATTCCCACGTGGACCCGAACTAGGTTCCTATTTATCTCTGCCACCTTGTACCTCAGAATTGATGGAAGTGCCACATCAGGCCTCTGATCGTAAAGAGGGGAAACTGAGGCAGAAAACAAAAGCTTCCCTTTTCCCTACACTGAGAGGGACACCCAGACATCCTGACTTCTACCCTCCTGTCCTAAGATCCAGCTTCCTTTACTCAATTGTATGTCTTTCTCACAGCCTTGAAGGTGAGCTCTGCAACCCTCCAAATGCACCCTTGTTGCCCAAAGACCCTGCCAACGGGCAGGACTCAGACACTCTTCCTGGTTAAGGTTACCAAAGGCCCCCGCCCCTACATCCTCAGGGTACTGCTCCTCTGGCTGGGTTGCTGGGCACCAACATGGCCTTCCTCCAGGATAGGCCCCTTGGGGGAGGGGTGGGGAGATATGGGCCAGGTGGTGGGTGTGGCCCAGCCTCACACACCCAGGGAGATAGCTTTGTGTTGCCTTCTTAGTCGGTGTCCTTTGCTGCCCACACCTGGCCAGTTGCCCCAGCACGTGTGAGAGGAAAGAAGATGGGGGGTGGGGATGGGGGGGAGAGTATAGAGGAAGTAACTTCCAGGAGTTGGGTAGCTCTGTGTCCCCTTCAACCTGGAAAGGTAGGGACTGGGGAAGATGAGACCTAAGGGGTGGATGGCTGTATCCTGACACTCAGGACCAGGGCCATGCCAACCAGCATCTCTTGACTGTTCCCAGCTGGCTGTATTCCTGCCAGGCATTTTAAAGGGATAAAGTCTAGGTTGCTTTGCAGGCTGATGTGAAAAAGAGAGCTCACTGGGTCGCCTGGATTCAGAATCATCTTCAATATATCATCTTCAGTACATCTCCCTTCCCTCCGCCTGGGAGGATGTGGTAGAGGGAAGAAAAGGGAGGAAGGAGGGAAGTGAAGGCTCTATTCAAAGCTGCAGTATTAATAGTCTTGGGGGGAGGGGCCCAGATCTTATCACATGGATTGGGGGGCTTTCCTACAGCGCTAGAGGAACTATGGTCCTTCTCAGGGAAATCGGAGGGACCATTGGGGTGTGGCCACCCCTATGGACATGGAGAGGCTGGGGTTCATGGAGGCACTACTATAGGGGTCAGAGAGTGCTTCTATATTCCCTTCCCACCTGAGCCCAGGGGTCACAGCCTCTTCCCCGTGGCAGGGTTCAGCGGACTCCTATACCAGCCGCCCATCTCTGGACTCAGACGTCTCCCTAGAGGAGGACCGGGAGAGCGCCCGGCGTGAAGTGGAGAGCCAGGCTCAGCAGCAGCTCGAGAGGGCCAAGGTATCCTCTTGCTTGTGGGCTGGGGGCAAAACAGGCCAGGCTGGATAGAATCTGTGCTCCGTCCTAAGTCCCGAAGGGTCACTGGGCAGGATGTACCTGAGTGTGAAAGATTGTGCGTGTGTGTGTGTGTGTGTGTGTGTATGTGTGTGTAGGGCAGACGATGCCTTCCCCTCCCCGCCCTCTGCTGATGGGATACTGAAACTAGAAGGGGTGCTCTGAGGCTCCCCTCGTTGACACTGATGACCAAATTTTCTAGCACAAACCCGTGGCATTTGCTGTGAGGACCAATGTCAGCTACTGTGGCGTACTGGACGAGGAGTGCCCAGTCCAGGGCTCTGGAGTCAACTTTGAGGCCAAAGATTTTCTGCACATTAAAGAGGTAACCAACCCCCTTCCTTCCAGATAGTAGCCACATAATTTCCCTGCTCTGCTCCAGTCTCCATGCCTCTTACTTTAGTCCTATAAACAAATCCCTGAACTCAACTCTTGTCCTTAACTCACACCCGGACACTTCTCATATACAAGATGCAATCCCCAGGGTCTCCATCCGAGACCTGGCTTGGGCCTCCGTCTCCATATGTGGAAAGTGAGCAGTTAGATTAGCTGTCTCTTAGGTCCTCTATGACAGCTGTGATGCCTCCTGTGGAAATTTTGGGAGGCTCAAACCTGGCTGTCCCTTCTCCTGCCCCTTCTCTTTGTGCTGCTGTGTCAAACCAGCCCTGTGAATGCCTGCCTGGCTCCTCCACAGCTAGGGCTGTGGCCTGGGCCGCCTCTTCTCACTGTCTCTTCCCGCTCCACCCTGCCCCCAGAAGTACAGCAATGACTGGTGGATCGGGCGGCTAGTGAAAGAGGGCGGGGACATTGCCTTCATCCCCAGCCCCCAGCGCCTGGAGAGCATCCGGCTCAAGCAGGAGCAGAAGGCCAGGTGAGAGCAGGGCTGTGACTCAGTAACACCCCCCCACCCACACACACACACACGTGTGCACTTTACCTGAAGCCTGCTTCACTGTACATGCATGCATATCCCACCCCCAATACATTCAGACCCGCTATACACATTTACACCGCACAAATATACATACATACACACAGATGCACGTCACACACACCTTCCTCCCTAGCTAAAACATAAGGAAATATTTACAACTGTTAAATAATGTGTAGAGCATATACATACAAAGACGCTTACTGATCTCTCTTGCTGCTCTCAGGAGATCCGGGAACCCCTCCAGCCTGAGTGACATTGGCAACCGGCGCTCCCCTCCTCCGTCTCTAGGTAGCCTCCCCCCAACTCACCTGTCTTGGGTAGGTGGGTTGTTAGGACACAGGGGGCAAGGAGATTCTCCCCAGGTGACCTGTGTGAGAAAGGGTTGGTGGAGGGGTCAAAATAGCTGGGAGAAGCCCAGTGTCTCCCCGGGGGAAGGGAATACATGCCCCCAGGGCCTTTCCCCCCTTCATCAACTTTAATCTTTTATTTCCCTTTTCCAAAAAGCCAAGCAGAAGCAAAAGCAGGTGAGTCAAGGAAGGGACCTGGGCTGGGGGGCTCATGGCTTGTGGCTGTGGGGACAGGCTTCTGGGCAGTCATTGTGGAGGGGCAGCAGGACAGACAGGGGAGGGAGCCCAGCACTTCTGATCTCCCCACTCCAGTCAGGCAGAGGGCAGACCACAGGGCCATGGCTTTGCCTGACCTCAGGTCACTTCTGCAGGCAGAACATGTTCCCCCTTATGATGTGGTGCCCTCCATGCGGCCTGTGGTGTTGGTGGGACCCTCTCTGAAAGGTTATGAGGTGAGACCCCAAAGAGTTACCTCTACCCAGCCTGCCATGCGAAGGCCCCGAGGGACAGTGGGAGGGTGTGTTGTTTCTCCCCACCCGCCATCCCCCAGGTCTGGGTGGAAGGGGTGGGCTCCAGGGCCATGCCTGGGGATGCTGCCCCTCTCCAAGAGGGCCCTCAGTCCATTCCATGCCTTCCCCCCTCCCAACCTCGCCCACCAGGTCACAGACATGATGCAGAAGGCTCTCTTCGACTTCCTCAAACATAGGTTTGATGGCAGGTAAGCTGCCCTGGGCCGGAGTGGTGTGAGAACCAGGCAGACTATCACTGCCTCCTTCCAGGTGTCTGCAGCAAGGTCTGCTCTGGAGGGACAGTTAGGAGTAAAGAGGTCCTGGGTAAGTCGGGCCCAGGGCTTGACATTTAGAAGTGAGCTGGAATTCTCCACCCCTGCCCCAGGATTTCCATCACCCGAGTCACAGCTGACCTCTCCCTGGCAAAGCGGTCCGTGCTCAACAATCCCGGCAAGAGGACCATCATTGAGCGCTCCTCCGCCCGCTCCAGCATCGGTGAGCAGTCCCAGGCGCCCACTTTGCGGTCCATGCAGGCCTCACCGAGAACCCTCTTCCTACCTCTCTCTTCCCCAGCTCCTTCTCCACCTGCCCCAGGATCGAGAACGCCCCTGATGTCCTCAATTGCCTGGGCTTTGCCTGCCCAGGCCTTGACGAACACCTTCTCCCTCCAATTCCTTCCCTTTCACCATTGGGGAGAACCCCAAGCCTCATTGGAGGAAGTGGGTGGAGCAGCCAGTGAGCATTGTGGCTCCTCCCTTTTTAGCTGAAGTGCAGAGTGAGATCGAGCGCATATTCGAGCTGGCCAAATCCCTGCAGCTGGTAGTGTTGGATGCTGACACCATCAACCACCCAGCACAGCTGGCCAAGACCTCACTGGCCCCCATCATCGTCTTTGTCAAAGTCTCCTCACCGAAGGTGAGCAGTGGAAATGCAGGAGGCCCCCAGGGTTGTCCTCCGAGAATGGGCTGTAACTCAGCTTGGTCCCTGCCCCAGCCTGAATTCCCTTTTCCTGATGCCAGATCACAAGTGGGAGACATGGCCAGTTCCCTCTAGGCCCAGCTCTGCCCAGGATCCCCAGGCCTCGCTCTGCTCTTTCCCCTCAGGTGCTGCAGCGGCTCATCCGCTCCCGCGGGAAGTCACAGATGAAGCACCTAACTGTCCAGATGATGGCATATGACAAACTGGTTCAGTGCCCACCGGTGAGTGCCTGGGAAAGCTACTCCGGTGCCTTCTGCAGTTGTTTTCCCTGGGGTTGGAAGAGTGATGGGGACGGTGGGGGCTGCTGCTGAAAGGAAACCAATGCTCCCCCTTCCCTTTCCCTGCGCAGGAGTCATTTGATGTGATTCTGGATGAGAACCAGCTGGAGGACGCGTGTGAGCACTTGGCTGAGTACCTGGAGGTTTACTGGCGGGCCACACACCACCCCGCCCCCGGCCCCGGCCTTCTGGGCCCTCCCGGTGCCATCCCCGGGCTTCAGGTAACCATTTCCAATGGGCACTGATATTCCGGCGAAGCCAGCCAAAGCAGGGCCCCTCCCCGCCCAGAGGCTCGTCCTTGGCCTACAGTTTGAAGGCCAAAGGGTCAGAGAACTCAGCTGTGCTGGGGCAGATGCACGAAGGAACTTCCTGATGCGAGAGGGAATAAATCAATGAGCTGGTGAACCGGAGGTTACTTTTCTAGAAACACACTCTCAAAGCTTTCTCTGGTCTGTCTTGAAGGCAGAGCCTGAATGTGGCAAGAGTCATACGCTCCAGTTTTCCATATCTGAAAAGAAAAGATGCTCCAGTATGCTTCCGTTCCTTGCACTGTTTCCTCTACCCGGGAACTGATTGTTGAAGGGGAAGAATCCCACTTCCTGCTAGAGGTGGGAGCCGGCCAACAGGGGGTCTGCACTGCCTCACTTAGAGCTGTTGTGTTGCCCCCAGAACCAGCAGCTCCTGGGGGAGCGTGGTGAGGAGCACTCCCCCCTCGAGCGGGACAGCTTGATGCCCTCAGACGAAGCCAGCGAGAGCTCCCGCCAAGCCTGGACAGGATCCTCGCCACGCAGCTCCCACCACCTGGACGACTATACGGATGCCTACCGGGACCTGTACCAGCCCCACCGCCAACACACCTCAGGGCTGCCGAGTGCCAATGGGCACGACCCCCAAGACCGACTCCTTGCCCAGGACTCAGAGCACAACCACAATGACCGGAACTGGCAGCGCAACCGGCCCTGGCCTAAAGATAGCTACTGAATGCCTCCTGCTGCCCGACCCTGGCAGGCACAGGCACAGCTGGCTGGGGCACCCACTCCAGGCAGGTTGGCGTTAGACTGGCATTAGGCTGGCACTAGGCTCAGCCCCCGCAACCCCCTGCCCAGCCCCAACTCCAGGGCTGCCTATGGTCCCAAAGTTCTGGAAGAAGCAGGGGGCCCCCTCACCTCCTGGGCAGTGACCCTCCCCTAGGCTCCCATTCCAGGTACTAGCTATGTGCTGCACCCCTGGCACCTTCCCCTCCTGCACAAGCTGCCCCACTGGGCAGTGCCCTCAGGCCAGGACCCCCTCAGCAGGGGCCTTCCCACCACTCAGGGAAGGGATACCCCCTCAAAGTGAGGAGGGTGGGGTGTGAGCAACATGGTATGAGGAAGAAACAAGGTCCCTGAGCAGACACAGTCCTAATAGTCAAGGGACTCGGGTTGTGCATTGGGGTCCGAGAGCTGCCACTCAGCTCACTGCCACACTAGAAATGAGACAATCAAAGCCCAAGGGTGGGTGGCATTGCCATCCTTCAGCTGCGTGGGGCACCACATACAAGCCTGGAGCAGCAGGCCAGCTAGGCTGGGCCAGAAGCCTCACAGCTGATGCTCTAGAAAGGGCTCTCCTCACCCTGCCGGGACGCTTCCTCATACCTGACAGGACCAGCAACCAGGAGTACGGCCAAGCTAAACGGTGGATGGGAGCCAGCCTGGATTGGGGGTTTGGGAAAGGCGGGTGTTGTATAGCAGAGAACGTATGGAACAGCTTTGGGGGCCTCTTTGCTCCCCTCATCCTTTTGCTCTTGCATCTGTCATTCCTGTTCTTGGGCCTCATGCCTCCTGGGAGATATGGGCCCCCAACTTGACTCCCTGATTCATAGCTGCTGCTTGTTAAGTTAGGGTTAGATGGGGAGAGACAGGACCCAGTGGACAGCCCCCAGAGGCCCCATCTGCCCTTGCCTTATGGCTCTAGTGTGTGACCTACAGAGCATGCTCCACAAGACCCTGTCCCACCTGTCATCACTAATAAACACCATGCACAGTCCCTCAGGCTCCTGTTCTGTCTGCTCAGGTGGCTGGTTCCTCACTGTGAGGCCCAGGTCTGGAGGAGGCCAAGAAGTATCCTTACCTCCTTTCTCACAAAGGACCCACTGAGCGGAAAGGGCAAAAGGACGGAGCTGGGGGAGGAACCATATTCCCAGGAACCCCAAACCCACCCCCTCATGCCGAGGTGCCTGGAGGGAAATGTTCAGCAGCTCAGAAAGGACTTCCTGGGGAAGGAGACAGGGAAGAGGCTTTGTCACAGCCTTCAACTGTCCCTGCCTCAGGCCAGAGGCCCTAGAAGCAACTGCAATGCAAACTCCATGTGCTTGCCCAGGAACTTGAGGAGCACAGAGAACACACGATGAATAGCAGCACTGGCAAGGACCCAGGCCCTGCAGCCCTCTCCCCAAACCTAACTCAGCTGGCCCAGCCCATCACTCCATAATGCTTCTGTGCCCATCTCCATCCTCTCCCCTGAGCAGTGACCTCAGCAGCTGGGGAGCCAGGAGCAAAGGGACTAGGACAGTGTCAGGCACATAGCATCAGGGTGCGAGGTCCTGATCGTGTATCACTGGGCAGTTTCACAAGTGCTTTCCTTCCTCACCCTTTGCAAAGCTCCCTAGAGGGTGTCCAGGTCAGAGCGACACGTCATGTGAGGCTGGAGCAGGGCGGGAAGACACACCGTGGTCCTGCTATCCTCAAGTGCCTGCTGTACTTAGATTATCAACTGAGACCCCAGGCTCTGCTCCGGATGTGACCTTTCACCTCCCAGTGTCTTCTGTGGCACCAGGAAGAACCTGGGAGATGAGTTTAGCCAGAACTACACACAGCCTTCATGTTCATGTGTTTATTCTTAGAACATACAAACTCATCTTTTCAGAGAATAGAAATTTCACTCAGGGACTTCAAGATGGACACAGCCAGCTCACCCTGTCCCACATCAACTAAAAAAATTCCCCGGATGAGGGATGCCTTGAGTGCACCGCACCCCTTGGTACAGGGGCCGTTCACGGCTCTAAACCAGGCTTTCACTTGTTTTATAATCCAAAAGGGCAAACGCTATCAAAATGACATTAAGAGTCCAAGGTCCACAGTCCTCACAGCGCCAGATCCCCTGGGTCACCCAGGGCTGTGATGTGCTGCAGCACGCAGTTAAGTCTCGGCCTAAGAAGCCCCTCCCCGCAGCTGGGTTTCTGTTCAGCCTGGAAGGCAACGCCAACTGGCTACCCCCTGAACTGGCAAGAGCTGATGGCCCAGTGCAATTCCAGAGCCCACCAGAGGGGCACAGCTGGGCCAAAATCTGTGGTAATCGGTTCTCCCTGCGTCGGGCAGCAGCTGCCTCTCCTTTTGGAGCCCCCCTCCAGGCCTTCAAACCTGAGGGTCTAGGTCAGGGCGTGTGATTGTTTCCTAAGGCCCCATAGAGTGAGGAGCTGGAAAGAGAGATGGAAGAGTCCTGAAGAACAGGCTTCAGAGCCTGCCTTTAAATGCGTGGAAGAGTGCTGTGTCAGGCAAAGATGGTCTCTTCTCTGCGCTTCTTGGTGAGGATGGTACCGGGCTTGTGCTGGGCATCTGGGTGGTTGGCTAGCTCGGGGGGGCAGGAGGACACCGGGCTCTCCAGGATGGCCTGCTTCAGCTCATAGAACACAGCAGAGTCCTCTTTGGTGAGGAAGGTGATGGCCACACCACTCTTGCCTGCTCGACCCGTACGGCCAATTCGGTGGATGTAATCTGGGGAGGGATTGGGGGGAGGGGTAATGTCACTCAGGACGCCAGGCCACATGCCCTGGAGAGCAGTGTCTGAAGCTTTTGCTTTTCAATGCATCATCCTCCCCGCACCTCCACAGGCAGTAAACAGTTTGTGCTGCCTACCCTACCCCTTCAGTGCCCCAAGACCACTACTGTGGGGTCATCCTACCGCACTAAGACAGGGGCCCAGCTCCGCTCTTCCCCCAAAACAGAATGCTGTCCCAGGTGCTGTGAGAACACACGCACGAGATAGAGGGTAGCTCTTCTCCCTGGGACCAGCAATCCTAGACTCGGAGCTATGAGAGATGGTGGCAGCAGCCTCCTCAGAGCGGCACCCCACTTCAAGTGGAAAGAGACAAGGATCTCCCTTTACCCAGACAGAAGCTGCTTTCCCTGCACTTACCTTCAATATTTTTGGCCATATCATAGTTGACCACCATAGACACATCTTGGATGTCAATACCACGACCTGCCACATCTGTAGCCACCAAAATATCCTTGGCCCCAGCCTTGAGGTTGGACAGTGCAAACTCTCGCTGCTCCTGGCCTTTTCCACCATGTAGCGTACAAGCATTGTACTGTTGGGAGAACGGTGAGGTAAAGAAAAAGCAATGGGAACATGGAAAGACACAGACAATAAGAGAGTGGGACAGATGGGGAGGGTTGCAGAGAGCAGCACAGGAGGAGGGGATGGGGCAGGAAACAAGAGTAAAAAAAGAGTGCCATTACAAGTTAGGAGAGAACAAGTGAACTGAAGAAAGGATGGGAGAGACCAGGTGTGCCGTGGCAGGGAGAGCCAGGGCAAGGTCAAAGGTCATATCGGGTGAGATGTAGAGCCAGACAGATGAGTAATCAAAGAGAGAGTGTGGGTGGGAGATGAGGGTGGAAAGCAGGCACCAAGAAGTTGAAGGCAGTTTAAGCACAGAGTGGAGAGGACACACCCTTCCCCTCAAACAGCAGTATGAGGTGGAAAAAACACTGATCTCCCTCCTGATGACCCCGTCCCTTCTCCCAAACATAAACACAACCAACTCTGACCCATTCTAGTCCACATCCTCAGATCCTGCCAGGATACATGTCTCAAAACCTCCCACTGGCCCCGGCCCACTTAGAGGAAGACCGAAGGGAACTCTAGATGGCACTGCTGGGATGGACAAGAGCCAGAGCAATTGCCCCAGACCGCCTTATCCCTATCAAAGCTCCCTTTTCCTTCTGGCCCTGACTTATTGAGTCCCGGAGAGGTTCTGAAAGCAGCACCAAAGAAACCAGACTTTGCCCTCCCCTGCCAGACACACCCCCATCTTCTCCAGGGATTTGGCCAAAACATCACAGCCCTTCTTCTGGTTGACAAAAATGATGATGGGTGGATCAAAGCCTTGCTCCAAGATCGCCAGCAGCTTTTTCCTGGGGAGAAGAGGAAGAGAAAAATGAGATGCCTACTAGCCTCCAATCCAAGTGAAACGCTCACCCCTGATCTACGACACCAATTCCAGGCTCTTCAATGCCCGTGGCATGCTGAGTAAGAAAACAGAAGCTCTTCAGCATGGCAGAACAATCGTCCTCCGTCCAGCCACCACCCGCACTGAAAAAAGTCCTTTCTCCATCCCATTTCCTCTGGTTCAGCTGCCCCCGTACCTCTTTTCTGATTCTGACATGAGGAAGACCTTCTGTTCCACACGTTCGTGGGGCTTGCCTGCAGAGCCAATGTACACCACAGCAGGTCGCCGAAGATAGCTCCGGGCCAGACGCTCCACCGCTGGCGGCATGGTGGCCGTGAACATGACTGTCTACGAAAGCAAGAGGCTCAGCCTCGGGCCCAGGCAGACACAATCACATGTCCTACCACAGGCAGCTCAGCCCAGGCTGAAGAATCTAAAATGAGCCACGGTGTATGCTCTGATAGCCACCACCTTCGGAAATAGTGTCTTTTGCTTTCTCACTTCTTTCTTCAGTACCTGTACTTAATTAACATCTTAGGACAGGAAGGGCTGAGAGCATTTGCTAGCACCTACAGTGGAATCATTTTTCCAGGGTGCAGCTAAATGGCTACACTGCTACAACTGTCAGAGGACTGTACATTTTGGAAACACGTTCTCTGGGCCCACCTAAGGCAAGAAGGGCTCTAGAGTAGGTTTGGCAACTTGCCACCCTTTTCCCAGCCCAGGGAAGCAGACTTACTTGGCGGTATTTATGTTTTCCTGACTCAAAATTGGCCAACATCTTCTCGGGGTCCTCAGCCTCATCCGTGTCCGGCTTCTGGTTGCTGACAGGCATGTGTTCCAGGATCTTCTGGACGTCTGGCTCAAAGCCCATGTCAATCATCCTGTCTGCCTCATCCAGAACCACATAGGTACAACGGCTCAGCACCAAGTAGCGGTTCTCCAGCACATCAATCAGACGTCCTGGGGTAGCGATCACAATCTAGGGGGTACAGGGGAATCATATGCAGCCCCAGCAGGTACCCTTTTCTTCTCCTTCCTGTGAACTATCTACCCACTTGGACAACAGACCCCCAGTCTTAGGAACTTGGACCCTAACCTCCAGTTATGTTTGGCACTGAAGTTTCTTGAGAACTGGCATAAAATCACTTACTGCTATCTTGGAGTTTTTTCAGGAAGGAATCAGGTCTCTGAATAAGATCCAGAGGATAGACAGAGGGGGCAAAATCAGAAGGAACTTGCTTAGATGGAAGAGAGACTAAAGGATACTGTGGAAATTATATAAAGGGATTACGATAAGAAGTCTGTAGAAAACTCAATTCCTACAGCAGATTTCTTATAAAAAAAGCTTTCCTCTCCTATCCTGAGAAGAAGGCAACACACAAAGTCAATGACTTGGTCTGGCAGCGATTAAGAGCATGGGCTTCGGGGCCGGCCCGGTGGCTCAGGATGTTGGAGCTCCGTGCTCCTAACTCAGAAGGCTGCCGGTTCGATTCCCACATGGGCCAGGGGCCTCTCAACCACAAGATTGCCAGTTCAACCCCTCAAGTCCCACAAGGGATGGTGAGCAGTGCCCCCTGCAACTAGCAATGGTAACTGGATAAGGAGCTGAGCTGCGCACAACTAAGACTGAAAGGACAACAACTTCACTTGGAAAAAAAGGCCTGGAAGTACACACTGTTCCCCAATAAGTCTTGTTCCCCTTCCCCAATAAAATCTTTAAAAAAAAAAAAAAAAGAGCACGGGCTTCGGAGATGAATCTCAGCTTTGTGCACTGGCAGCTGTGTGTGACTCTGGACAAGTTACTAACTTGAGCCTCAGCTTCCCCTGTAAAATGGAGATACCCCTACCTACTCTGATATGGCTGTGAGAACTAATGCTGTGTACAGTCCAATCCCTGGTGCGTAAGCTCTCAATAATAATACACGTCTATAGAAACCAGCTCTTTCCTTCATTGGACTTATCATCTATGGCAGAAACTAGAACGAGAGCCCCAAAACCGCACAGCCCAAATGGCAGGCTGGCTGCTGGCCAGGTGAACAAACCTCACAACCCATGCGCAGCCTAAAGCCCTGGTCTTCTCTGGAGATGCCGCCAATGACAGCCACAGTGCGGATGCCTAGTGGCTTCCCAAACTTGATGGTCTCTTCCTCGATCTGCTGAGCCAGCTCACGGGTGGGGGCCAGGATGATGGCATAAGGGCCCTGGTCTGACTCTTCGATCCTGTGGTAAACGGGGCATCCCACAGTTTCATGAGCTTTGGTTCCCATCCAACCACAAACAGGAACAAGACAAAGACACACTTAAGGGAAGTTACGGGAATACGGAAGGTGGTGGGAAGAGGATGCAATGATCTCCCTAAAAAACCAGACTCCAGGATAGCCAAGTTCTCCAGGGAGTGGTCCTTGCTAGCAATAAAATCAGACACTTCTTTGATATCACGATCCAGTTATTCTCTAATGTCCGACCCAAACTAAAGAAGGGGCTTCTGATTATAGACTTAGAAGAAAACAAAACACCCATTTGTCACTTTCACCATTCCTACCCAGTCACATGCACTCCTACTGGTGTCAGCTGACCCCACCTGTCAATTTTGGGAAGAGTGGTGATCCAGACGAGCAATGGAATGAGGAAGGCTGCTGTCTTGCCACTGCCAGTCTCAGCCACACCAATGATGTCACGGTTCTGTAGCCCAATGGGAATCGCCTGTCGCTGGATAGGTGTTGGTTCCTGCAGTGACCCAGACAGAGTAATGGGCACAGGCACAATTATATTACCTGGGCTACTGTTGAAAGAATGGGCACATATGCTAGCACATATGGAAGGACATCAAGTACAGTTCACAGGAATAGGGACCAGAAAAGAAACACAATCACCGAAAGCCAATACTTCCACCAGAAAGTTATAGACAATGTCACCTTGGTGCCCACTAGCAGAGAAGGCACCAAATAGCCAAGGAACAAAGTCTATATGCACTAGAATACAGGAACATGTCAGGACTTCCGGACCGCTCTGCCCCTTCTTACCTTGTAGCCACACTTATCGATGACCTCCAAGATGTGTGGGGGTAGAGAAGAGTCTTTCCAGGACCGGATGGGATTGGGGATCTTGCCACCTTTCGTGGTGATGCTGTAGTCCTCCCGGAAGATCCGCCAGTCCCTGTCCGTCATCTCATCCAACTTCTTCTGGGACCAGTGCCGATCATCCCAGCGCTGCTTGGCTTCCTTCTTACGGAGTTTGCGGAGTCTTGCCCTGGAGCCGAGTCATAAGCAAAAAGTGGGATCAGTAACCCCCATCTCTTTTCTGTGGATTCGGGGCTCGGCCCAACCACCCTAGCCCTGACCACTCACTCCTCCTGTTCCTTTTCTTCCAGTGTCCGCCTCTTCTCCATTAGGTCTCCATAGAAACGTGACTGCTCTCGTTTCTGCTGCTTGAGGTCAATGCCTGCAATGAAGCCTCGGCCCAACAACTGCACCTGGTGCCGTTCTTTGTACCTGGGATTGAGAGAGGAAGAAAAAAGAGGAGCTGTTAAAGCAGCAGAAGGGGAGGGCAGGCTACCAATAAGTACCAGTTCCCCTCCCCAGCCAGGGTCTTTCTTCACCCAGATGGCTGGCTGGCGACTACTACTAGTTTACCAATTTCCCCATCCAACTTATCTATCTCTGTAGTTCCTAGTTCTCTCTACGAACTGCCTGGTTTAAAAGACCTAGTTTAGAAAACCTACTGAGATCTGTGTCTGTGAGTCTGTTTCTGGGTTTTCTAAAGAGATTCACCAATGATATATCCTATAAGGAGTTAATAAACAAAAAATATAAAGAACTCATGCCACTTAATACCAAAAAGACAAGCAAGTAAAAAAATGGGCAGAAGACCTGAATAGACGTTTCCCCAAAGAGGACATACAAATGGCCAATAGACATATGACTATCCATGTCACTAATCATGAGAGAAATGCAAATTAAAACCACAATGAGGTATCACTTCATACCTGCACAAACAAGTGTTGGCAAGGATGTGGAGAAAGGGAACCCACATGTATTACTGGTAGGATTACAAATGAGTGCAGCCACATGGAAAACCATAGGAGTTTCCTCAAAAAAGTAAAAATATGACCCAGAAATCCCACTTCTGGGTATTTACCCAAAAACATCCAGAACACCAATTCAAGAAGATATATGCGCCCCTATGTTCACTGCAGCATTATTTACAATAGCCAGGATATGGAAGCAGCCTAATTGCCTACTGATAGATGACTGGATAAAACAGATGTGGTATAGATATTTGATAGAATATTACTGGGCCATAAAAAAAGAATGAAATCTTACCATTTGCAACCACATGAATGGCCCTAGAGGGTACCTATGCTAAGTGACATAAGTCAGACAAAGACAGACAAATACCGTACAATTTCACTTACACGTGGAATCTAAAAAACAAAATAAATGAACAAACGTAACAGAAACAGACTCACAGATACAGAGAACAAACTGATGATCGCCAGGTGGGAGAGCGGTTACGGGGCTGGATGAAATACAAATTGGCAGTTACAAAACAGTCACAGGATGTAAAGTACAGCACAGGAGATATAATCAATAATATTGTAATAACTAGGTGTGGTGGCAGGTACTACACTTATCAGGGGGATCACTTTGTAAGTTATATAAATGTCTACCCACTATGCTGTACACCTGAAATGAATACAATATTGAATGTCAACTGAAATTGAAAAAAAAAAAAAAAGGCCTCGTTCAGGCCGAAAGCTACTCACAGTGGGTTGTAGTCTATAGACGTGTCCTCGGAAGCATCCCACTCAAAGACAAATTTGCGATCATTGAGGTGCCTCGTTCGGCGCCGCTTCTTAATGCCACCCAGGTAACGCTCCTGCCCAGTGACAGAACAGAGTCCATCAAGCTCAAGGCCCAAATCTTGCATGCAGCGATCAGAATGGCCAAAGAACTACACTTCATTTGTGTGTGTGTGTGGGGGGGATGAAGCCCAAGCCTGCACCTTAATGGCATGCAGCTCCTTGCTCTTATCTTTCTCCTCCCGAATCTTCTGCCGCCCTTCCTCGTCCTCATTTCCATTGGTCTCCCGCTCCATCCTTTCCCTGCGTTCCCGACGTTCCCGTTCCTGAGGATCTTCTGCAGACCAAAGAAAGCAAAGCTGCAGAAGAGCTCAGTGAGGGCATGGGGGGAGCCAAGCAATGGGCACCAAATGAGAAAAAAGGTGAGAGATTTATGATACAAGGAAAATGGAGACCTAACAGAAACTTTTCTCATAAACATCCCCCATCCTTTCCTCTTCCAAACTCCAGAGCAAACAGGTTTCTACCTCTCCTAAATGACATTATCATCACATCCGACCCTTTCCTATCCCATCTAGGGGCTACATGGAGTCAGAAAACGAACCCAACATTTTCCTGCCCAAGTCTTGAAACTGTTTCCTTTTCTTCCTTTCTTCTTCAAGCATCTTCTGCCGCTCTTCCACCTCCTGCTGCCGTCGCTTTAGGGCTTCAGCCTCTCGTTCTGCTTTGGAGAGGAACTTGGGCTACAAAATAGATTGGAATTGTAAACAAAGGATCTGGGAGCAAAGTATAATCACATCACTGATGGGAGATGGCAAGGAACCCAAAAATATTTTCTCAGGTATTAAACCTGTTAGGGTAAATACAAACAGGCCTAGGATCCTGTTATGGGCTGACTTGTGCCTCCTCACAATGCATTATGCTGAAGCCCTAAACCCCAGTACCTCAGAATGTGACTATATTTGGAGATAGGGCCTTTAAAGAGATGTTTAAAGTAAAATGAGGCTCCTACCCTAATCCAGTCTGACCAGTATCCATATAAGAAGAGAAAATTAGGACATACAAGATATACCAGGAATATGCAATCACAAAGGGAAGACCACATGAAGACGGAGAAGTCATCCATCTACAAACCAAGGAGAAAGGCCTCAGAAGGAACAACCCTACTGACACCTTGATCTCGGACTTTCCAGCCTCCAGAATGGTGAGAAAATAAATTTCTGTGGTTTAAGTCGCCCCATCTGTGGTGTTTCGTTATGGTGGCCCCAGCCAACTAATATAGACCTTCAGACTCTTGCCTTAGCCTCAGCTTCTTCCTCAGCCTTTTTCTTGGCCAGAAGTTCCTCCAGGGATAATGGCTGGGCCTGAAGATAAAACACAGGATTTTTCAGTCCGTAAAGGTTCTCTCCCTTTGAAGATCACAAAGTCGGCTGGAATTGAAGACGAAGATGGGAAAACCCTTCCTCTCCTTTACCTTAGGCTTCTTATCACCATGCTCATCCTCTTCATCCCTCTTCGAGTCTCTGTCTTTGCGAGATTTAAAATCTTTTCCTCGGCCAGGAGATAAACTTTAAGGAAAAGGAACAGGAAAGGTCCATATTGCTGCCTTACCCCAGCCCCTGGATGACATTCAGGAAGAACCCCAAAAAGAGGATAGAAGTTTCTCCATAACTCAGCAAGCCTGGCCCATGGTCATCTATCTGTCTGGACGCTCCCTTGGCAGGCCTGGTCACTCTGCCTATTCTAAAACCTAATGATGGCCCTGTCTCGGCCCCAATCTACCCGAATCTCCTTTTCTGAGACTCATTTCTTCTGCAAAGTTGGACTTCACTACTGACATCAAAAATATTTCCTCCAAATAGCAGCAGTTGCATGTTGAAGGAAAAAGTTCTGTTTTATAATACAAAATAAATTTAGCCTACACGGACACCCACATACACCGTTTCTAGATACTGCTATATATGTCCCATCCGCATTTTTCCTTCCTACCAGTCACAGCAATCCTTTCCCTATACCTATAAACTTAATCCTTTCCCTACACCTATAAGCTTAATCCTTTCCCTACACCTATAAGCTTAATCTACAAGACATCTCAAACAACTCGACTGTGTTATGAGAATTCTGTACTTTCCCCTGAATTCTAACCACTCACTCAGAGCCAAATGAAAACTTTGCACAGAAAGTTTCCTGAAGAAAGAGATAAAGATACTGGGGTACTCAATTATCCCAACACCGGGGGTGCCAAAAAGATGTATACACAGTTTAAAAAAGAAAAAACCTATATTAAAATTGTAACACTCAATATACACCAATAACGAAAGATGAAAACAAGTCAAGTCTGACTTCTGCAATTACAAGAGGTGCTCAAAGTGGTTACCATCAGCATAATTTTAATACAGTTCTTTCCTTTCTTAAAATGTGTATACATTTTTTTTGGCACCCTCTGTATATGTTGTATATTCTGGGTAGAAAACTGAATGGTCCGATAAAGCTAAAGGAATGTTTTGTAGGCTGGTAACCTTTTCAAACTAATTTCTAAGAACAAGTTGATCCTCAAAGGGTTGTGACTTCACTAACTAGTTATACTTTCTAAAGAAACATGCCTTCCAAAAAAACAAACCGCTCTGCAGTAAGTACCAATATGATCCACTAAGAAAAACAGACTTTCCCATGAAGCTGAGCGAGCTCAGACACAGAATAGAAGAGATGCAGGGGCATTCCCCTAAAGCTCCCTCCCACTGCCTCACGTACCTGGATCGTTTCCGGTCTTTGTCCCTTCTGTGTCCATCCTTATCCCGATCTCGGTCTTTCTTATTCCGATCCCGCTCCTTATCTCGTTCTCGTTCTTTGTGCCGCCGTTCTCTGAAGAAAAGCAAATTTAAGAAATCACTTGATAGGCATTAGGCCTGGAAACCCTACGCGTTCCGCTGGTTTTAGCAGGATGAGTTCAATCGGCACCGGGTATGACCTGTCAGCCTCTACATTCTCTCCTGATGGAAGAGTTTTTCAAGTTGAATATGCTATGAAGGCTGTGGAAAATAGTAGTACAGCTATTGGAATCAGATGTAAAGATGGCGTTGTCTTTGGGGTAGAAAAATTAGTCCTTTCTAAACTTTATGAAGAAGGTTCCAACAAACGACTTTTTAATGTTGATCGACATGTTGGAATGGCGGTAGCAGGTTTGTTGGCAGATGCTCGTTCTTTAGCAGACATTGCAAGAGAAGAAGCTTCCAACTTTAGATCTAACTTTGGCTATAACATTCCACTAAAACATCTGGCAGACAGAGTGGCCATGTATGTACATGCATATACACTCTACAGTGCTGTTAGACCTTTTGGCTGCAGTTTCATGTTAGGGTCTTACAGTGTGAATGACGGTGCACAACTCTACATGATTGACCCATCAGGTGTTTCATATGGTTATTGGGGCTGTGCTATTGGCAAAGCCAAGCAAGCTGCAAAAACAGAAATAGAAAAACTTCAGATGAAAGAAATGACCTGTCGTGATGTTGTTAAAGAAGTTGCAAAAATAATTTACATAGTACACGATGAAGTTAAGGATAAAGCTTTTGAACTAGAGCTCAGCTGGGTTGGTGAAATAACTAAAGGAAGACATGAAATTGTTCCCAAAGATATAAGGGAAGAAGCAGAGAAATATGCTAAGGAATCTTTGAAGGAAGAAGACGAATCAGATGATGATAATATGTAACACTTAATTCAGTAGCTATTTTAAATTTCTAATACAATCCCCATGTAACTATTTAGTCCTGTGGATTATTATATACCCACTGACCAGTTTTCATTAAATTTTTGTCTTGTAATGATTGAAATTTGGTTAATACCTGTTCGACAAAAATGTGTGTGTGGGGGGGTGGGTAACTGAGCACATATTTACTCAGCATTAAAATGTTGATGCCCATTTAAAAAGTCATTCATGCCTATTTAAAAATTCATTAGTTAAAACATTGCAGAGGTTTTGGAATCAAATTAAGTCAAAGCTCCATTCCATTACTCAGAATCTAAAGGTTATATCCTGCTATATAACCTGTTGTGTAAGATGTACCTACCAACTTAAGCAATTAATTGATGCCATTGCCCAGTTTTGTATTTGATAAATGATTTTGGTCATCAGCCACTGCTAACCTTTAGGTGTAACACACAAGAAAGATGTTTCAGGTTGGAGAGTCAAGAATGTATTTTTTTTCTTTTACTGTGATAAGAAGTGGATTTAAGCATCCACAAAGTTGCTGTTGTCACTTAAAACATTTCTTGATCTGTAAATTTCCAATAAAAACACCCATATTTTATGCTAAAAAAAAAAAAAAAAAAATAAGAAATCACTTGATATTTCCAGAGTATCCTTCTCCACTGCAGCCTTAAAAGTTCCCATGCTCTTGTCTCCCCAAAGTAGAATTGTATAAACTGGGGAATGTTTCCCGGGGAAGTTATGAGAGCATTCTGAAGAGGCCTGACAGCTCAGAGCTACACTACTAAGTGCTAATGGCAATGACGGATCACAGACTATGTGAAAGGATGAAGTATCTCCCTCGGTCATCTGGACCTTCGTCTTACCAGTGCCCTCCTCACCTCTATGAGCTAACGGGTCACTAGGGGTAGAGAAATGTGTGAAACACTGATGGCCTAATCCTGGAGGCATCAGAGGAAGCAAGAATGAAGAAGTCTGCAAGTCCTCTCCCTTTTTACATGCAGACATACAAAGTTACTCTACCTTTCTGTAGACTTGGATCGGGAACGGGAGCGAGAACGGCTGCCTCCTCGACGCCTATCCCTTGAACGATGCCGCTTCCTGTCTTTAGATGGGGAAGCCTTCCGGTCCCGATCTCTATCCCTCTCTCTGTCAGGAGTCCGGGATCGCTTCCTTTCCTCTTTGGAAGGTGATGCATCACGGTCCTTCTTGTCGGCCAGCTCTCCTGCCATCTGTCATGGGTAAGAGGAGTACTTCGTATCTACTAGGTACTGCTATAAATTGTTTATATATAATGTACTTCATCTCAAAACAACCCTATGAGGTAGATATGTTAGTATGCCTACTTTACAGATGAGGAAACTGCAGCTCAGGTATATAAAGTAACCTCCCCGAGGACACACAGGTGGTAAGTGGCAGAGTTCCAGGCAGTCTGGCTCCAGAGGCCCACTTTTATTCATTATGTTATACTGTCTCTCTGTGAGTCCTTATTGTATATATTCATTTCTAAAGGTATATAATGACTATACCACATTAAAAAGTTAGACAAGAGCATTGAAAGAAATTTTAATAAATGAATAGTGTACTAGCCTTCTCTAGGAACATCCTGTATTGTGTACCTTAGGAGTCGATTAGGTCTGTCAGCCCATCAGGATCAGCTAACACATAAACATCTAAGGGAGATAAGTTCCCTTGAGCTATATAAAGAAAGCTCAAAAGAGGGAAAATAAAGTTTAATTTTAAGATTTGTAATTATAATCAGCACTCCAAATAAAAACTACATTTAAATGGAGAAATAGAAATGTACTTCTAATTATGCAATGGGAAAAATTTGGTGAAGGGTACACTAACCACCATGTACTTTTGCAACTTCCTATGAATGAAAGAAAGGGAAGGGAAAGGAAGGGAGAAGGGGAGGGGAGGGCGGGCAGGAAAGGGGAAAGGAGAGGAAAGAAAGAAGGAAGGAAGAAAGAAAGGGAAAGGGAGGGGGGAGGGAGGAGAGAAAGAGGAGACAAGGAAGCAAGGAAGGAAAGAGGGAAAAACTACAGGTCACAGACATTCTGACTGATATTCCCTACTCAGATTTTCACAGCTTCGATCATTGCCCAGTTCCATGAAAGGTTTGAGCAAGAATTTGTCCTGTTACCTCTTGCCTGGAAAACAATGAACACCATGCCACCCTGTCAACTGTCTTTCAGACTACAAAATCTCCTTCAACGTCATTTGCTAAAACGACAGCAAGTCTGAATCTGCCTCTAGCCTATTATCGTCATCATCACCGCTGCCACCACCACCATTCCTGACACTTGGGATACATTTCTCAGAACTTATTTTATTCTCAAATAGTTCAACTAGAATATCAGTTCCCTAAGTTTTAGCTTACAATCCCCCTTTCCCATGTCACTTCCTGCCATATATCTTTAAGAAGGGAGAATTTGTAAAGAGAAATAAACAAATAGCGTTTTCAAAAGATGGAAACCCATTTTATCTCACAATTGTATGAGAAACGATCGAATGTTCTATTATCAGTGCATCATGCATTATCACATGGAAATTATACTTTTTTCTTCCATTTATAGCCCTAACAAAACACCACAGAATGCTATTTTCTCTATAAAGCATCCTGGACATCATTCTTTCAACAAATATTCATTCAGCACGTGATAGGTACCAGAAACTGTTCTGTGTACTGGAGATATACCTGTAAACAAAACAAAGTCTCAGCTCTCTAACATTTAAATTCCAGCAAAGCAGACAACAGTAAAGCAGAAAGACAAGAAAATTTCAAACAGTAACGAGCACTAATGAAGAATATAAACCAGGGTTATATGATGGGGAGGGATATGAACAAGAGATAGAGGGCTCAGGAAAGAATTTTTTGGACATATACACTGAGCTTCAAATGAGAGAGAGCCTGCAAGAATCAGGGAAAGGAACTTACTGGTTAGGAGCAAGTATTAAGGCAGTAGGGAAGGAACTAGCTTAGCACGTTTGCTGATTTAAAACAGACTTGTGTGGGGCCGGCCCGGTGGCTCAGGCGGTTAGAGCTCCGTGCTCCTAACTCCGAAGGCTGCCGGTTCGATTCCCACATGGGCCAGTGGGCTCTCCAACCACAAGGTTGTCAGTTCAACGCCTCAGAGTCCCGCAAGGGATGGTGGGCAACGCCCCCTGCAACTAAGATTGAACACGGCACCTTGAGCTGAGCTGCCTCCCAGATGGCTCAGTTGTTGGCTGGAGCACGGGCTCTCAACCACAAGGCTGCCAGTTCAATTCCTCGAGTCCCACAAGGAATGGTGAGCTGCGCCCCCTGCAACTGGCAACGGCAACAGGACCTGGAGCTAAGGTGCACCCTCCACAGCTAAGACTGATAGGGCAACAACTTGACTTGGAAAAAAGTCCTGGAAGTACACACTGTTCCCCAATAAAGTCCTGTTCCCCTTCCCCAATAAAATCTTTAAAAAAAACAAACAGACTTGTGTGGCTGAGTAGCAGACTGTCAGGGAGTTCAGGGAGGTAGGCAGGAGTCAAATCATAGAAATATGTTCTATGCCAAGGTAAAGGAACTTGGGTTTTAATCCAACTGCAACAGGAACCTTAGAAGAGTGTTAAACTGGAAGTGATGTGATCTAATTTTACATTTTTAAAGAATTACTTTGGTGACTTCCAAGAAACTATATAGTAGGGAGGCAAGAGTGGAAACAGAACCACCGAGAATGCTATTACAGCACTAGGCAAGAGATGACAGTGGCTTGTTCTAGGAAAACGGCAGTGGAGATGGAAAGTAGACAGCTTCAGGGTATATTTTGGAGGCAGAGCTGACGGTACTTGCTAATGAAGGGAGAAAGGAAAAGAGAGGACACAAAAATAGCTCCTGAATTTATGGTAATGGTTCACGGTGCCTTTAATGACTGGGGAAGACTGGGGGGAAAAACAGATTTAGGAGGAAGTCAAGTTTCCTTTTGGCCATATTGAGTGTAAGACGTCAGTAAGAAAACCAAGTGGAGATCGCAGGAAGGCAGTTAAAAATGCAATTCTGGAACTCAGGAGACCCTGGAGATAAAAATTTGAGTCATCAATATACAGATGGCTTTTAAAGCCATGGGACACTAAGCGATATTACTTAAGTAGACAGTCTGAATAAAGAAGAAAATAAAAGAGGACCCATGCCTGAGCTCTGGAACACTAACATTTAGAGGGCAAGCACAGGAGGAGGCAGAGGAAAACCTGGAAAGTAGCTACAGCCAGTGAGAAAGGAGGTGAAAAAAGTGGTTTCCATGACCTGGAAACCACAGAAGCCAAAACACATTTCAAGGAGGGAAGGGTGAATTGTGTCAAGTGGAGTAAGGCTAGAAGATAAAAGCCGTGACTTGCATTTTGGAAAAACAGAGACTGTTAGTGACTTTGACAGGAGCTGTTTCGATGGCACGGGGCTGGGGTGGGGGGTGGGGGTAGAAGCCTCAGTGGAGTGAGTTCAGGAGAACGAGAAGTGAGAGAAGCAGACAGGAAACACAGACCACTTTTATTGTAAGTTCCACCTATCACAGGCCAACCCTAGCCATTGCTTCTCAGCAGCCTTCCTCGCAAATCTCCAGATGTGAGTTTCTCGGTTCTTGTAGGGCAGGGGCAGATTGTCTCCTTCAGGGAAACGTTTGTGAAACGCCCACTAAATGGAAGGCACCGGGGTAGGTGCTGGGAAACCTGAAAAGGAACTCAGGGAGACCCTGCACAAAAGCTACGAGACCCACAGCAAGAGGAAGGCTCGGATCAAGTATGAAAGGAATTCAAAGAAGTTTCCTTAAATTCGTAAAAGGGATCCGGAATGATCTGTAGAGGAAGTGACTCTTGAGTATTTAAGTACAGGTAGAATTTACAGATGTGTAATTGAGGGTGCGGAAAGGGAAGTCATTGCCGGCAAACGAAATAACACAAGAGGCGCAGAGGCGGGAAAGCATGACTGGTTCTGGGAGGAAAGCCACACACAGTTCCTATCTGGCTGAAGCAAGGACTACTCAAAACATGAAGGAACAAGGTCAGCTTGGGGGTATCACAGATTGCTGTACCAGTGGACAAAGGTCTGGCCTGTAACGTCAGGTACCAGG
Source organism: Rhinolophus hipposideros (assembly GCF_964194185.1). NCBI lineage: Eukaryota > Metazoa > Chordata > Mammalia > Chiroptera > Rhinolophidae > Rhinolophus > Rhinolophus hipposideros. The sequence continues at coordinate 50,443,699 of NC_138055.1, forward strand.
TACCTGGCCTGTGCACCCAGGAGCCAACACTGCCTCCCGGGGCCCGCGCCCCTTCGCTCCTGGCGGCCAGAGCTTTCTGGGCTCGTGCCCCTTTCCTGAGGCGTTCTTTCCCGCCTGGTCCCGGAGGCAGGGGCCACTGCCGTGACCCACTCTCGCCCTCTCTGTTAGCTCGTTAGAAAGTGCCTCCATCGCCCGGGACTCACCACTCAGAATCTGAACCGCCCAACGCGGCCTCAACGTCGCAGAGCAGTCGCCATCTTTCCCGTTTCCTGGTCTCCAAGAAGCATCCCCGCCCCCCTGCCGCGCGGCAAGCTGGGAAGACGAGTTCCTGATATTGGGCGGTGGTGGCCGACAACAAGGGCTCGAGAACTACCAATCCCAGAATGCACGGCGCGAGCGCCCGCCCTGGGCCGCGGGGTCTGTTGGGCAATGTGGTTCGCCCAGCATTTGAGTGGGCTAGAGGAAGAGTTTTCTGTGGGTAGGTTTTGCGCAAAAGGTTCTCTCCCTGTGCAGTCTTCCTAGAATATGTTGGTCTTCCTAGAAACAGCATTTAAAAACTATCTTGGCTTGTGGCATACAGCCTTTTGTGGAAAAGCAGTTTTACAAAAATCTGTGAGGTAAATTATTAGCCCCATTTTATAGGTGGACAAACTAAAGGTTAGGTTACAGGAGTAGTGAGTATTTCACGATGAAAGTGGGACAGTTCATTATGCGGGACTATCCCAGGTTTAGCAGGATATTTTAGCAACCCACGATAACAACACCCAGTTATTGTGACGACTCAAAATGAGCCCACGAGACAGATTCCAAAAGCCCCTGGGACGGACGGTATCACCTGGCCTGGGCTGTGGCGTCTGTTTTCTCAATATTCCAGACAGGACCCTGGCTTCCCCATTTCTTGCCCTTTGGAATATGGCCAATGTTGGGCTATCTTTGTATTTTTTGCTTCTTTCTTCCTTATATTTTTGCCCTTTTCAGTCCTCCACTGAGTTTTTTTACCCCAAATTGTATTGTTCACTTTGTTTCTCTTTGGTCTTATCATTCATAATACCCCGCCAAAACAAAAACCTTTCAACTTCCAGGATGGGTTTAAATAGATACTAGGAAGTACCTAATGCCTCCTTCCTTCCCATTTTGCCATCATCAGTTGGTTTCAATCCCACATGGCTGCAGGTCTGGCTTTTCTCTCTGTATGTTCAATTCGCTTCAAGCAGTCTCAGGATAGACCCAAATAACCCGAAAGCCCTCAGCATCGCACACAAAGGCCCAAAGTAACCCTCGAGTTACTCTTCTGCTCTTCGAGCTCTGCAGCCTTTTTACCTGTCACCTCCACCCGAGACAGAACTGCAGGGAAGGTAATGAGATCTATTAAGTGTAATCCACCCAGTGAACACTGGAGGGCTCTACACTCACAGAATGGAACCCCAACTAACAGATCAAAGCTGTAGACTGGAATCTTGAAGAGCTGCAGTTAGTATTTACAGAGAATCTTCTAAGTGCTCAACACTTAGCTTACCTTACTTATTTTACTTCGGCCTCATAGCTTTATGAGGTGGGCATTATTTCCATTTTACTGATAAGGAGACTGTGGCTCAGAAAACTTTAATTATGCCTTCAAGGGCCACATAATTAAAAGCATGGAGCCAGGCGTCAACTTGAGAGTCCATGCTCTTTCCCAATTTCCAGATTACCATTTGTCGGCATCCTGAAAGATAAGTAAATTGAGACCCAGACAGGTGACAAAGCTTGTGCAAGTTCATAGTGACAGAGTTCCCCTCGTACTTGTGCACACCTCTCTTATGAAGGACACATGTAAGACATTGAGCTTAAAGGATACTCGTTGTTTGTTTCTTACCCTGCTAGGTCTTTTACAAACATACATCTTTGGAGATGGAGACCGGGGGACTGTGTTCTAGTAAAGACCACAGATAGTCTCCTATTTAGGTACCACATGGCTAGCAGTAAGGGGCCCAGGGATTATAGTTATCAGTAATACCCAATTTGAATCTTGACTCCATTACGTACAAACACTATGACCTCTTGCAAATTATATGGCAACTCTGGCTTTTCTATTTCCTCATTTATAAAATAGGGATAATAATACAACTTGTCTCACAGGGTAGGAGAGCAGAGCAGTGAAAAGTGCATGTTGCCTGGATTTGTGTCCAGGTTCTACCACTTTCTGGCTGTGTGACCTTGGGCACATTAACTGATCTCTCTGAACCTGTTTCCTTGTTTGTAAAATGAGGCAGATAGTACTCCATAGGGTTATCACAGAAATAAATAATAACACATAAAGAACTCATAAGCATCTCTCACCCATAGTAAGCATTTAACTATATTATTTGTGCGGTTGGATGTGCTAATGTAGGTAAAGCTATCTGCACAGTGCTGGGTACATAGTAAGTGCTCAATACATAGTAAGTACTCTTTATTTCCAGCACACTACGAAACTTGAAAGTCACTGAAGAGAAGGTAAGTTAAGGCCTTTGAGCTGCCATCAACAGGCAATGGGATTGAAAGATCAAGAAAGCAGAAGACGTCACCTCTCTGAACTCAGAGGAGACCAGAACCCCAGGAAACTCCCATCCTTGGCTTCAGTCTGTCCACCTTCTGCAGCAGTTGGGATCTCGGCAGCTTGGGTCCTCTGATTTCCCCAAACCTTGTCTCTCTCCTCTAGACTCTAGGTCAATGGTTCTCAACCAGGAGGGGTTTTATCCCAAGGGACATTTAGCAGTATCTGGTAACATATTTGGTTGTGACAACTGGGGGTGGGGGGTGCTGTTGACATCTTGTGGGTAGAGGCCAGGGATGATGCTAAACCTCCAATTCCCAGGACAGCCCCCCAAACAAAGCACCATCTAGTCCAAAATGTCATTTGTTCCAAGGTTGAAAAACCCTGCTCTGGGGCTAAGGCTTAGAAGGACTAGATGGCTTAGAAAAACCCTGCTCTGGGGCTGGCTTAGAAGGACTGGATGGGGTTGGGGACGGGATGGGGGCAGAGGGAGGAGATCCTTGTTGGAGTTGCCAGGGAGCAGTGGAGGCAGCTACTCTGCAGCCCACAGCAAGGGTCCCAGTACAGCTTTTTTCTCATTATCAACGACCAAAGGAAACAGAAAGAAACTACGAAAATGGAGCCAACTTCTTTATACGTGTTATATATTTTCATTAATAAATAGGTTTTCTTCTTTAAACAGACATATAACGGATTGAAACACTCCCCCCACCCCCCAATTCCAAACACAAGAGTCTATAAAACAAATGCCAGCTGTACTGCCCTAAGGGCAGAAAAAGTCTGGTAACCCCCACCCCGCCCTGCCCCCTGCAGCACCACCACCCCCACACTGCAAGAGAAGGGGGTCTGGGTCTTCTCCCTTGGACCCTGGGGACTTAGGTGAGAAGCATGTGAATGTATGACGTCACCTCTCCATGAGGCATGGGCTATGCAAAGATGAGGTTTCCTTCTCATTGGCTCTGACCAGCTCCTGCCCTTCTGATTTCTGTTAGGAAGCACCTGGGCTCAGCTCCCAAGGGCGCTGCCTCATAGCTTCCCCAATCTCCACTCTTCTGCGACCTCCTCAGAGGGGAAAGGAAGTGCTCAGGGACCCCTCCCATCCCCTGGCCTGCATGAAAACGCTGGGTGGAAGAGGCATGATGCTGAAGGTGAGGCTCCTTTAGGCCCCCGAGCCCATGAGGCCAGCATGCCCCCCACACCCCCACCTTTCCTTCATCTGGAGTGGGGGGCACTGAAGCAGCCACCCCCTCCACCACCTAGTGCCTGGCTTGGGGTGTGATGGTTCTTTCTCAGCGTCAGGTCCTCAAGCTGGGCCTGGCTCTTTCCCGGTCCCATCCCTGTCTCCTTCCAAGCCCTCACCGTGGCCATCTGAAAAACTCATGTCCAGTGTCCTAAATTGTCTCATCCTCCCTCTCCCTGTGCCTCTGCAACCCAAGGGAGGAAGTGGGAGGTTGTCTCCCCTCTCCAACCCCCACTTCACATAATGGAACAGCTTTTGGCCTTTTCCTTCTTGAAGGTAGAAGAGATGAGTTCGGAACGACTGGGGAGGTGGAGCAGTCGCTTGGAGAAACTTCGGACAGGGCTCTTCGGGGGTGTCGGGCTGGGCTTGTTCAGACACACCATGGATGCTGTCCGGAAGATGCTGTGGATACTCTTCTCTGAGGTGAAAGCCGAGCCTTCCAGGTAGATTTCCGCACCCAGCTGCTTGGCTATGGCACAGCCCTGCAGGGGGAGGGAGGAGTGAGGTCACCAATGCAGTGTTCCAAAATGGTTCTGAAACACTGCCTCCTATGCTTAGTGGTATTTCCCAGTGCTACTCCAGATGGGACCCAACTGCTAGTCTCCCACCACCACCACCCTCTGCTAATTATTTTCTGAAGGTGAAGCTTGACAGCACGTTAGAATCACCTGGGACACTTTTAAAACGATACTCATACCAGAGCAAGTAAATCAGAATTTCTGGGGGTAGGGCTTAGGCATTAGTATTTGTAAGAGCTCCCTAGATGCGTCTAACGTGAAATATTGGTTTAAATGAAACTTACACTTCCATGAGCATAAGAAATTCTAGTTAGTCTAATGCAGGTGATCCACAAAAGCAATCTGAGAAACACTGGCACACACAGGAATGGCTAATTTCCTGTGTTTAATAGCATAAATCTGGGAAAACAGGTACTTACCACCTCTATCCAGGTGACTGGTTTGCTAATTATAGATGGCCCCCCCAAAATACCAATTCTCTCTTGCCATAGTGAGAGTTTGTGCAACGGCCACATTTTAAGTCCTCAGCCTGTCGCTTTCCCCATCACTCCCCCAACACACACACACACACACACACACACACACACCTGCTCATAGGAGATGGGCGCCTGCTTCTGGTGGGACAGCTCCATCAGAGTACTCAGGTCTGTTCGCAGGTCTGTCTTGCAGCCAATAAGCAAAACACGGGTGCTGGGACAATAATCTAGGATTTCCGTCCTCCACTGATGAGCCAGGCAAGAAGGTTGAGAGAAAGAGAAAGGAAGGAGAGTCAGTGCCTGACAGATCACCGGAGAAGCCCAGTTGGCAACACCACATACACCACCAAGCTTATCACCAGCCCCGCACCAACCTCCGAGTCACAGCATTGCCACTGCACTAATGACATCATCTTCCAGCCCATGAGGCTTTTGGGGCCACAGGAGTGCTGACCCAAGAGCCTGTCCCCTCATTCCACAGCCCAGCCCCCAGAGAGCACAAAGGCAAATCTTTCCCCACCTTCTGCCAAGCATACGGGCCTGGATCTGCCCCCTCAACCCAGTCAAAGGGCTCCCCAAGTCCGGAAAGCCAGGAAGCGACCAACCAGTCTCTTCCCAAGGGAAGGAGGCAGTCCTAGACTCTTCTCGGAAACTAGGCTAGTTCTACAAGGTATCCTGGGACTCCTCAGTATGGACAAATCTTGCCATCCAGACCTAGGTATTCCCTAATAGCAGTTCTGCTCAGGCCTGCCTGGCTTGCCCAGTCTCAGTGAGCCTGGGATCAAGGTCCATAGAAGCTGCCTCCAAAAGACCCCTTCCCTGACCCTCAAACCATAGAACAAAAGGTTCTCCGGCTTTCAATCCTTACTTCCTGAGTCCTCAACACGGCCCTCTCTTGCTGGGCCTCTGGCAGAGCAGTATAGAGCAGTGGCGGGGGCAGGACATCTGGGTTCTAGTCCCAGAGCTTAGCTAATGGTGTGGCCTTAGGCAAATCTCTTCCTTCCCTGGCCTCAGTTTTTCCCCCGTTACACAAGAGGGGATTCGATGACAAGGTCCCCAAGATTCCTTTATGTTCTCAAGCTGAACTAGATTGTAAAGTTTATCCAGACTTACCTTCTTGAGGGCACTATCCACTGTCTCTGGACGGCTGATATCAAAGCATAGTAATACTGCGTCCGAGTCACTGTAGCAGAGTGGACGGACATTATCATAGTAGGGCGATCCTGGTGGAGGGGAGAAAGAGCTGATGGTGAGTCACGGCATTTTCCCTCCCCTACAGACCTAAGCCCAAAGAGCCCTAGGAATACCATTCTTTGTCCCTTATTAGTTGGCCCCACCCATCTCCCACGGGAACCTGCTACAACCTGGAAACTTGGGACCTGACTACCTGCCAGAAGGCAATGCAAGAATATCATCTTCCTTAGCACCGAAAAACGGAAAGGGGGCAAAATAAAAGGGGGGGTGGAACATAATTTGACCCTGTCTGGGTCTCCTACAGAGGGCTTAATTTAAGGTCTGCCCATTCTCAGAGTCCCAGAGGACAGTTCTCCTAACTCCTGTGGGACCAGGGCTAGTTTACGGTCTCCTCTTTTCTAGAGCCTGCCTGCTCCCCAACCTCTGCTCCCTTCTTCTGCTCCAGGGCCTCCCCAACGAAGAAACAAACTTGCGTGTTATATAACTGGCTGCCCTGCTTCTTTGCCATGGGGTCAGAATTCTAGGAGGCTGGCAGGGATTCAGTGTCCTGCTCCTTCTCTACCCAAATCAGTTTACACTGAAAAGGGCAAAAAGAAAGCTGTAGCCCCTTCCAAATCTCAGGGAGGCAGTCTCAAAGCTAGCAGCACCAATAGCTAGGGAGGTAGAGGCTCGAGTAAGGGTCCTTCACTGGGAAGGCAGGAGGCAATGCAGACCCAGGTGGTCCAATAAGGGAGAATGCTAGGGGCTGAGCCTGCCCCCCTCCGCCCTGGGGAAGGAACAGTAGCAGATTTGGAACCCAGACAATCCGTGCTCAGAATAGCAAGCAGCCCCTCTCCCTGCACCACAATCGCCATGGAAACTGGGGGGAATCCAAGTGGGGAGGGGGTTGGTTGTTTAAAAAAGAGTAAAGGGGAGTTGGGATAGCTGCCTGCTCCTTCAGCAATCCACCCCATCCCCTCTATGAGGTGGGGTCTTATCACCGCAGCACTGAGCAAAGGGAGCACTGCAGCATTGGGAAGGGGGAGGGGAGGAGGCCTCCATTCTGGCTCTAAGCAACACCAGCGAGTAAATAACAGGAGCAGGTTCAACCCTGGCTCATGTTGGGAAACCCCGTCCCCATTGGGCTGCCACTTCCTCCTTCCTTATGGGCACCTCATTTGAAAAAGGGAGTTTGAGGATGACTGATAGCCTGCATCCTTTTGGAAACTGGGGGGTGAGAATGCAACACAAGAAACAGAGACCACCTTGCTGATTTTCCATTATCTGGATTGGGATTGAAAGGCTGCATTCTGACTATGGGAGGAGGGTAGAAGCAGCAGGAAGAGGGTGGGGGGGAGTGGCACTTTGGGGCGGAGGTAGTGAGAAGAGATGAGCTGCAGTAAGATTCTGGGAAGACTGAAAGGTGGGCAAGGTACAGCAGATGGCAAGCCACACATCCTGAAGCCAAGTGCATTCCAGTCGGATCCAGCCAGCACAGCACAGACCGGGAACCCAGAACCCTGCCTCCCAACCCCCGGAACTGCAGCAGAGGAAAGCATAGCGGTCCGGCAATTTTTGTTTTGCTTTGTTTGGGGAAGGGGGAGCGAGGGGAAGTCATTTTCTACTTACCCATCCCCTACTCCTAATCTTTTCAGACCTCAAAATTGGAGCATGGGAACAACAGCTCTTTGGAGGAGCAGGACAGCATATTTATTGTATGTAACAGGAAACCCTTAGTGATGTATAGTTCCTCTTTAAATTCAGCCTGAATATGCATTTTTAGAGAGGAGCGCATTTTCTTTTCTTTCTCCCATTCCTAGCTTTTAGTCCTTAATTACGACTCTGAGCCCAGTTATCAAAAAAGGGTGAAGAGGTAATGGAAAGGGGTCAGAATCAAAGCAAAGGATAGCCTAGCACTGAGGGTTTAGGGTTGAGAGGCTGGAAAAACATTGCTTCTTACATTCCAGAAAGACAGGGCGTCTTCTACCTCAGCCCAGTACAAGGAAAATGGTCAAAGCCAACAGCCCTCCTCCGGCTACTATCTATAACGTGACTCTGCTCCATAGGAAGCCATCTCCCCCACCCTCCAAAACATGGATGATGCATCACTTCAGCCCTGAGCCGCAGCCGTATGACGAGCGGAGCTGAGTGGGGCTGAGCTGCGGCAGGAGGACAGCAGTGGCCCGAGGTGGAATGCAGGGGACAAAACTGAGTTAGGAGCAGTACTTCCCCCAAAGCAGGCTTGTCTCCCTGCCTCAGTCACAACTGCCTCCAGCTACACTGCCTCCTGCCTCTTACTTGGTTTTGCTCTGGGGCAGTAAAGGCTGTGTATGTGTGTGTGTGTGTGAGTGTGTGTGGTGGCAGAGGCGCAGGGAGTGGAAAAGGAGAAGCCTTGTCTGACCGCCCCCCAGTAGTATTCAGAGGTCCATTCACCTCATCGTTCAGCCCTCTGAAGAATGGAGCTAGCCCCAGAGAAGCGAGTGGCTTCTGGGCTTAATCCACTCTGCATGCCTGGACCAGCCAACCAAGCAGACCTGGCCCCTCTCCCTGCACCCAACTGAGGAATCTTCCTGTCCCCTTCTTTCAGTTTCGTGGCAAGTACCATACTGCTCCCCACCAAAGAAGAAAACAATTTCTAAAAGACAGCAGCTGCAGCAGGCCAGTGGAGGTGGGAAGGGGACGTTTGGGGCCAGCTGTCTTACCTGAGGTGTCCCAGAGACTGAGCTCCACTCTCTGCTCCTCTGTCTCCAAGCAGGCTGTGTAATTTTCAAACACGGTGGGCACATATGTCTGTGAAAAGACAGAAACTATTCACACCTGGGCCCTTCCTGCCCCTGTAACCCTCTGGTTGGTGCTGGCTACGGAAGAAGCCATTCACCCTAGTGAGATGCTGAAGTGGCCAGAGGAGGGGATGCCTGGGGCAGGAGGGACCACACGGGACAGGAGGGAGGGGAGCGTAGAGGCACAGGCAATTTGCTCCATCAAAGTAAGAAACGTGAATGACTTTCGGCAGGGACAAGGCCCCCCCCCATTTTAGATGGTTAGGGAGAGAAAAAGGGGGAGGTGGGGGGGAGAGAGGGATTCCTCTCATCCCCAGATGTGTCTGTCTCCCAATTTCTGAGCCACAAGCCCATTCCAGCCCTTTATCTTCTCCCCACAAGCCACCAGCAGAAGAGCAGAAAAGAGCAGCAGGAGCCTGCCTGGGACGATGCCCACAGAACCTTTGAGGTTGGGGGGAATGGACCGGCAGGTATTGCGTCAAGAAGCCCCAGATTCTCAAATGCCTCCAGTTCCCTCTGCGGAGAGCAGACTCCGGGATGAAGGTAGGTAGGAGGGAATTGGATCGGGGCCTATGGGTGAAGAGGTGAGGAGGAGCCAGCGGAGCGGCAGAAGTGGAACAGGTCTCAGGGGAAGCTAAGACAGGGCGGTCCTCCAGCCAAAAAGCGGTTGAGGATGGGGTGGGGTGGAGAGAGATAGCTCCCCGGGGCAGATGGGAATGTACCCCCGGGGAAGGGGGCAGACAGGCAGGCAAGAATAGCTGGCCAGGGGGCGGACGGGCAGCTCACCTCGGGATAGCAGTCCTTCGCTAACACCTGTAACATCGCTGTCTTCCCACACTGCACGTCTCCCACCAGAACGAGCTTACATCTGGCCACCACCGGCTGCGGAGCCCGTCTTTCCTTCATGGTTGCAGCCTCCGGGGTACTGGGACTTGGGTTCAGAGGGGAGAGGGTTGCGTCAGGTGCGTCTCAACACACAAACCCAGGCGAATTCCCTGCCTCGCTCCAACTGAACCGGAGGCCGGCACAGCCGCTTTATATCTTCCTGGATGAGCCAATCACAAGAGGAGGCGGACTCTGTCAGGTCCAATCCCTGAGATGGGATCCCCTCCAGCAGCCAATGGGAGGAGGATCTGAGTCAGCGCCCTCTTCCTCCCTTCCCTTTCTCTTAAAGCTGCACCGTGGCTTCCTCTGAAAGGGGATTCCCACGCTGTTTTGCATTTTATTAGGGAGGGAGGAAGGGACTTGAAGCAAAATTTAATGGTCTTGAGTGTCCACCAATTAGTGTCAAAACAGTAAACTAGCCATGAACGCACAAAGTGAGGTCAAGCTGGAGTTGTCCTAGAGAGCAGGACCTGCCAAAACTATAGACAGGTGGCACCCCAGGGTGGTGGTGGGGGCAGAGGTCTCTGACTTCTTTCTTCCCTCTAATCGCCATCCAAACCAATTCCCACTATGACTTCCCCTCCCAGGAGCTTCTGCTGTGCCCCTTTTGACTCCCATGTCTCTTCCTCAGGAAACACCTTCACCAAAAAAATTAAACTAAATTAAAATCAATTAATTAAAAAGCCCTCTCGTGTCAGCTGGAAAAACCCCACACAGTCCCTACCCCAGAGATGGGCACAAGGAAAGGAACAAGGGAGTGTGGCAAGTGGGAATGGGAGGAAAGAGAACAAAGCAAACAAAGTCCCTGTCTGTTTGGCAAGACAACCTCTCACCTCACGCCTGGCAGGAGCTGCTTAGGGGTGTTTGTTCTGCTGCCTGGGTTCAGCTTCCTGGATGAATCAGGCACAGGTCTAGTTCCAGGTGACACCTCCTGATGCCAACAAACTGCATGTGTCACCTGATTAAAGTCCAGACTAGAACACTGGCCCTGGGACTTTGGGATTAGAAAGCTGGAGGGCAACCTAAGGTGGAGATGAGCCATGTAACTGCCTAGCAGCCCTGCCCCTCAGAGTCCGTGCATCTTAAAGCACCAATCCACCAGACAGAACAATGGGGTGCACACAGCTTGAATAACAAACTGCTTATTCAGGAACCAAGTACCCCGAATAAGGCTTCCTGGCGATCAGGGATTGAAGTAAAACTGACATTGGGCAAAAGTGAGAACACTCCACAACTCATCTTTAGGTCCCTTCACCTTAGTAAGCCCAGCGCCTCTAGAGCATGCCCTGGGTCTTGTTCCATCTGAGCGTACTCCTAACTCACTGTCATTGCAGTCCCACCCAGGGATATTTTCCCTGTGATAAAGGATATTTAAAAGCCTTCCCCAGACCCAAAGGGACAGATCTCTAAGGGTGAGATTTTCAATGCCCACTACAGACAGGAGAATGAAGGGTATTTTGAGAATGTTGCCTAGCCAGTATGTCTTCTATCAAATCCTGTGGCATCTAAGTCCACAGTCCAGGTTTGTCTGAGAGTTCTGGGGTGAAGGCCTGCACTGTCCTCTACCCAGCTCCTCAGCGCCCCTGCCAGGAATCAGAAATCAGCTAAGGGAGCCTCCAGGGTAAAAAGAAAATTATCCAGGTGCTACCATCAGCTGGTTACCCTCCTCTGTCAGGCTCTCTGGAAGTCTCTTCCCCCCACCTTCCTCCAGGCGTCAGATGATGTTCTGTCTATAAAATTTGTCCTCTTCTTTCCCCTTTTCAGCGGCCTGACAGCCTGTCGGAGCTGCCCATAAGTATGGTTTGGGAGAGTTCCAGGAACAGCTAACATCCTAGACTGCCTCAACCTGGAGTCCTTTCCCTCAGCCTGACCTTTTCCTCCTGTTCCCACCCTCAGTCTCCTATGGAGTCAATTCTGGACGCACCAGTGGGGTTCCCATACATCCTCTAACCCTTTACTGGGTTCTCTCCAATGGCAGCCCCAAAGGCTTTAGCTCTCTGTCCCCCATGTCCTCTACCAGCTTCCCCCTACACACATGGCCTCCATCAGTCACTCCCCCCGATAAAAAAACAATTCAATTTAAGTAAAAACTGATCTTGCTACACAAACAGCTTCTTCTAGCCATTCCTGAGCTCCTCTAATATAGAAATTCTGGGAGCTGGTGCTAGCACTGGTTCTTCTCTGGGTGGCTGCATTTCAGGGTAGGGCAGCCAAAAACCTGAACTTTGAGACAGAGCAGCCCCCATCATGACTGATTCTCAAGATGTGTCTCCGAAGATATTTTGAGGGTCACATGTTTATAAGTTGTGGTGGGAAAGTGTTATGGGTGTGTGTTAGATCAGAGGCAGTGTGGCAACATGAAAAGACAATGGAGCCAAAGGTCAGCAGGTCTGGGTGTTGGACCCAGCTCTGCCTTTAACAAGCTGTGTGTATTTGGGTAAGTCACGTCCCTCTCCAGGCCGTTTCCTTAAATGTAATGCAAGGAGGCTGGCCCAGTGGCTCAGGCAGTTGGAGCTCCATGCTCCTAAGTCCGAAGGCTGCCAGTTCGATTCCACATGGACCAGTGGGTTCTCAACCACAAGGTTGACAGTTCAATTCCTCGAGTCCCGCAAGGAATGGTGGGCTGTGCCCCCTGCAACTAGCAACAGCAACTGGACCTGAAGCTGAGCTGCACCCTCCACAACTAAGACTGAAAGGACAACAACTTGACTTGGAAAAAAGTCCTGGAAGTACACACTGTTCTCCAATAAAGTCCTGTTCCCCTTCCCCAATAAAATCTTTTTTAAAAAAAAGTAATGCAAGGGATTTGGACTAGAGCAGGAGTTTTTAGCCTTTATTTTTTAGCAGTTAGACTCCTCCCAAGTTTGTTTAAACCTCTTCCAAGTGTCTTCATTTAAAAATCCATAGCTAGAGTAATAAATTTACAAGATGGCTCTTTCTCATCAAGACCAGAAGAGTTTAAGACAAGGTTATACTTGAAAACGTTAGCTTAAGGCAAAAGAAGCCAGTCAGAAAAGATCACATATTGTATGATTCCATTTGTATGAAATGTCCAGAATAGGCAAATCCAAAGAAACAGAAAATAGATTAGGCGTTGCCTAGGGCTGCAGGGGTTGAGGGGAATGGAGAGTGAGTAACTGATAACGGGTATGGGGTTTCTTTTGGGGGTGATGAAAACATTCTAAATTTGATTGTGGTAATGGTTGTAAAATTCCGAGAATATACTAAAAACTACTAAATTGTACAGTTCAAATTGGTGAATTATATAAGATGTGAATAAAGTTGTTACTTTAAAAAATAAGGTTATCATTCCAAATCTTCTTTAAAGTGTCTCCTTTAGCTTGTTATTTAAAAAGTGTTTTGTGTGTGTGAGTATGGAAATGAGCAAGCATTTAAAAAGGTAAAAAGAATAATACGACTTACCCCTCTGTACCTGTCATCCAACTTCAACCATTATCAACATAATCTTGCTTCATCTATATCCCAACCCACTTCTCCCCCTACACTTTCTGTACTGGATGATTTTAGACATAATATCATTTAATTCATAGATATTTCAGTACTTATATCTAAAAGAAAAGGATTCTTTGTTAACATAACCACGATACCATTATTACAACTAAAAATAAATAACAATATCACCATGTACCCAGTCAGGGTTAAAAAATTCTTCAATTGTGTCATACATTGGTTTATTCCAATCAGAATCTAAACAAGGTCCACACATTAAATTTGGTTGACATGGTTCTTAAGTGTCTTTTACAGGTTCCACCTTCCCCCCCTTTTTTTTCCTTGCAATTTATTTGTTGGAGAAAACAGGCTGTTTATTGTACAATATCGTCCATATTCCGGATTTTGCTGATTGTATCTCCATGGTGTTGTTTACATGTAATAAACTTCTTTACAAATTAAATCTTACGCAGTATCTCAAAACACTCACACAAAAAGATGCAAAACAAGACTGCTCTGGTTGAATCAGAATGAGGAACTTGGAAGGGGGCTCACCCAAACCTCCCCCAACCCCTGGGGTACCTCCAAGGAACAAACTCCAGAAAATATAGTTTAAAAACCACTAGCCTGGATAGCGTAAGTGTGTGTGTGTGTACCACATGTTCAAAGCTCAGGGCTGTCTTATCTCTTTTTGGCTCTGATTACTCTGATAAATTCCTAATCTGGGACAGTGACATAATACACAAAGGTGTTGGAGGTGATAGCAAATTCAAATTCACTCTGAGTCCTACCAGAGAATACACAAGCACAGTACTTTCTGTGCCCTAGTGATCCTTACAAAGAGCTGCCAGGCACCCTGCCACCTGCGTCCCCCAGGAGTCTGGCAGGACCAAGCCCATTCTCCCTGTCTCTTAATATGACTCAGATGCTCCATTCCTCGGTCCTAAGCCATAACTTCTCATGATCTCAGGGATCTGTGGCCCCTGGCACTTTGGAACACCTCATCTTTCGACTAGGCATTTTTAGCTGGAGCAGCCCCTAGAGTGCTAACTAAGTTTTAAGCCCCAACCTCTGCCTTTGGGTAGTTTATAGCTTAAGAGGGGAGATAAAGCGAGAGATTTGTAGGTAATTAATACCAAGTACGGTAGGAAGTGCTGAGGAGGGAGGAAGGTCTGGTTAGGTGATCGTGGAAGGCTTCTGGAAGAGGGTGATTTTACCTGGGCCTCAATTCTGATAAAAGATTGGTTAAGGAAGAGTATGGATGCTGGAAACACTAAGTATGCCTGAAGACTGAAGAATCAATCTAATCTACAGAACAAAGGATTTAGGGTGAGGGACTGGGGCAGTTTGCCTGAGAACATAATTAGGAGAGAAAATCTAATGTAAAATATCACAAACGCACTTAAAATCCAAAATAGAGGCATTTGTAGTTTGTTTAAGAGGCTCAAAATGGCATCACTCATGCCAAAATCCCATGATACCAAACCTAGATTTAAAACCTGACCTAATTGCAGTTTCAACCTCTCCCAGAAATGTAATCTTAATCAACCAGTCTGGAGTTTTCTGGTCAACACCAATGAGGTAATCTGTCATGTAGGCCCTCTCCTCTTCATGATACAAACACTTGTGTCCCCCTCATCCCCCCCAAAAAAAATTATCCCAGTCCCAAAATAACTCTTTCTTTTCTTTTGTTAATAGCTCCCTTTCCCCACCCTTCTTTCTATAAAACCTTCCCTTTTGTACAACCCCTTGTGGAGCCCTTTTAGTTGCTAGATTGCGTGCTGCCTGATTCATGAATCGCTTAATAAAGCCAATCAGATCTCCAAAATTACTCAGTTGAATTTTGTTTCTTAACAAGTTTTTTAAAATGCTTGTTAAGAAACAAAAGTCAGTCAGAAATACATGTTATATCACTACCCAAAACATATACGCACTCACACTTCATGTACATAAGAACTCATATGTGCATATACACAGTATACTCACACACATTCATTTATATTGAAATTAAAGTTTCCTGAAACACTTACCTTTACTAAGTTAGAATGTCCTCGGATTATACTTTGGGCCTTTTTACTGCTTTCCTCCTGCCAGAGATGCCTTTTTCCCTCATTGTCCCAATGAGCACCTTTCCATCCCTTAGATCTCAGGTTAAATGTCATCTGCCCAGAGAGTTCACCTAGACTAAAGTAGCCACCTGACCATTCTCTTTCATGTTCTCTGCCATCTGTCGCTATATTTTTCAGGTATATGTTTTTTGTTTACCTACATATTCTTTTTTTTTGAGATTTTATTTTTTATTTCTTTTTTTTTAAATTAGTTTTGGGTATACAAAACAACACAGTGATTAGACATTTATATACGTCCCAAAGTGATAACCCCAATAAGTGTGTCATCCATCGGACACTTTACATAGTTATTACATGTTTACCTATTTTTTTGTTGATTGTCCTTCTCCACTCTGATAAGGTGGACTCTGTGAGGGCAGGGCCTTATGGGTATTGGGCCCTGCCATATATCCACTACCTAGAATAGTGCCTAGAGCACAGCAGGTGCGCAGTAAATGTCAACAGGCTGAAGGAATGATCCTCATCAAGACTCTTTCTCTCTTCGGGCCCCAACATTCTCATCTACGAAATGCAAAGTTGGACTCGCTCTCTGAGAGCCCTTCCAGGTCTCCTTCCAGGCCAGTTTTCCAGGGTACTCCAGACAACCAGAGTCCAGCAGTGAATGGGACAGAGAGGGTCAGTCGCTAGTTTATCCCTAACCCTGTCTATGGACTGTGGACAGATACGGAGGGAGGGCCTCACTTCCAGGCTGATGAAGTCCAAAGGTATAAACCCAGGCACAGAGCGAATCATGGAAAGGCAGAACGGGAGCCAGCTTGACATAATGAAAACAGCTTTGGTGGTATGCTTCCTGTGTGCTGTGCTCTCCTGCACTGCCTCTCTCACTCCTCAGTGCTCAGAGGCTGGAAGAACGGGTACAGAACACCTTAGCATTCCGGCTCCGGAGTCAGCCAGACCAGATTCAAAACCCGACTCCAACACTTCCAGAGGCAACACACGTGGAGAGCGCAGGCTCGAGCCACACGGCCCAGTCTGCTCCTGGCCCTATGTTATTAGTTGCCTACCCTTGGGTAAATTAGTCAGCCTCTCACTGAGCTTTCTTATGTCGCAAATGAGGATGGCATTAATTGCATCACCTCACATTCTTTCTAGCAATTCCTGGGGCTTGGGAATCTTAAGCAAACTGGGAATCTCTGTTGGGGCTTCCAACCCCTCACCCCCATGGAGCTCCTGGCCTCCAGTACCTCACAGAACCAGTTGAAGTTCTTAGCTCTGCATTCATCAGGCTGAGGTCTAAGTCCAGGGCCCAGCACTTACTAACTTGTGACCTTAGAGAAGCCACAACCTCTGTGAGCCTCAGTTTCCTCAGCAAGGACTTTGTATTTCCTGAGCCAGGGTTTCATCCGCAGCTGGGACAGTCTTCTGATGGCCAACCTCAGTCTCTCCAGCCCCAACACTTCCTCTTCCCTGAGGGAGAGAAAACAGAATTGTCACAGAGAGCCGTGAACCCTGGTATTATTGAGTCTTTCCTTCCTTCTTTTGGTTTTCTTCAGACTGAATAACCCAAATCCCTTTCTTTGCCCTCACAAGTATAATTCTCAGCCCTTCCCACATCTCTCCTTTGCCATTTCCCTGTATCACCTGTGTCTTTTGATACAGGCGGCACCAGGTCCAGCTCCGAGACACTGGCTAGGGTATGGACAGAGTTGAGAGAAAGAGGGCTGAGAAATCACCCTGTGTCCTGTAAGACCCTCAGGTTCCCGGAATAACAGCTCCATTCCTGAGGCCTTGGCCACCTGCAGGCACTGTGCTCAGTGCTCTCCTTGCACTATGTCACTTAAATGTCTTACAACTGTTAGTTGAATACTATTTTATTGACAATTAAGCCTAAACATAATCGGTGGAGTTCATCTGGCCCCCCCAACTCCTCCTTGGACTCAGGTGCTATCACAGTGGGACAAGACAAAAGCTACAAATAGAGTTGTGTCTTCTGAAGGGAGGAAAACATGCCACAGGGGGAGAAGTTTCCAGGAGGGAAATAAGAGAAAATATAAAAAGGATAAAAGACCCAGAGACACATACAGTCCAGAAATGTATTACAATCTACATTCATCTGTGCTGCGGGTGTGGGGAGGCAGAGTGATGAGAGGTAGGTGGGGTAAGTTTGGGAATTTTCAACAGAAATAAGAATGTGGGGTGGTGGCAGGCAGGGGAAAGAGGTGTTCCCACCCGCATGCTTGTGAAGAACCAGAAGATCAGGAAGGTGATAGTGTGTAAACTGTGTTTATTTTTTCCAAAGTCTAAAAATACAGTAAAAAGGAAACACACAAACTAACCTAACCAGAAATGGGGAAAAGTGGCCATGGCAACAGCTGAGAAATCTGGAGGCAGGAATTTCAGGAACTGGGATAACTCAGTGACCGGAGTTTGGAAATTCCACCCCATGACGAGGCTCTTGAAAGCTGCCAGCTTCCGATCAGAGTCTGGAGCACTTTCCAGCAGCCTCGGGTGGGGCAGAGAGGGAATGAGGTGAGTGGGGGTGGTGTTGAATGCCTCCTACTGAGAGGGCAGACCTGTAGCCTTGAGAGGGTATGCGTGAGGAATGGCTAAGATGTGGGGTCCTCCATTTATTCCTCTCTCATAGTAATAACAGCTATAACAACAACAACCCATTACTGAGAGATCACCAGATACCAGCACTCTTATGAAGTATTATTTTCCCTACTTTACAGATGAAGACTCAGAGGCACAGAGAGGCTAAGCAATTCGTCTAAGGCCTCACAGCTGGTAAATGGCAAAGAGAGGGACCTTTTTGACATCATAGATCCCTTTTGTGGATCTGATGAAAGCTTTGTATCCGATATACCCAGGGAAAAGCTTATAATTAATTTATATACAACACTTTACACTCAATTTCAGGGGTTCAAAGAACTCTTCAACTCATTCCACGATAAAGCCATTGGAGAGTAAGGCCAGCCAATGTCGAATTATCTCCCACCTCATCTCTAACCCCATAGTCCAGTAAACAAAGCAACCGTGTATATGGGGGTGGCTTACAGCAATTGCCTGCCATCCCTGGAAAGCCCTGCTATCCTGGGACCCGGGATTTGCCCAAGCTGATTTGAGAGGTTTTCCCAGCCCGCTCCGGTGTGAGGTGGGGATAGGGGTGGCAAGTGGGAGGGGGCTGGGCTGAGCAAGCGGTAATAGGCTCTGTGGAGAAGCCAGAATGGTAAGGACAACGCTTTTCCCTCACCCCCTCAGGGTATCCTTTTCGGGCGAGATTTGGAACTGCCCAGCCTAGAAGAGATGAAGGCCTCCTCCCTTAATTAAATGCCCAGGGGTTGCTATGGAAACCAGAGCTTCCAAATCCTGGCCAGACAATAGGGAGAGGAGCTGCCTTCAGCCTAGATAAGTGAAGCTTCAGGGGCCTCGTTGGGGAAAGGAATGGGAGCCAGAGAGTGAGAAAAAGGGGGTGCCAACCAAAGAGCTCAGCCTCCCTTTTCCCTGGAACTGTGGGAAAGGGCCTCTCAGAACCTAGAGGTCTGCCTAAGACTGGGGGGGAGGGGAGCGTGATGCTCCTGGACGGGAAAAGGGAGTGGGGGTGGGGTAGCTGGAGCCCAGCGTTGCCCAGAACTGAACACCTCCTTTGTTCCCAGAGGAGAAAGCTAGCCAAGTTGGTAAACAAAGGGAAGAGGCCAGAGGGCAGACAGCTAGGCGATAAGGCCTGGGACCGCAGAGGGATGAGTAATGGAGCCTGAGCAAGGAACGGGACTCTCCTGAGTCCCACTGACAGGCAGAATGTTTGAATATATTGTCACAGTGACACACGGTCACCAGAGCCACACAGGACCCACCCAGTCACACACCTTTACAGAAAGAATGTGCTTAAGCACCTGTCTTTGGGGACACTCAGACCCCCTACTCCTTTGGCCTCCTAACTACCCTCTGGAGCCCCCTTTTAGAATCCCCATCTTTTAGAATGTCTCTGTAGCGAAGGCAGAGAACAGTTCTGTCTGTAATCAGCTCGGCCGCAGGTGGGAGAGCTGCATATGGGGTGCAAGGACTTCAGTAGGTCATGGATCCTGTAACCTCGTATCAAGAGAAAAGACCCTATTTTGAAAGCGTGACCATACTTACCATTCATCAGCATTTATGTGCCAGGCACTGTGCTGAAGGCAATACAAATAATCCTCTTATAACGAACCCTCCAACTCTCCGAGGTTAAAATGATTGTCCTAGTTTCCTACAGAGAGGAATCTGAGGGAAAGTTAGGTAAAGCCATCAGGTTTCACAGCCAGTAAGTGGCAGAGCTGGAAATTGAACCCAGGTTTGTCTGATTTTAATGCCTGAGTGCCTTACCACTTTCCCATCTTTGCTACAAAAACTTCTTGGAAACTTTTCTCAGCAAGCCTACTCTGTTCTCATCCCTTCACTCTCCCACTCGGTGTTACCTAAATACTTATGTAGAAGCAGTTCCCAATTTGTAAGCTGGTTATCTAAAAGGTTTATATATAACTTGGATGTTTGGAGTGCAAACACATTTTTCCCAGAGAAAAGGTATTAAATGGGCCCAGAAAGGCCACTTGATCCAGAATGCAGCTGACAATGGTACATCTGGTTCAGGACTAGCCTGGGGCCCCAACTATCATTAATACATTGTTTCCTGGAGAAATGCATTCCCCAGTTTCACTGGTGAAAAAAACAGCTTTCTTTTCCTCACTTTCTCCTCCTTTTCCTCCCTCATCCTGCTCGATCTGTACTCCAGGTGGTGGAGTGTCGGGGTAGGGGGGGAGGGGGAATGATAATAATTCATAATTCAGGCTACATTCTGAGTGCTGCCCAGAGATTGTGTTTCTTGAGAAAGGGGACCAGAGTGGAGAAGAGTTAAGGAACCCAGCCTTCCAAAACTGAAAGAACTGTTTAGGTGCCACAGAGGAGACTTGAGGGCGGAGGGGGTGAGCATGATGGTTGTTTGCATCTATTTAAAGGACTGTCTTGATTGCACATAGCTCCAGAAGGCCAAACTAGGACCAAGAAGTAACAAGGTGTGAGTTTTCTTCATAAGAAAGAACTTTCTAACTATGAAATCTCTTCAAAATGGAATAGGCCTTTTGGTGGAGTAGTGACTTCTCTGCCACTGGAAGTACTCAAACAGAAGGTAGATGACCACTTATTGGGCATATGGGAGAGGGAAAGAAGCATTGGACAAGTAGACCTCTGAGATCCCTCTAAATTCATATACTCATTTAGCAAAATGTTATGTAGTACCTATACGCAGCACTACACGTATGCTAAAACCAAGGTTTACAGTGGAGAATAAAATGGGGTCCTTGCCCTCAGGAGCATGCAGTCTAGTGGGAGAGTCAGGCATTAAATAAATAAATACAACTAAATATATAATTTCAAATGATGATATAGGTTATAAAGGAAAATAATAGGGTACTACTGTAAGAGAATGACAAAGGGATCTAATTCAGAGATTGGATCCAAGAGGGCCTCTCTGAAGAATCCACAGTGAGGCTGAGATCTGAAGGATGAGTGGGCTTCAGCCTGGAAAAAAGTGAAGTGTGTGTGTGTGTGTGTGTGTGTGTGTGTGTCCACATGCACATGTGTTGGGGGAAGCATTGTGTTTAGGGCAGAGGCAACAGCAAGTAAGAAGGCCCTGGGGCAGGAAAGAATAGAAAATTGTAAGTGAGGGGAGAATGGCAAGAGATGACATTGACCAGAGAAAGAGGCTAGGTCTCATAGGCCAGGCCACGGCAGGAGTTCCTATTTTACCCAGTCCCCTAACCTTGTCTCTCTCTCTCTCTCTCTTTGATTGTATGCATATATTTAACAGTACAGTTTTACATAGAATGCTAAGAACACTTTCTTCCTATTTTACGGCAGGACTTGAAACGTGGGCTTTCTATATCCATACCATGCCACATCCATACCATAGCACAGCCAAACCTAACTCCTAAATAAATGCACTACAATTAGTTTAGCATTGAAAGGTGTACTGGCAATAATGAGGGAAGGAAAAAGTGTAAGTTTGTTTTACATAACTGAATGAAAAATAAACTCAAGAAATAGTCAACAAAATATAATACGGCCTCATGCGCCCTGAAGGCGGTGGTGCTCGATGCGGAGGGGTGATTGCAATGTCCACGTCTCCTACCTGGAACGTCTGTGACTGAAGGCTCATGGAATCGCCAGTCCCCTTCCTCCCAGACAAGGTGCTGCCCATCTCCTTTCCTCGATAGCCAGGTCTTTTAATATCCATAAAAACAATTGCAAAACTGAAGTATGTGCCCTCCTTTCGAGCTTCTGGTAGACTTCTCTCAAAGTTGCATGCATCCAGATGGAGATATGCAGCTTGCTGGTTGGCATGTTCCCACGGGAAAATTCGTCCATGAGGCGGTGGCAGCCATTGTGGGTCGTGAAGAAGTGCAGCAGCAGAGGGCATGTCTTCTCCAGGTCAATCTGCTTCTCTAGCTCCTTCTTAATTTCCTCCTGGGTAATGGGCGACTCCATCGCCATCTTCCTCCTATGGCCCAGAGGAGCTTGCTCTGACCTGATCTCTTAACTAGATGTACCTCTCCAGTCCTGGATCCCTAGGCCTTGGTTTCTGGCAGCTTCCCAAGTTGCAAGGCCTCACTGTTCCCTACCGTGGGACCTCCCACCTAGAGATGCTCCTTGTACTTAATCAGTGTCGCAAGAGGTGCAATGGTAGCATTCACATCTGTCTTGTGTGGGAGGCCCAGGTTCAATGCTTAACCCTTACCTTTCCTCTCAAGAGGTAACACAGTTTAGTGGTAAAGAGCCCAGACTCTGAAGCCAGCCTGCCTGAGTTCAGATGGTGACTCTGTCACTTGCTGTTTGATCTTGCCAGGTTACCTCACTGCTCTGGGCCTCATTTGCCCCATGTGTGACAGGGGGAGGATGACCGACCACACCTCACTCCTAGCAGTGTTATAAATTAATATTCATTAAGAGTTTAAGACAGTTCCTGGCATGTAGTAACTGTTATATGAGTGTTTGTTAAATAAATCACTGGCAATAAATCCTGGTAACATCTGCTTCTCTGTCTCATCCCATGCTCTTCCCGTTTAATCCCTAGGCCCACAGCAGGGAGCCAGGGGCCA
This sequence comes from Rhinolophus hipposideros, assembly GCF_964194185.1. Classification (NCBI taxonomy): domain Eukaryota; kingdom Metazoa; phylum Chordata; class Mammalia; order Chiroptera; family Rhinolophidae; genus Rhinolophus; species Rhinolophus hipposideros. Next base: position 50,465,932 of record NC_138055.1, read on the forward strand.
CGCCTACAGCTCTCTCTCCTCCCGTTTTTCTAGTAAGGGCTGCCTCTGGCCACAATTCTGGTACTTACAAAAGGAGGCACAGCTGAGTTCCAGCAGCTCAGCCCTCCTCACCCCCAGAGTAAAAGATGTTCCCACTGGGAGACTACAGTCAAATCATGGGGCACTGGCCTTTCCTCCCTCCTCTTCCCCCTTCCCGTTGGTTTCAAAGGCTGGGAATATTTTGGATACACTGAATGTATAATTAAGCCCATTTCCTGGGTCCTGGGCCTGATCCCCAAGACAGAGTTTAAAGTTTCTCCCACATGCTCCCATACCACCCACCCTATGGTCATTTCCAATGTCAAACTTACCCTTCTACATCAGAACCACCAGCTCTCTCGTTTGTGTCCTTGAGGGCAGCAGCTGTCTCCCTATTCTCTGTTCCCTCCCAGGGCCTACATATGGCACTGTTCCCTCTCATATCATTTCTCACCAGTGCTCCTGGTATCTCTGAGCCAGCGACACTGCCCTGCTGTCAGCATCTCAGGTTTGCTGTTCTCTCTCCTCAGGGCCTTTACTTGTGCTTTTCTCCCTGGCCAAGGTGTTCTTCCCCAGGTCTCTGCCTAGCTAGCTCCTACTCCTTCTTCAGGTCTCAGCTTATGCGTCACTTCCTCTAGGAAGATTTTCATAAGGCCCCTGGTCTAGGTAGGTGGGTCTCTCAACACCTGGATTTCCTATCATTGTATTTTAAGCATCTTTTTACTTAACTATGTCTCCCACTAGCCTGTCAAGCTCAGGCAGGGCAGGAGTCATGTTTATCTAATTTGCTACTGAATCCTCAGTGCTCAGCCTGGAGCCTTTCATAGACCAGGAGCTTATGCCCTGGGGCCCATGGATGACTATACCCAAGGGTTAATGAGGCTTCCAAAAATCATACGAAAATGTTTGTAGATTTGTAGTGCCTTCTTTTGGGGAGACAATCTGTATTTTTTATTATAATCTCAAAGGATATGGAACATCCCTCCCTTCCCCTCAAAAAAGGTTAAGCCACTAAGGTTAAAAACCATTAAGAAATGTATAGGGGCCTGCCTGGTGGCTCAGGTGGTTGGAGTGCGGAGCTCCTAACCCGTGGTCGTTGGTTTGATTCCCACATGGGCCAGTGAGCTGCGCCCTCTACAGCTAAGACTGTGAACTACAACTCTCCCTGGAGCTGGACGACCGTGTGCCACAGTGGCCAGTGGCCCACTGCCTCCGGGGGGACTGCAAGGCTCATAATATCAGCCTGGGTCGGAGCTGTGTCCTACACAACTAGACTGAGAAACAATGGCTTGAACCGGAGTGGGGCAGGGGGAGGCGGAAGAAGGGGGAAACGTGTAGACATTTTATAAATGTCTACATTTAACAACAAATGTGTTGTTGTGGGTTTTTGTTCGGATGCATCTACCTGTGAATATAATCGTTGATACGCAATAAACAGGTATTGAATGGATGACTAAGCCTCCTCTTTGGGGTTAGGGTGTTTGTAATGTTTTTAACGGATCAAGAAGAACCTCAAAAGAAAGCTTTGCCAGTAAAAGTGCTCCTTGCTTCAGCCCCTGACTCTGTGGCCCTAAATACCCCTCTCCCCAGTGGGACCTACAGCTTAAGATCAAAGCTTCAGAGGCTCACAGCCCCTGCCAGAACTCATCGCCTGTCCTGAAATCCACCTACTGCGCCTTTGCAGCCTGTCAGCTGAAAATAATCCCGGTGAAAGCTAAGGAAGGAATCCTGCGGAAACTTTGAATGAGGGAGACTCTGCCATCTGCTGGCTGCCCTGCTCCCCTTCAGCTGCCTGGCCCAGCGCCAGGTGGCTCAAAGAATGAGGTCAGCGCAGGGAAGAAGAGAGCGAAGTAAGGCAGGGGGTGCCAGTGGAGGGGGCGGCTCCCCAATGGACAGTCTTTCCCTTCAAGATTAGGCTTTGTCTTCAAACAAGTCAGGGGCGGTGGCTTCTGCTTTGGAGCCTCCACTGCTTCCCTTCCCAGGGCTCCTATCTTCTAGTCCCAAATTAGGAGTTTGTGGAGGGTAGGGGGCGTAGTGGGGGTGGAGGTTCTTCTGGAGCTTGAGGGAGGTCCAGTCCCTCAGACTTGGCTTTCTCATCTATCTCTTTTCCCGGAGCCTGGCTATTGCCAACACCTTTGGATCCTGAGCCAGATCTTTGCATCGCCTACACTTGGCGTGTGGTGTACCAGCCTCCCCACATCACCATGGAAACAGGAGTCTCTGCATCCATCCCAGAACTGAAGCTATGAGAAGAATCTGGATTTCAGGGTGGGGTGCATAAGAAGGGCAAAAGAGAAAAACCTTCATAGAAATGATGGAGAAAAACAGAGACAGGGAGACACGCGCGCACACGTCAAGGTGGGGGAAGGATTGCTTTATGAGGGTTATTGAAATAACCCTTAACAATCCTGGGAAGACAGGCAGCTTCTTTGACAGGTCAAAAATGAGGTCCTCTCATGGGCCACTGGTCAGTCCAAAGTGACAGCCCCTCTCCACCAGCTGTCCCCCAGTAGCAGTACAACCTTCAGTGAGTTACTTAATCCCTCTAAACATCACTTTTCTCATCTAAAAGGAAAATAATAGCACTTACTGCACAGCATTATTGTAAGAATCCAATGAGGTGAGGCATATACAACGTTTAATATCGTGCTTAGCACATAGGGAGTGCTCAGAAAGGTAGTTGCGTGCTTGTTGTATGTGCTTATATATCTGTGTCTATTATTTGTGCCTCCTTAAGCTAAATTGCCAGCCCTTCGGTGACAATACCTGAGTAATCCTTTACAATTTTCAATGTGCTTTTACACATATTTTCTCATGTGTCCTACCCCAATCCCAAAAAGTAGAGAAGAGATTACTATCCCCACTTGGCAGACAAATGTGCAGATTCAGAGTTTAAGCTTGTTCAAAGGCTCAGCTCTGATCTGGTGCCAAAATTCCAGGTTCTATAGAGCCTGAGTTTATTGCCTGATTCACTCATCTCCTTTCTGTGTGTCCTTGTAGCCAGCATGGGGCCACAGACAGTGTCTCATTGTTTGCTGACATTGATCGTGGAGCAGGAGTCTCAAGGAAGAACTAATCTTGAGTTTGACCATGAAGGAAGCAGAAAACTCTTAATTGAATCTATATTTAAAACATTCCCACAAAAACGGTGTGACTGCTAATGGTTTGGAGTTTCTTTTGGGGGTGGTGAAAATGTTCTAAAATTGGTTGTGGTAATGGTTGCACTACTGTGAATGTACTAAAAACCATTGACCCATACATTTTAAGTGGGTGAATTGTATGGTATGTGAATAACTCAATAAAGCTCTTATTTTTAAAATTCCCACAAATCAAATAACAGGCCCACGTGTGGAACCGTTGAATTCTACCAAACATTTAAGAAAGAAATAATGCCAATTGGACACAAATTTTTCCCAATGATACAAAGAAAGACTATTCTCCCCAACTCATGTTATTAGGCAAGCATAACACTTATACCAAACCTAATAAAGACATTAGAAAGGAAAACTACACTCGTGATCCCAGATTCAAGGTCCTATAACACAGTGCTATATTTGTTTATATTATGAGCAAATAGTTTCTAGCCATACATAAAAAAGATAATATATCATAATTATGTTCACCTTAGTCCAAAAATGAAAAGTTATTTAACATTTGAAAATCAGTGTAATTCACTATATGAACCAAATAAACATGCAAGAAAAATCAAATGATTTAGTCCTCATCTATGGAAACTTGATTTGTGACAAAAGGGGCAGTGCAGAGCAATAGATGCAGAAAAGTGCTTGGTAAAATTCAACATCCATTCATGATTAAAAACAATCAAACCTAATAAACTAAGGATTAAACAGAAATTTTCTTAATTTGAAAAAGAATAACTTTAAAATCACTATAAGCAAACACTACACTTAGTGGTGAAATGTTGAAAGCTCTCCCTTTGTGATCAGTAACAAAATCCCCCCTATCATTTTTGTATTCAATATTGTTTAAGATTGTCCTAGATGTCCTAACCTGTGCAGGAAGGCAAAAAACAAAAAAAGGAATAGAAAATTTGAGGAAAAGAAGAAATAAGTGTATCATCATTCAGAGATAATATCATTGTGACACAGAAAATCTAGAGAAATCTATAAATAAATTATAAAAATTACGAAGTGAACTTAGCAATACTATTGCTGGATACAAGATCAATTTTCAAAAATCAATTTTTCATATAAATCAATATGTCAGCAACTAAAAAGTAAGTTTTAAAAGGTAAAATTTACATTTGAATAAAAATATCAAGCATCTAAGAATAATTCTAACAAAATTTGTTCAAGACTTCTAATAAGAAAACCATGTAACAATATTAAGAGAAATTAAAGAAGACCTAAATAAACAGAGGGATACATCCTGCCTATGAAATGGAAAACTCAATATTGTAAAGATGGCAATTCTCCCCAAACTTATAGAGAGAGCCACTGCAATCCCCATATATAGTATTTTTTTAATGGAAACTGACAAGCTTATTTATAAACTTATATAAAAATTCAAAGAGCCAAGAATAACCAAGACAATCTTCAAGAAGAATAAGATGTGAGTTCTTGGTTTAGCATATATCAAGACTTATAATAAAGCTATAATGATTAAGACCGTGTGGTATTGGTACATGGATAAAGAAACGAGCCAATGGAATAGAATAAAGAAGGAAACACAAACCCACATGTATATGTACACTTGATTTATGACAATAGGGACAGTGCAGAGCAGGGATGAAATATCCCCAAGGCATATATAAAATCACAGTATACAAAAGCCAACTCCAGTTGAATTATAGATAAAAATATAAAAGGCAGAACAATAAAGACTCTAGAAAATGAGGTAGGAATCAATTTTCATAACTTTAGGATAGGGAAAAACTACTTAAACAGTATACAAAAAAGAAACATTTAAGTCTAAATAAAAAGACTGATACATTTGACTACATTAAATTTCTAAGTATTCTGTTAGTTAAAAAACAAAGAAAACACCATTAAAAAGATGAAAAGGAAATATATATGGTATGTGAATTAAAACTTTTTTTTTAAGTGAGAAGACAAGCCACAAACTAGAACAAATTTGGAACACATACTGATAAAGGACTTATATCCAGAATATAAAATGAATTACTACAATGAGAGAAAGGCATACAACCTAATATTTAAAAACTGGGTAAGAAATTTGAATTAGTTGCACCATAAAAGAGGATATCCAAATGATAAATAAACATTGGAAAGGGTGTTTGACTTCATTAGTCATCAAGAAAACACTCACCAGAAACACCCAAATTAAAAAGATTGAAAATACCAAGGGCTGAGGAGAATGTAGAGCAACGAGAACTCTCCCATACTGCTGGTGGGAATGGAAATTGACACAACCACTTTGGGAAACAGCTCAGTCTATATGATAAAGTTTATTATCTGCATAACCTGTGAACCAGTACATGTACACACCCGTAGAAATGCCTGCATGTGTACTCCCAAGTAGAGTGCACAGGATATTCACTACCCCCTAATGGTAATAGCTCTAAACTAGAAACAACCCAAACGTCTACTGACAGTAGAATAGAAGTCATATGTAAATAATACATGCTTATGATTTCATTTATATACAGCTATTAAAAAACAAAATTCAACAGTGTGAATTTGGAGATCTCATGGGCTTTATTAAGCAATTCACGAATTGAGCAGCATCCCATCTAGCAACTAGAAGCATCCTCCAAGGTTTGTACAAAATGGAAGGTTTTTATAGGCAGAAAGAGGGTGGGACTAAGAAGTTAAAGAGTGGATAATTTTGGGCAAAATTACTTTCTCTTAGGGGAAGGCAGGGAGTCTTATCAGGCAGATTAGGTCACTAGTGTGCATCAGAAAATTCCAAACTCATTGGTTTAAAATTCCATTCATAGGAGAGGCCAAAACTGCAATTAGGTTAGGTATTAAATCTAGGTTTGTTATCATGGACTTTCAACACAAGTGACTGCCATTTTTGGTCTGTGGTTTCCTCTTTAACACAGTTCGAAAAAAGGGCAACACCAAACTGGAGTTAGTTGGCTGAAGATCTTAGGACTTCTCAGCCTCCATAATCATGTGAGCCAACTATATATATATATACAAAAAAATGTATACACATTTTAAGAAAGGAAAAAACTGTATTAAAATTGTGATACTCAATACCGTGTTTCTCTGAAAATAAGACCTAGCCAGACCATCAGCTCTAATTCATCTTTTGCAGCAAAAATGTATACACTTTTTTTTTTAAAGATTTTATTGGGGAAAGGGAACAGAACTTCACTGGGGAACAGTGTGTACTTCCAGGACTTTTTCCAAGTCAAGTTGTTGTCCTTTCAGTCTTAGTTGTGGAGGGCACAGCTCAGCTCCAGGTCCAGTTGCCATTAGTAGTTGCAGGGGGCGCTGCCCACCATCCCTTGCGGGGAGTCAAGGAATTGAACCCTGGCAATCTTGTGGTTGAAAGTCCACTAGCCCATGTGGGAATTAAACCGGCATCTTTACAGGCATTAGGAGCACAGAGCTCCAACCGCCTGAGCCACCGGGCCGGCCCCCTACACACATTTTAAGAAAGGAAAAAACTGTGTTAAAATTGTAATACTCAATACGGTGTTTCCCTGAAAATAAGACCTAGCCGGACAATCAGCTCTAATTCATCTTTTGGAGCAAAAATTAATATAAGATTCAGTATTATATTATACAATATTACATTATGTTATATTATATAGACCCAGTCTTATAGCAAAATAAGACCGGGTCTCATTAATTTTTGCTCCAAAAATTCATTAGAGCTGGCTAGGTCTTATTTTCGGGGAAACACAGTGTATACCGATAACAAAAGATGAATACAAGTCACGTTTGACTTCTGCAATTACAAGAGGTGCTCAAAATGGTTACCATCTGTGTAATTTTAATAGTTTTTTTCCTTTCTTAAAATGTGTATATAAAGTCTGTATATAAAGTCTCCTATTGGTTCTGCTTCTCTGGAGAACCCTAATACAAATTTCAGTTGGTACTGGGAGTGGTTCTAGATGAACAGAATTTTGAATATGAGTTTTTGGAATTGGTTCTGAGTTTTCTGGAATTGGTGCTCTAATATGATTTAAAGATGTTTACAACTTCATTTCTAGTAGTAAAGAGAGCACTGAAGTCCATGTCATGATCTGGCAAGAGATATATGCAGAATAGCATGATTGGCTACTCCCAGTCAACCACTTATAAGAAGCAAAGATCTGACAACTATGTACAAGTTACGTGCTAACATTTTTGGTAAACTAGCAATAATAATATTGTTACTGGACAAAGTAAGGAAAGAAAAGAAAGAGCTTAGAAATTCAAATTCTCAGTTCTAGTGCCACACAAATGACCTGAAAGCTTCTATGTGTGCCCTCAAGGAGACCTTTATCACCTGTAGCTGCAGGGCTGAGATTGCTGAAAATCAAACTGCAGAATCTCATCCTGCTGAGTGGCTGAATTACAACATAAAACAAACTCCCAGCCTCACAGGGTGTCTACTATCAGTGAGGGCATTGCCTGGAAAGGAATGGAATTTTGAAAATTGGAATGGGGACATGTGGGAAGACTCTGATGAAGGTGGAGACATTGAGCCCAAGAAACAACAGACCCAAAATGGACCCACTTTTGCTAAAACCTACCAAGATTTAATACCTAAACTGATTTTAGTTTCAGCCTCTCCCCGCAGTGAAATTTTAAACCAATCGTTCTGGAATATCCTGACCAGCACTAGGGAGCTTATCTGCCTGATAAGACTCCCTGTCTTCCCCTAAGGGAAGGTGACCTTGCCTGAAAGAGTCCTCTCTTTTAACTTTCTGTTTCATCTTCTTTTTGACTATAAAAACCCCCCATTTTGAACAACTCCTCAGAGTGCCCATGTAGTTGCTAGATGGGATGCTGCCTGATTCATGAATCGCGTAACAAAGACAATTAGATCTTCAAATTTACTCGGGTTAACTTTGTTCTTTAACACTCTAAATTCTGATGAGTCTTCTTCATCAGCAAGAGGCCTCTCCGCCCACATCTAAGGGGATTAACCTTACATTGTCTGAGGAAACAATAATGGCCTCCTCTGAGGCAGTTGCCATGTGCAACAATGCTGGGTCTCCTCAGGAGCCACTCCACCACATGTCTGTCTCCAGACCTATAACTAGACTCAAGTTGCAGCAGATGCCTAAATGTGAGGTACAAAGTGTGACCCGTGATGATGTGTTCTACACTCCAAAATACTGTGGATGAAAAAGGAGTTCTATGGAGAGTAATCTCACAGGATGATAAAATCATAAATTCTTAACTGGACAGGTCACGGTGGGTATTCATGCCCCAGGTACAATTTCCTTAGTAAAAGGCTTATCTTTGCCATAAGCAAGCTCTGTCCAATGTTTCTGTGCATATAGATAACACAAGTTTGAAATACCTCTTTACAGACCCCTCCTTCTAAAGCATAACCTCTCTCAAGAGGGCACATAATCTTATTAACTATCCTGCAATCTGATCCCTGCCTTGCTTTCTCCCACCTTCATGTACTCCACCTTATGGTTCCTCCTTAATTCCAAATATGTAAAAGAAGCTGTAAACTGTCATTTTTTTTGGAAGCATTTTTCTCAGTCTGTTGAGATCTTTCTTCTAGGCGAATCCTCTGTTTGACTGAAATAAATTTGTATTAAAATTCCCTAAGGGTTTGGATGTTCTTACATTGACATTACTTACTTGAGTTCTCTAACTAATACACACAGAATGTCGGAAAACGTGTGGGAATAGATAATAAGAATGTGGGATAATGGTGGAAGGAACAGAAAGTTGGATCAGGCCAAATGTATTGCTATGGACTCATTAAGCTGAGATTCTCATTTAATGTTGCAGCTCGGGGAGTTCGAAAAGATTTTAACTGGTTGGTTGGCTGAAACCTGGACGAAAAGGTGACCCAGACTTGCCTTGGTTTAATGGCAAGGAGGGAGGGATTTAATAGAGGGAGGGATTCAAAGGTGTAGGGAGATTGAAATGTTCGAGTAGACTTTTCACTTAAGACCACTCGCCCACCTTGGGAGAGTCCAGAAGGCATACCTTTCAGCACTACTGTGAGAAATAAATTTATGAAGGGAGCCTCAGCACCCTTGAAGAGCTCTGTGATCACTATTCTCTGTAGGTCAGACCTTACATGGGAACAGCAGTCACCGAACTGGGAAACCTAAATGCAGTGGGAGTAATTAGATCCCAGAGTGGCAGGGGCCAAGTGGCAGCACTCAACCACCAAAGACAAATTAGCTGTGATTACCATAATAGACAGCAGAGATAAGGCAGAAATTGGACTAGTTCGATTCACAAAGACCCTACAGCATTGGCTAGTTGATCATGGTGTTTCTAGAAGTAAAATAGATAGGAAGTCTACTAAATTCTTACTTGATCTGAAAAAGCAGAAAAGTTCTGGGTCAAGTAATCAGAATTCTAACCAGAATCATAAAAAGAGTAATAGTTTCTCAAACAATTCTCAGACTTGAGCCACTTTACAGACCTAGAATTTCTTGAATGAAGGGGATGTTGGGTTCTCTTGAGAAAGGACCCCAGTACATTGCCAAAATTTTATACTGTTAATCTTTCTCCTAGCCTTCCCCAAAGGGACTATGGCCCTTTACCAGAGTAACCGTGCACTGGGGAAAAGGAAAAAAATCAGACTTTTCAGGGACTATTGGACACTAGTTATGAACTGACACTAATTCCAGGAGACCCAAAATGTCACTGTGGTCCACCAGTCAGTGTAGGGGCTTATGGAGGTCAGGTGATCAATGAAGTTTTAGCTTAGTTCTGTGTCACAGTGGGCCAGTGCATCCCTAATCCATCCTGTGATTATTTCTCCAACTCTGGAATACATAAATGAAATAGACATACTCAGTTGCTGGCAAAATCCTCACACTGGTTCTCTGACTTGGGGCGTGAGGGCTATTATGGTGGGAAAGGCCAAGTGGAAGCCTCTAGAACTGCCTCTACCTAGGAAAATAGTAAACCAAAAGCAATATTACATTCCTAGAGGGATTAGCGCCATCATCAAGGATTTGAAAGATACAGGTGTTGTAATTCCCACCACATCCCCCATTCAACTCATCTATTTGGTCTGTGCAGAAGGCAGATGGACCTTGGAGAATGACAGTGGATTATTGTAAGTTTAATCAGGTGGTGACTCCATTGCAGCTGCTGTGCCAGATGTGGTTTTATTACTTGAACAAGATGACATGTCCTCTAGTACCTGGTATGCAGCTATTGATCTGACAAATAACTTTTTCTCCATCCCTGTCCATAAGAACCACTGGAAGCAGTTTGCTTTCAGCTGGCAAGGCCAGCAATACACCTTTACCATCTTACCTCCGGGGTATATTAACTAAACAGCTCTCTGTCCTAATTTAGTTCACAGGGATCTTGACCACCTTTTGCTGGAAAAGTCAGTCTCATGCCCACCATCTTTCCACCCATGCTCGGCCATGTAAGAATGGACCTTGGGCATGGAACACTTTCTTACCCAGAGATAGAGTCCTCACAGCCTGTGCTGGGCTTATCCGCTTCTGTGGGATAATCTTTTCCTGTTTCATGCTCAATGTGTACTCCTTTGTTCTGCTTAAGTGTGTGCATCAGCAGCCTGCAGGCATGCCCCTAACTATTTCAGACTCCATGGGGGAGGTGGAGGGGTCCTTGTATTGTGGCACCAGAGGGGTGCATGTAGGCCAATTGCTCTGCATGGAATTCCAGGAGGAACCGCTAGCTATGGGAGACCAATGCCCACTATTGAAGCTGATCCAGCCATAGTTCAGCGGCTTTCCAGTTTAATGAAATTTCAAGGGATTAGTGAGGTGGGGCATGTCAAGATGTCCCTTCCAAAGTGAAAGAAAAGTTGTTGGCATCTGGCCTCTCTTACAACCAAAAGAGAGGGCCTCTTTGGATTCTGGAGGCAACATATTCCTTATTTGGGTGTGTTACTCTGGCCCATTCACCAAGTAACCTGAAAAGCTGCTAGTTTTGAGTGGGGCCCGGAACAAGAAAAGTCTATGCAATAGGTCAGGCTGCTGTGCAAGCCTCTCTGCAACTTGGGCTACATGGTCCAGATTCAATAGTGCTTGAAGGGTCAGTGGCAGACAGGGTGCTGTGTGGAGACTTTAGCAGATCCCTATCAGTGACTCCCAGGGCAGGCCCTTAGGATTTTGGAGCAAAGCCCTGCTGTCCTCCACAGATAACTACTCCTCTTTTTTTTTTTTTTTTTTTTTTTTTTTTTAGGTTTTAAAACTTTGTTTGCATATTTAACAATTGTACATTCCAATAATTTAAATCATTTGAACAAAAAAAATGGCAATCTGATTAAATTGCACTTTACAGCTTGCAGGACACGTTGGACGAGTTTGGTTTTTATTCTAGATTTCACTCTCATCCCACCCAGCTTTTCCTTCCCTGCCAGCCAGGAGGCAGATGGGAGAGAGGTGCGGCCTTCGTTGTCAGTAGTTCTCTGATATGAAAAGAGGCAGCACCGTCATTTTAAACTGGATCTACAAACAGCTAAAAGAAGTAAAATAAGAAGGCAACGCTTGTGGAACGTACAGTGCATACTGGCAGTGCGTGCCTCATTTTGATTTGCCTGCTTGTTTTTCCTGTTCAGTCATTTCTTTTGAAGGCAGTAGATTTTTCTCTTGCATTTCTGGCTTCTTCAGTTTCCACATATCGGATTTCTCAGTCTCAGCCATATCAGCTTTGTCAGACATGGTTGCAGAGGAAGCAGAGCAAGGACCACGAATGAGTGGAGTCCAGTCTGCTCAGTGGTGGTCTCCGAGTCCAGTACTGTACTCCTCTTTTGAGAAACTCTTGGCTCAGCAGCTCTGGGCCTGCTACTGGGTCTTAGTAGAGACTGCATGCTTAACCATGGGCCACCAAGTTACTATCTGACCTGAAATATCCATCACGAACTGGGTATTATCTGACACACCATGCCATAAAGTTGGGCATGCACAGCAGCACTCCATCAAATGGAAATGGTATATACAAGAGGGGGCCAAGTAGGCCCTGAAAGCACAAGTATGTTACATAAAGAAGTAGCCCAAATGCCCGTATTTCTCTCTCCCAACCTAAACCTAAGGCCTCAGAGGGAGTGCCCTACAATCAGCTGACAGAGGAAGAGAAGAAGCAGGTTTACAGATGGTTCTGTGTGATATGCAGGCACCACTCAAAAGTGAACAGCTGTGGTACTACTGTCCCTTTCTGGGACATCTCTGAAGGATGTTAGGGAAGGGAAAACCTTCCAGTGGGCAGAACTTTCAGCGGTGCACCTGGTTGTTCACTTTGTTTGGAAGGAGAAATAGCCAGACGTGTGATTATATATCGACTCCTGGGCTCAGCCAATGGTTTGGCTGAATGGTCAGGGACTAGGAAGTAACAGGATTTGAAAACTGGTGATAAGGAAATTTGAGGAAGAGGTATGTGGCTAGACTTCTCTGAATGGGTAAAAGTGGGATGATATTTGTGTTCCACATGAATGGGGGTATCTCAGCAGAGGAGGATTTTAATAATCAAGTGGATAGGATGACCCATTCTGTACAAACCAGTCAGTCTCTTTTCCTAGCCACCCGTCATTGCCCAATGGGCAGATAAACAAAGCGGACATCATGGTAGGGTTGGAGGTTATGCATGGACTCCTCAACATGGACTTTCACTCACCAAGGCCAACCTGGCTATGGCGATCGCCGAGTGCCCAATCTGCCAGCAACAGAGACCAACTGGACCTCCTACATGGTACATTCCCCTGGGTGAACAGGCTGATTCATTGGACCACTTCCATCGTGGAAGGCCAGTGTTTTGTTCTTACTGGAATAGATATTTACTCTGGATACACATTTGTCTTTTCTGCACACAATATTTCTACATTTTTTTGTGTGGATATTTCATGTAAATGGAAACTTCCAATAGGCAGTCTCTTACATTTGGCTTCTTTCACTGAGCCTGTTTTTGAGGTTTATCCACATTGTAGCAAGTATCTGTAGTTAGATATCTTAGACTGATATCTAAGAATAAAATATCTGGATTGCATAGTAAATGTATGCTTAACAATTTAAGAAACTGCTGGAGCAACTCTATTTAACAAATGGGATGCTGCCCGATTTGTGAATTGTTCAATAAAGCCAATTAAATGAAAAGAAGAAAGAAAGGAAGGAAGGAGGGAGGGAGGGGGAGATAGAGGGAGGGAGGGAAGGAGGAAAGAAGGATCTGCCAAACTGTCTCCAAAGTGGCTGCACTTTAGCAATGTATGAGGATTCCCGTTTCTCCATATTTTCTCCAACATTTAATATGTGTATTTTAAAATATAGCCATTCTATGAAAAACACACAAAAAAAGCGCGTTTTAAAAGGTTCAGTTAGGAGGTTAGGAATTTTGAGAGAGAAAACTCCCCTCTCTCTCTCATACACACTCAAGAAAAAAGACTGAGGTCCTCCAGCCGGGAGAGGACGCTCCAAGCTAGGGCCTCTCCTCCTGAATTTCTCACAGCGCCATCTTAGCGAGATTCCGTTGCTAGGAGACGGAGATGCGTCTTTCGGCTTGAGAGCGCTGCCTCCCTGCTCTGCCAGCCTCTGTCTTGCCCCAGGACTGCGATCTAAGGTCCCACTACTGTTCAGGAGCAGTTCCAGAACGCCTTTTTTGGGGGGCGTTTTCCTCTTACCCCCTCTAGCACTGGCTGTGGCAGATCGAGGAACCTTGCCCAGATCCAGTCCTTTACCCAGCTATGTCTAAGAAAGGGAAAAAGGGCCAGAGGCACCTGTCGGATGAGGAGCAGCTGCTTCTGTTTCAGCAGAAGATGCTGGCAGAGGAGGAGATGATTAAGAAGAAGGAGCGGCTCCTGAGCCAGTTCTTGAAGGTGATGGCTTTCTGTGTTACCCCTGCTCAGCCCCACCCACCCCCTGCGCTGGCCCTGTCGCCTTGACCCTGTCATGGTGGCAGCCTCATTTTCATGCTGGTCTCCCCTCTTCCGGAAATCTTGAGACCCAAAGGTACTTAGATCTCAGGCAACATTGTTTGAGAGGAAAGGCAGTTCTCTGTGGACGATGGGGCGGGGGGGGGGGGGGCGCTTCAGTGATGTAGAGCTTGGCAGTCACAACTCAGCCCCAGAACTGGGACAGTAGGTGCTGTCCACTGTCTCTGCTGTTTGAAATTCTGATATTCTCCCTGGAGATGGGTCATTACAAACAGCATCCTGCTCTGATGCCTCCACCCCGAAGAAAGTTCAGCCTTGCCCTCCTTAAAATGCCCTGGAGCTGTTCCTGTCTTACTTGAAACCCTCCGAAAACAAGAACAGGAACTCCCTGAGTGTTAGCCATCAGGAGCTTGGGTCCTTGAGAACAGACAAAGGGGTGAGGTGTCAGTTGACACACTAAGTGTGATCTTTGTTATATCAGGGCTTTAGACCCTGACCTCCCAAGGGGGGTGGTACTCATTCCTTCGCACAGGACAAGCTGGCCAAGGAGGAGCAGAACAGTGCTCTGAACCTTAATAAGATTAACACACAGTGGAGAATGGTTCTTCGAGAAGTCAAGACCAGAGCCCTTCGGAAAGACATCGAGATCCTCAGCCAAACATTTGAACGAGTGGTGGACTGCAAGGACAGTGTCATCAAGGTAGGTGCTCTTCCCAAGGAAATGCTTGACTATGGCTGCTTTGATCTCTTCTCTGAATAGAATGTGCCTAGAAAATCAATTCATTACTCAATCTTAAAGTCCTCACAAGAAGCAGGCTGTGAAGAAAGCCAGGCTATTGGTAATAACAGTTTTCACTGAAATGAAAAATGGAACATTGGGCTGTCATTCCTTTCTCTCCTTAGTGGTCTACTGCTGCAAACCAGTACTATACAGTATTCGAGTTATAAGGCACAGCAGACATCACCTAAGGACTTGAACTTAGTGCCGTATCTTCATTTCAGTGTGAGAAGATTCAGTTCCAGAGGGAGGAACTGGCTTGCTCGAAGTCACACAGCTAGTCAGTGAGAGAGCTGGGACTAAAACATGGGTTTCTGAATTCCCACTCCATTATTTTTTCAACCAAATTCTGTTTGGCCTCTCTGATTCGACTCCAGTGACCCTACATAAGGTTGAGAAGATTACCATGGGTAAGAGCAGTTCTGGATCTCTAAGCAATTAACTCAACAACGCTTATGCTCTTGGGAAGCTTTTGAATCCATGCCATCTTTTGTTCTAAGGAATTTTGCTGTATTCCTTCTTTCATTCTCTTTTTAACCTGTTTACTGACTTCTTCTCCTTAGTCTTTTCTATCTTAAGTCAAAAACCCCACAATAGCAGCAAAATATACACTGTCAACCTAACAGTCCCCCTCTAGAAAACACACATCTTTCCTCACAGCCTAACCTCTGGGGGAAAAAATCCTAACCTCTTGGGCAGCTTCAAGTGATACATATTAAGAGTCCCAAATTTGCAAAACCATTCTAATTCCTCACCCTACCAGTTATACCACATGGCTTTTTAAGTGACATCTTCAGACCCTTATTGGGAATTATTAAATACTTGCTGAGCCAATTAGCTTCTTCCTACACAATAGCTTTGTAGCTAATGGTTACAATCCCTGCCTTTGGTATATAACGCATTGCTGATGTTAAGCACCTTTGGGGTCATTCCAGAATAACTGAAACTGCACGTTAAATGCACTTGCTATCTCCACTTCTTCACTTCCCATTTATCCTGCATCCTACATCTGATGTCTACCCTTCGCTAGGAAACCGCTCTTGTAAAGACCACCAGGCACGAATCATGGATGCTTTTTTTTATCATTTAGTTGTCATCTAACCTGACTTCTCTATGACACTGACACTCTTGGTCATGATCTCCTTCTTTAAACTCCCCTTTGGTTTCCATGACACCATTCTTTCCTGGCTTTTCTCCTGCCTCTGGAATCCAGGCCCCTTTGTGAGTTCATCTTCCTTTCTCCATCCCCTGAACGTCAGGGTTTCTGAGTCTGACATCTCACTCTTTAACCAGGCATCTAAGGTCTAGACCATCTTACTCATTACCCTGGCTTTAAATACCACTTATATGCACTGACTCCCAGGTCTGTAACACCAGCCAGGATTTTTCGTTTGAGTACCACATCCTTATATTCAAACTTCCTACATATCTGTTCCTAGCTGTTGTACTTTTCTCACCACTGAACTCCTGGGCTTCCCCTTCTCTGGCCAGCCCCCTTCCCCGTACTCCACAATCTGGTCTGCCTTATACTCTCTATTTAGGTGGCTGGTGCCATTCACCAAATCACCGAACCCAGAAATCTGGACTCACCCTAGGTTGGGGACTTCTGTTACTAAGTCTTACACAAACCTGCTCAGGTATGTTTCAGAGCCGTCCCCTGCTCTGTTCCCCCACTACCCCGCTGTAGTTGAGCCCTGGGCGTTATCTCTCATACGGACTATTGCAACAGTCCCCGATATTCCAGCCTTCCTGCCCAACCACCTCCAGATGGCTATCTACACAACTATCAGATTATCTTTCTAAAAAAAAAAAATATGATCCTGTTACTCCACTGCTTACATCTCCTTAGGAGCTCCCCTCTTCCACAGGAAAAAAATCCAAACTCCATGGGAAGAACATCAAAGCCCTCCATGATCTGGCCTCTACTGTCCCTGTCACATGACCAGCCTGGTTCCTTACCTGTGCCTTTGCATCTGCCATTCCCTCTACCTGGAATTTTCTTTTCCCCATCTCCCCAGTCTTCCTGGCAAACTCTCACTCCTCCTTCAAGAGTGATACAAATGACATCTCTTCTGTGAAGCCTTCCCCAGTGCTTAGACGTTGGCACTCAGTCCTTTATGTCGCGTTGTCACTGGTAAATCATGAACTTCTTAGCACTTTCCATGTTATACTGTAATGTTCTGTTTATGTCACTGTTTTCCTACCGCAAGACCGCAAGTTCCTTTGAGGGCAGGGAGCATGTCTTTTCATTCGAATCCTCGACCTCCAGCACGGGGCTGGCACACAGCAGGTTGAGTAGACATTGTTGAGAGAGTGAATAGCCTTCCATCATCAGAACCTATTTCATATGATCCTTTTTCATGCTAAACATGTAAGGTAAAAGCGAGTTCTGCCTGGAGGTTGTGGTCATTTACAGTGAGTGCATTCAGTGACTGGATCGTATGGGATAAGATAATATATTCACATTATTCAAAATTAAAAAGATAAAAAATTATATAGAGGAAAGTTCCCTCCCACTGGTGCCTTTCAGCCACCCAGTGCCCCTCCTAATAATTGTAGTTTCATGAGTAAACCTTTTTTAACACAAATGGTAGTACTGCCTGTTGCTCTGCCCTTGCCTTCTGTACTTCGCAGTATATCGTGGGGATTATTCCACATTAGCCCATAAATAGCTTCTTATTTGTTTTTTTACAACTGCATAGCAGTCTGTATTGTAATTTCATATGTTACTTTGTCATCTGCATTTCCTGTATCTTGGTAATGGATCTAGAAGTTTGGAGGTCTAGTAGTCTTCCATTATCTCTCTTTTTGTAATGTCAGCAGCTGTTAATATCCATTAATTCATTGGGGGTTGCAAAATGCTGATTTCTAATGATTTTATTCCTTTTTCATTAGCTTGAATACTTCTATAAAGAAATACTTCCCATCATTTCCCATTCAATTACCGAAAGGTACAGTTTATATAAGAAAGGCAGGATAAATGCTTGATTCCTTCTCTTACCTAACAAGATACCCAATTCCTGGTTCGTTTTAGTGGTAGCCACATTGTTGTAAATGTTTGTTGTCCCTAGGACCCTGGTGGCTACCTGGGTTTCCCTGATGTCCCTTTTATTTTACATTCAAGAGTAGGAGAACCAGGACTCTCAGAGCCAAAGAATTGGCATTAGGAACTAAGGGAAAATGTCATTCGTGTTTTCCAGCTAGCCAGCTGCATACATTGTTCTATTCTCTCACAGAAGCCATCCTGCCAAAATGGTAACTGTTTCCTACCCAGTCTTTAGCTAAGGACCTGTCAGAAGCCGAGGAACAGTACGCCCAGGCCCTGCGCAGCCACTTGCACAGTGTTGATCAGCTACTGGCCCTGCAGAGGTGTCGACTCAACCTCCTGGAGGAAAGTTACAACATGGAGCTGGAGACCCTAACCAAGGAGTTCGAGACAGAAAGGTGTGGGGGCTTGAGTCCAGGGCCATATCCTGTGTCAAGGAGCTGCCTGTAAGCGGGTGGCCAGCACCCTGGAGCCTCCCATCTTAATTACGACATGACCTCCCAGTAGAAAAGATCCTCAGTTCCTTCTAAACTAACTCAGGTTTAAGCCTGTAGTTGAACTTCCCTTTGCCCGTGCCAGGTCCCTATCTGAAACACCGACACCCCTTTTCAACTATCAAAATCCTACCCATATGGCAGGGGATAGGGATGGGAAGGAGACTTCTCACTGTAATCCTTCGTACTTTGTGATTTTTATATCATGTGACTATATTACCTATTCAAAAATCAGAATAAAATAATCTTATTCATTCTTTTTGGCTCTAAAAAGAATGGAGGCTGCCTTCACTCTGTTCTCTTTCAGTACATAAGAGTTTCTACCATTCTTGTAATTTCATTACAAATTGCTTTGAGTTGTCATTTTTTGATCCATATGCTTTATCCCTCAGAGCAGGGACAGTATCTTATCTCCTACAGAAAAACAATTATTGACCAACATGAAAAAGAGATTCGCTACCTACAAGATGTCTTCATGGCCATGGAACAGAACTACATAGATTCTGAGTATGAAGGCAAGCTGGAGTTCCAGAGCATGTGGGATGATCTGAAAAACAAGGTACAGAGGCAGAGCAGATGGGCAAGAACTGGGAGAGAAAAATGCTCAAGGCTAGTAGAGCTAGAAGAGACCCCTTTAACCAACATAATTAATAAAACGCCTGTTGCTACTGTAGGTCCTCCTACTGCCTTTTGTACTTTTGTGAAAATTGGTCGGGAGGGAGGACCCTTCTGAAATGTCAAGGAGATGCATTTTAGAGCTAAAAAGCAACAAAGAGATCATCTGGCTTCACTCCTGTGAAGAACCTAAGATGAACCTAAGATGAAGAACCTAAGGCTCCCAAAAGTAAAATGACTTGTCCAAGTCATGCTGCTGGTTTATGGTAGAGCCAGGAGGAGAATCTAGACCCCTGCCCCTTGGTGCTTTCTTTCCACCATCCTGGAGGTTGCAAACTTAGCCTGTAGACCTGGGTTTGCGTATGGGGTTCTTTGTTTTTATTGTGCCTCAGTGTTTTGTAAAACATTTAATAAAGTTCCTACATTTAAAAATTGGAAGATTTCACATAAAAATCCAAATTTTACCTTCCCTTGAAAATTTTAAAGAACTGCTAATACTGGGCCATATTTCTAAATGGAGACATTCATGTGGGGCCAAGCAGCTGTGTCCCCTCCACCCCCCGCCCAAAGGAGCGTTTCCTCTCTGATTCACCACAGACCCCATCTAACCCACAGCACTTATTTATATCATCTGCCTGGTGATATAAATATAAATGCCTGGTCTTTGTAGGCATTTTCATTGGTGACCCCTGCACTATACTGTGCTATAAATAGTGCAAGAGGGTGAGGTTGCTGGTGGGAGTGAAAGGGCACTAACAGGACAAGCACTGGCTATTTTGGGGCCACTTCCTAGAATTTAGAAGAGAAGCACTTTCTAAGACTGCAACTGGAGAATGTAGTAGAAGATCTGTGGAGAAAGTTCCAGGATGCACTCAAGAATTACACTGATGCCACAGAGGATCGAAAGGTTGCCTTCGAGACCCTCAGGGTGAAGGATGAGAAGAGCTCCAAAGAGATTGAAGTGCAGATGAAAAAAATACAGAGACTCCAGGTTAGTGCAGCCAACCAGAAATACCCCCGGCTTTAACCACTCCGTTATCCTCTGTTCATCTTCCCCCAGGTTCCACCGGGCCGCACAACAGGTTGGGATAAACTTTGATTTCAGTCTCCAGACAGTCCTTTTACCTGTCTCTTTTTAGACCCTCAGCTGGTCAACTGTTTCCTCTTGTGTTTCTCCAGGATTCCATAAGTATTGTAAAAGGTAAGATCATGGTGCACAGCCGTGAGAGTGAAGAGCAGAACCAGTACGTTCGTGATGACAAGGAGCTGATCCTTGTACAACTGCGGAAACTTAAGGCCCAAAGGACTCAGGCCCGGGAAATATCACAGGAGAACTTAGTCAAGCTCACTCTGGAAAGTAACGCCGCCATCAAAGCCCTGAGAAAGATTGTTGATAAGGTAACGGGCCAGGCTCCCTGTGAAGTGAAAGGGGTTTGAGAGTGGTAGAGGAGGCTTTCTCCTGTTTTCTGCCTGAGTGGACACTGGAATACATTTTTTTACTCCATGTTCCCTCCCCTGTCACATTTTAAATTACATTGATAATGAATTTTATAAAAACATAAAATACTTGGAATAATGCTTGGCACACAGTAAGCACTCTGTGGTAAGTGTATATATTCCTCTTGTCTCCCACTTGGATGGGTACGTCCCTTGGTTCAAGCAGGGGAACCAGCTCCACTATTCCCCCTCCCCACTCCCTTTCCCAATAAAAGGTCTCTTCCTCTTTCCAATAGGGTGAAAAGATCCTTAAACTTGCTGAAATATGTAGGAAATTTGAGACAGAGGAAGAAAAAGTCCTGCCTTTTTATTCACCAACACTGACTCCCGAGGAACAGGAGGAGCTAGAGGAAATTCAGCCAGAGGACCTTACTGAGGAGCTGGCAAAGGTAAAGTTCCTAGGGCCCAGAGGCCATGGCTCAGAGTTGGGGAGGAAGGGGCACTGGGCTGTATTTGCTTATGGGCCCCACCACACACCTTCTCCCTTTAACTCAACTCCCAGGTGATAGCGGACTATACAGGGATGGAGAATTTCTGGAAAAGGTACAACAAAGTGAAACTGGAGCAACTGAGCCTCCAACATAGACATGCCAAGTTGTTAGAAATCAACGGGAAGCTGCGGGAGATGCTCAAGCAGTACTTGGATGGCATCTCAGTGAGTGATGAAGTGCTGAGCCAGCTCAACCCACTGTTCATCGTCAACCATCAAAGCAACTTAACCCAGCCCTTGTCCACACCTGCAACCCAGCCAGGTGACAAAAATCCTCCAACCACGTACAACATCATTGAAGCAGCCCACGTGATCTCCCACATCCTGTGATACAAGAAAATCTCTTTTCAACCCCCAGAGGATTTTTTGAGACCCCTGAGGACTTTGCTATTAAAAATGCCCATGGAGTTCATGAGCTCCTTATATCTTTGCCACACTGGACAGAGCAGTCTACTTTGAGGATACTAGGAATGTAGCAGCCCCAGATGTGGAAAGAATAACTAGGCAACTACCAGGAGGCTTATTTCTCAATGACAAATTGCTCCCGGAGTCAGGGCACCATGGGAGCCCAAACCCATACCTTCGGGACCTAGAGATCTTATGAGAAGATTCTAGACCTGGTCCTTGGAGTCAGGACAGGAAAAGAAGGCCGGAGAAAGAGGTGTTCTAAATCCTCCAACCACCCTCATGCCAGGGAAGATCCATCTCAGGGTGCCTTTCCCCAGTCCTTTACCTCATTCCCACTTACAAAAGTAGCCTCAGAAAGGATCAGTTGAAGAATGCAAAGAAGTTTTGTGTTTTTTTAATTATTATTATTTATTACTTCTTTTTGCTCTTGTTTCGTTTCTCTTCCTTGAGCTTCTTTTTGGAGACTTTGGGCCTGTTGGCCTTTTTGTATAGGTGATACCCAATGAGGCTCAGGAGGGCTGGCACCATGGCCATGCCTACCAGAGGCAAAATGCCCTTCACCAGCTTTTGCCAGTAGTTGGCTCGGATCAGTGCAATCAGCTCCACGTCAAACTGCAGCACTGCATCCGCTGGAGGCAGAGAGGAGGTGAAGGTTAGGATCTCTGAGTTTACCCAGGACTCTGAATCTGAATGAAAACAAGAGGGCAGGCCACACCAGAGCAACAACTATACAACTGGCAAGATTTAAATGTGAGGTTGAGTTCCCTTAGACAAAAACAGAAATGGGTTTGAGCAGAGTCTAGTGATAGTCATGTTTACCCCAGATAATACAAGTGTGGCTTGTGTTCCACGATAGGTCTTTAACAGCACAGGAAAACTTTCTGTGGATCTGAAATGTACATGCTGTTCTTCATTTATAAGAGGGAGAAACCTCGGTTCTAACTGTACTCCATTTCCAAATAGCCACATGGATACAATCTTTGAAGGCTGAAATTAATTGGATTTAAACTAGACTTTTAAAAATTCCACCAACCAATAAACACACGCAATACGAACTGTTAAAAAAGATAGGTGTTTCAACATATGAGCTGGAAAGGAAGAGGGATGTGTCTTACAAAAGTAGGGGCGGGGGAATGAGTGGAGGGTGGGGGAAGAAATGCAGACAAAAGCAGCACTGGAAAGAGGGAAGTAATAGTGCTTTGGGTAAGACTTTGTTTCTCTTTAGTCCCTCTACCCTCTTCCAAAGTCTCCCTGGAACTAGGATAAGAACTTTTACCCCAATACTCTGAAGTACGACACATTTTAGTTAATAGAACATTTGTTATAACCAAAAGCAAGAGATATGCATCTTGGGAAATCTGTCCAGTCTCAGGCTTTCAAGGGTAGGTATCAACAGTAATTTGTGAAGGCTTTTAAAGTTATGGGGTTGGCATGACTTTTAAAAGTTGTTGGTTTTTGTTTCATTTTGTTTTGAATTACTTGCCTGTGACCATTTTTACTATCTCTTCCCTGATGAAGGCTGAAAGGAAGAGTGGAGATGTGGTGAGAAGTCATGCCATCTGCACAAATCATAGTGGAATTGTAGGAAAAAGGCAGGAAAGAAGTCCAGAGTTCTGGGAAGGGTGGCACAGGCAGGTGTCTCCCCCCTAAAAAGCTGCTGGCTGCCGGAGGGTCAGCCAGGTGGCCTTAACAGGTTCTGTGTTTCTAGTCCCTGTGGTAATCTAAGGAGGAAAACGTGGTCCTTTAGGAGGCCCTAGCCACTCCTGTTCCTTTTAGCAAACTGAGTTTAGACCTTCTCAAGCTCCAGACAAGTTGTGTAGCTCGTTGCGGCTCTTAGGGACTAGGTATTTTGATGGTCTGAGAGAGATGTCTAGTCAGATTACCTGGGATAGACGGTGGAAACCCCCGTTTTCCATAGGCCAAGTGAGAAGGAATGATTGCCCTGCGCTTCTCTCTGAGGGAAAGAATGTAAGTCACAGCCAGAGGTGGGACCAGGTGGGCCAGCAGCCTCAGTCCATCTGAAGCCCCACCAGCAATATCCTCGGAATATTCACACCCAAAACACGAACTTACCCACCTGGCACCAAACAGGTGGACCAGCAAAGGTGTCCATCCCCCCACATGCCTCCAGAGAGGCGCAGAGGCTTTGGATGCCCTCAGGGCCCAGTGACCTGGACCTACCCAGTGCAAAGCCAGAGCCCTTTATCCTACCTACTCTTGCCTCCTCTTGAAGTAGGGATAGCAGAGAAAGCCTCAACCCATGCAAAGCAGGTACCCAAGCCCGCCCTTGGGTATGGCGGGTAAGGAGCCCGCCCGTATACTCACCCCACACACATGTCAAGAAGGCTCTGCTCCAGACCTTGAGGAAGAAGACACCACTGAACAGGAAGCTACCTACATTCCCCAAATCCCAGGAGAGGAGATCAAAGGCTCCCCTTTGACCCTTGGTTGAGCAACCTGCTTCTCAAATCACTGGTTTCAAGTAGGGTATGGGGCAAGAGGAGTATTCGAGGTGGGATTTGAACCTCAGGAGGTGGCTGGTAGAGACCTGGGGGTCTTACTAATTCCCCAAGGGCATTTCCAAGGTAGCTTAAGGGTTGAAGAGGTTAAGAAAGCACTTCAGGCTGAGAAGAGGAGGAAAGAAAGGTAAGGGCCACATACCTGGGATCACCTGCTTTTGCCCAAGTTCTATAACCAGAGGGTCTCTGGTGAGGGAAGTGTCAATAACGCGTCCATCTACCAAGCTGCCCTGCGGGGAGAGAGCATCGAGAGCGCACACCTAGTACTTCTAGCTCCCAGCCGGGCAACACACACCTGGGCCGCTGGGCGGGGCAACCCGCTAGCAGCTGCAGCCTAGCGCTCCCCTCCGGGCAGAAAGGAACAGGAAGCCCCAAAGGGTTGGCACTTCTCAGAGATCTCTCCACCTTTCACTTCTCAGTGCCCAGGAGGAACTGGAGGAAAAGCAGGGAGGGGAAAGGCGCAGGGACGAGCGCCCCTCCCCCACCACGTGCTCGAAGACCCCAGAGCCCCGAGTTACTCCCGAACTACTTGCCACGTGTCCAATCCAAAGCTGACGTGTTTCATCAGGGCCCCGCCCCCTCCCAGTCCCCGCCCCGGCCCCCAGACCCCTCACCGTGTAGTGTATGTGAAGCGTGTCTCCAAAGGCGGCGGGCTCCGCACACGGTTCGGGGGGCTCCACCTATGATCGATCCGACTACAGGAGTCACGGAAGATCCTCCAAAGATTCCGTTCTTGTCCCTAGACCCGGCACCCCCCAACTCAGTTCCCGTACTTCCTCTCCTCCCTGCTTGCAGGTTCCTTTCAACCCACATTCCCGCACAAGGCCTGGCCCCCCCGCAGACCCGGACCGTCTCCTCACCAGGGTCTCCACTTGGAGGGTCCGGACAGGACTTTCGGTTTCGAACCCGGTCTCAGCCTGGCACACCACACCACTGAGCAGCAGTAGCGGCAGCAGACAGAGCGGGAGTAGTGACGGGTGCAGGGTCATGACTGGACACGGGGCAGGGCGCAAGGCACCAGGACAGGCTGCTCTGGTGGCGGTGGCTAGGACAGCGGATCCCTCGGTGCCTAGGCCAGATTGGACGGGGCGGGTCGCGACGCACCGGCTCCTCCTCCTGCAGCCCTTCCTCCACCTTGTCCCCACCTCCTGTAGGGAGGAGGCTGCGGGGAGCCCCCCTCCCAGCCTCTCAGAGAGGGAGGTCGTGGATCCCGTCAGCCCCTCTGTTAGCCGTTCCACAGCGAGAGGCTAGGTCACATAACAGCACCCATTTATGATTACCTCCTGTGTGACGGGCACTTGCCTGTAATACTCAAAACCACCCTGAAAGGTAGACATAATTGTCTCCATTTTACAGATGAGTAAATGGGTGCTCAGGGTAACTTGCCCAAGGTCATCTAGCTAGGTGGTGACAGGGACAAGATTCAAACCCAAGACTGCCAGAGTCCAACGTGTTTGCTCTCTGCTCTTGCCTGAAAAAGCCGCGCCTCCTCACACCTATTCTGGCAGCGTCTGGCTGGCCCATGCCACCCCAGCAGTTGTCAAAGGCAGCACCCCTCTCCCACCGCCACGCCTTCAGCTTGAATTTCTGGAGGTCATATATCCAAAAGAAAACAGGGAGCCGTCCCATCCCCCTGTCCTTTAGAAAGCTAATTGAAAAAGAGCAAAGGACTATTTCCAGGTCAGGAGGGCGTGAATCCCTGATCTTTTCCTGACACTACCATTTCCTTTCTTTTTTCATCAAAACTTCTCTAAAGTGAAGCTACAAATAGCCCCATTACGTTTTTACAAGGACTTCAGTTTTTATAAAGTATTTAACATTATTTCAGGTGACTCTACCAGTTCCCATTCTGCAAGATTTAAACGCTCACTGCCCACTCAGGTCTCAGCATCTGGATTCTGCTCCCTCAAAAGTCATTAGTGAGCTCAGTCACCAAATTCCTGGGTCATTTCTTGGTCCCCTGTCCTCTTTAGCGTCTGTCTGGGATTTGATGCCACTGAACTCTGATTGCCCTCCCAAGCTTTAGACAGAACTGCCTACTGGGTATCTCTACCTGGATGTCTGACCAGCACCTCAAGTCAACACACCCAATATACTCCTCATCCCTTTTTCTTCTTCCATCTTATCTGCTCTAGACTTCATTCCCAACTTCCCGTTTCTATTAGTGGCTCTGCCCTCAGCATTCTGATTTCTTCTCTCATCCTCCATATCCAGTCTCCTTTGGATTCTCCCTCCACAGCCTCTCCAGCTCTCTTTCCATTCCCAAGGGTGCCACCCTCATTAAGCCCTCATATCTCCTTAGGTTTCAAACTATGTTTAAGGTCTTTGCATAACACTGCATAAAGATTATACCTCAATTTTTAAAAAAGGGGGAAAACTTTAAAAAATAAACACAAACTACACTTCCAAGTCGCCCTTAAAGCTGGATAAGGCCATGTGACAAAGTTCTGGCCAATAAGACACAAACATGTTGGAAATGCTATCCAGGACTTCCAGGAAGGCTCCTTAAAGGGAGTTAATTTAGCTAAGAAGTGTGTCGTTATGTGCTCCTTCTCCTTCCCCCACCTCCTTCCTGGAATGCAGATGAAATGAATTATGCTCTCGCAGCCATATTAGACCACGGGGATGGAAGCTATGTGCCAGGATCTTGAAGGGAAAAAATAAAAGCCTATGTCCCTGATAACTGTAGAGCCACCATACCAGTCCTGGACTGCCTACCACCAAACACCTGCTAAGACAGAAATTAACTTATTTTTTTAAAAAAAGAAAGAAAAACGGTAGCAAACTCCTCATCCCCAGCCTCTCCCCACTCTAGCCCGTTCTGTACACAACTGCATCTGTTCAACTTGAATCACGTCACCTGCCCACTGAAAAGCCTGCCCTGGCTCCACATTGCCCAATGAATAAAACTCAGACTCCCCAACATGCCAATGGAAAGCTTTCATCTGGCCTTAATCTGCCTTTCCAAACTTGGCTTTTATTCCATTCAACTGAGAGTCCTTTAAAGGAATCTCATCTTTCTCATTTCTCTCTTTTCAGTGTCTAGAACATTATCTGACACATAGATGTTCGATAAATGTTTACGAATTCAACCAAATCCCTTTCCTGCTCATGGATTGTGCTGTGGCATCAGATGAACTGTATCAAGTGTGTTCATCTCTGAGCTCAGGCTCATGCTCTTCTTTCACCCATCAAGCTCCCTCTATGCCAAGCTCAAATATCACTGATTCTCTGAGCCAGAAGGGACTTCCCTTATTTCTGAACTTCAGGCATACACTTGGGGACATTATTGCGTTTTTCCTTGTGTTGGTTGTGTACGCCCCAGTCTTCCCTCCCCATCTCCTTGAAAGAGCCCGCTCACTGGCAAGGCGAGGTTGTGATCACGTCTGGAGTCTCTCAGGTACTAGCTGCACAGTACCCTCCATATAAGATTCTAGACAACAAATGTTTTATTTTGAATAACTATGCCATGCAATACTAAGAAACCACTAAAAAGGAAGATCTAACTACATTAGTATGGAAAATCTCTAAGACAAATGCATATATTCTTAAATTTAAAAAAGCAAGAATAGACGTGATGAGCCCTTTTACATTTGAATTTCCCCCAAATGTGTGTAGTATACTTAGAAAAGGAACTAGAAAGATGCACGCCAAATAGCCGAGGGTGGGAGATGGGAGAATAGAGGGGAACAGGCTGCACATATTGTTTTGTATATTCATGTGTTATTTGAATCTTTCACAATAAAAATTACTTTGGTTACAAAACAACTTCAAAATTGAATATTAAATGAACATGATATGTGGCCCTGTGCCACATGATGACATTTCAGTCAGCAATGGACTGCATCTGATAGCGGTCCCATAAAATTGTAATGGACCTGAAAATTTCCTATCGCCTAGTGACGCCGTAGACATCAGAGCTGTCCTAATGTCACAGCCCAATGCATTCCTCACGCTTGTGGAGACGCTGGTGTAAACAAACCGCACTGCCAGCGCAGCACATACCATTATGTACAGTACAGAACACTTGGTAAGAAATGACTGTTACTGGCTTATCTACCTACTCTGCTTTTTATCATTATTTTAGAGTGTGCTCTTTCTACTTATACAAAAGTTTGCTGTAAAAACAGTATGCCGTGTTCCACCAGCAGCAGCCTCACACACGTCCTGCTTATCGGATCTCTTGATTGCATTGTTTTCTCTTATGTTTGATTTCATCTCATGCTGTTTTGTGCAGTAACATGCTGCACAGGCTTGTAGCCTAGGAGCAATTGGCTGTACTATAGAGCCTATTAGGTGGCACATGACTGTAAAGCAATACAACAGAACGTGTGGGAGGTGTTAAATGAGTTGTGTTAACAAAGCTAAAGGAGCCAGATTAAGGGGGGAAAAAGTCCTTGTGATTAGCGAGGTCACAGGCAGCTTTGTGTATCTTAAAGGAAAGTGGTTATTTCCTAAAAAATGAGAAAGGGGATAAAGGCAGAGGGCCAGATATTTGGGGGAAATGATTGGATCAGTTTGACTCAAGTAAGGGATTTAGCCAGGAGAGTAGAGGTAAGCGCTGGTTGTGGAGAGCCTTGAATGTCAGACTGAGGCAGCAGGAGTTCGTGGAAGTTTCTGAGCAAGGGATGATAATGCATACCACTGATGCATGAGCTGACTGGAATGGCGTCGTGAAGGTGGAAGACTACTGTCCAGGTCTGAGGTTGTCTGGGAATCTGATGGGCAGGTGAAGAGGAAGTAGGGGTGAAGTGAAGAGGGTGGTAGTAGGAATGGAAAGGGCAAAACTAACATAACAAGATCACCCACAGAGGGCAGCACAAGCCCACTTGGACCCAGGAGGCACCAGAGAGGAAGGTGCTGTCTCCTTGGATCAAGTTAGGAGGCACCTGAAGGACCCAGAAAGGTGAGATGGTTCTAGGAAAGGTAGGCGAGCTGGCCCAACCCTGACCGGAAGGGTAACTTAATCAGAGGACCACACCTGGAAAGGCTTCGACCCTCAAAGGGATCTCTGTCGGCCAGTATGAGAAACCTGACCCCAGCCCCTGGCTTCTAAAACTCACGGGGCAGCCACCAGGCCCAGCTTGGTTAAGGACAATGATGTTTATTTACTCATCAAGGATGACTGCCTATTATGTGCCACATACACAGTAAGCAGGGCACAGCTTTTTAAATGTTTTGAATGTTTATTTTTAACAGATTGTTAATAAAAAGGCTGTAAGTCGGTATATGCACATCTGGGTTCAAAATGCCATATTTTCAAGGGCATGCATACCCTGACTGTTTTCTTTTCCAGTATGGTTATGCACTCATTCATCCAAGAATGAGTGTTATGTGCTCCCCTCCACCCCCCACTGCCACGGCTATTGTAGCCAGGGGGCCACAGCATCCCATCAATGCAAGATCTGGCATAGGCAAAAACAGAGATTCCCCATCGCCTATTACCTAACACCAAGAAAGCACTTCTTTCCTATATTCAAAAATCAGAAGCTAGCATCCAAATCTCTGTGGTTCAGAGCCCCAAGATAAGCCCCCCAACCCTTAAAAGGCCTTGTACTCAATTCTGTCCTAAGATGGCTCCCAACAATGTATGGGATGGAGGTGGAGGTGGGCAGGAGGGGATGCCAGGTGAACAAGTTCATTCTCAAGTCTCCTCGCTGGCCTGCACAGACCTCCTCAGAGACAGCTCTCAATACCTGGTTTGGAGGAAGTGTTGGGAGGAAGGGTACATGGGTGGAACTGTTCAGCTCTGGGCAGAGTGAGTCTTAAGTATCCTTTCTATTCCACCATGTTCAGTTCAGAAGCCAGATTTGCTCCTAGAGCCCGGACACTTTTGTACAGGCTGTTGCCAAAGTGACACAAAAGCAGACACTCACCTTCAAGCCTTGATGGTGAACGGTCCCAATTCAAGTTCCTCACTTCCAGACCTCCAACCACTGCCTCCAGTGGCACTGTCCCCTTTACCATACTCAAGCCTGGGATTTCATCAGACCTAACCCTTTGCTCAGGAACTCAGGGTCATCTTTACCCATCACAGCAACCAGGGCCAGGAAACCCAATTAGAATGAAAAACCTGCAGTGGAAGTAAGGTATCTGGATCCTGTCACTCCCCAGCAACCAGCGTGCTACACCATCCCTCCAGTTACCAGATTAGAAAGTAGACAACTGGAAAAGAGTCTGTGCTTAGTATTACGACTGCCTGCCCAAAGACCTCACTCTCTGCACCAGGCAGCAGCAAAGGAAAAGGAACCCCTACACAGTGATTCCCCAACTGTCACTATCCCACATGGTGCACTATGGTTATTCCAAAGGATTCCAGAGCATTCCAGAAATGGATTCCCAGGTATCTCCCTCAGTACAGTGGTTTGACTTCATTCTTAGAACAGGTCTGGAAACACACAAGGTACTAAATATCTGCCAATTTTCTGCTCTGACCCATCTAGGCCCTTGAACTGGAAGTGATGCAGTGAACGCCCAAGGCCTTCAGACCTTACACCATGAATCTGAGAATTTCACAGATACCCATACTCATTCTCCCCATGGCTGCCCCCATACTCTGGAATGAATCTCCATCTCACCTGGACCAATCCAAGGCCTTCCACTGGTTTTCTCCAGGCTCAAATCCCTTGCCCAGATAATCCTGAAGTGGACCCTGGGCCCAGGTCCCCTGACAAGTCATGGCTAAAGAGCTACTCATGTTCTGAGAAGATGAGGTTGCTGTCTGTCCTAAGAGTTGGGTGCTAAGCATATAACTTCCAGGTTAAGTCTCCCCTCTCGTCCACCCATAACCCCCCACCAAAAAGCTGGAAGGTTTAAGTAACTGCCACAAGAGGGCTCCCTCCACCCCCTTCCTGGCATTCTAAACCGAGTGCTAAGGGTCAGAAGGGACTAGGTCATCCTCTTTCCCAAGTTTGTTCAGGGGTCAAAAGACCACCACTGGCCTGCCGTCCAGTTGAAGTCCTCTCCATTATCATTATCTTCTGAGAGGCTGTAGCTCTAGAAGGTATCTATTTATTAGTATACAAATGAAGAACTTGGGAAAGGAGCTCCTAACTGCTTATAACCTCAATCACCAAGGACTTTTGAGGAGTTTAGAAGAAAGTTTCATCTGATTTTGAAGGGTAAGTGGGTCATGTTCAAAGTTCACAGAGTTGCTAGAGGGATGTCTGGTTGTAGTTTAAGAGTTTCATAAGGACAGAAGCACTGATCCTTGAGGGTGATGGCTTATTTTAATAACAGGAGAGGGGCCGAAAAGGAAAATTGGAAAGGGAACAGGAAGGTAAATGAATAGAAATGACATACTGGTACTTGGGGCTCTCAAACTTATATATGCCTAACACTTTCCCTATCCCACAGAACAGGGTGGGAGGACCTCTGTCCCCAAAGCCTAAGAAAATGGTTAAGAGTCGGGAAGGCCTGCCTGGCTCACTCAGACCTCACCCACGCCAAGGATAGCACCGTCCCTTTCTTTGCCTGGAGCCAGACAATAGTAGCAGGAGAGGAAGAGAGTAGTGGTGGGAGATGGGAGGACGGAAGCTTTATGAAAATGGTCTTTTTCCCAAGATGTTTGTGGAATACCTGGATGAGGCTGGCATACTGACCACAGGGAACTACGTGCTTAAAGTAGAGGGGAAGCAGGGCCATCAGTTGTAAGGAGGATCAAGATCATTACATTACCCAACCTTTGGCTCACTCACTGCCAAAGCCCAGAACCAAATGAGTGAGGGGACTCCAATCTGTGGATGAGGGGACCCTCTTCCCACTAGAAGCACCTGATGCACAGGGCTGAGAGGTCTGAGAATAAAGGCAGGATGGGGCACTCAGAGTTCAGGGTCTTCTAGCCACTGAAGACTCTCAAGTCTACAACAGGTGATAAATTAGCTAAGTTCAGGGTTAAACCCTTTAGAACTAGAGGAGCAAAGTCACAAGGCCCTCGCACTCTGGCGCCCAACACATGCAGGCCTCCGTCTGTGGTATAATGGGAGGGAGTAATAAGCAGTGTGCAGATGAGCCCAAGTTCCTCCATAACCTCAAAGTCAAGTGCCCTTTACCCCTCTGCTGACGGGAGCAGTCTGGAGAGAGGGACGAGAGGAAGAACTCCCCTCACCATTAAACAACTGTCCAATGGCTGCTGCACAGCAAGGATGAAGGTCTGCTCCAAAGCTGCATAAAACAAGTTTAATTTCCAACCAGGGTCACAGTCATCGCGTATCCCACATTTTGAGCAAGGAGAGAGAAGGTGAGTTATTAAACATACACAGTCTACATTCCAGAGGAGGAAAAAAGAAGAGAAAAATCAGTTCAGAACTGCAGTTACCACTATAACACCACAAACAAATTTTGGGGGGAAAGTGGGAGAATCCCCAAGGAGAAGAAAGGCTGGAATAAAGGAAAGCATAAAATTAAACCTACCAGAGGAGAGTGAGGGAGGGAGTGGGCAAAAATGGAATGAAACACCCAATCCCAAAAGAACTTGTAGGTGAATGGGAATGTAGAAAGGTCCACCCCTGCCAAGGGTCTAGCAGCCAGGGATACACTGAGAAGATCACTTACTGCCCCCTGCTGGACACATCTGGAGCAGCATCCAACAACCTCCACGGCTGTTTCCTAACACCTTTAGCCCCTTGGTCCCGGGAGCCCCCCCAAAACGAGTGGGGGTGGGCCTGAAATAAGGAAAACCTATTTGGGACTGGCATCTAACTAGGGAGGGTCAGAGAGGGAGTGAGACGGGAGAAGAGGCAAAGTCCTCACCGACCACAAAGATTAAATAGAATGGGGAATCCTAAGCAGGAAAGAAACAAGGAAAGGGATGACAAACAGGCAATAGCACTGAATGAGTTAGAAGGCAAAGAGTTCAGGGAGAGAGGCAGCAGGAGCAAAGAAATCTCAGGAATAGAGACAGAAGCAAAAAAAAAAAAAAGTGTGGAGCGAAGCATCTGTGGGGTCCGGGGAATGAATACATGTTAAAATGAAATAAAGCTCCAGCACCCCGCCCTCCCTCCACCACCACACACACATACATACACACAAAGGCCTAGAGAGCAAGAGATCTGCACACACCCACCGCATCTTGGGTAAGTAAAACATCACTAAGGAACTGGCACTGAGGGAGACACCCCTGGAACCTCTCTTTCACAGTTCAGCCTGGGGTGGGGTAAAGGGTATTGATTTACGTGTTATAGACAAAGGTGGCAGGAAGCCTGGCCCCATGGAGTGGGGTTTGGGACAGCCCTTCTGGGAAGGGGGTCCCTCAGCCATGCTATGGGGGGCCCTGGGTCCTGACCTTAGCAGAAAGGTATGGGCAGCCGTCTTGGAGCTCAGGGCGCAGCCAGCACACACAGGAGCCCACAGAAAAGGCACGGCTTCACAGAAACCGCAGAAGTCAGGACCTCAGGGACAAGCGCCCCCTGTCGACAGAGAGACGCAGTAGCAGCAGCTTCTGAACAACTACATGGTAATAGGGGGAGGACCCTGAAGACCCCTGCATCCCACCAGCACCAACAACCACTTCAGAGTTCTATTTCCTTCACTCCAAGCCCCATATCCATTTATTGGAGTGGGTGAAGAGGGCAGGGGAAAGCTGTTGGGATGGAGGTGGGAGGCACAGCAGGACCGTCTGAGTCTGGAAACAGAATAGAAAATTTCCATCCTTCAGCACATCCTGGACTTGCCAGAAAAACAGAACTGAAGAATAGGGGCATTGATATTGAGGTCTGCTATATCAACCCCACTCCCCACGCAGCCACCCAGCCAGCCCTGGTCAGGCTAGCAGAACTACTAGCGTGAGGAAACTTCTGACAAAGGACAGATAAACCACTCAGCCCCCAAGATCAAAAGACTGGGAGGGGTGCGGGTGGGGGGAGGACAGGAAGGAATAGGACTGATCCATGCCTCACCTTCTCCTAAAAACAAAAGAGGATGAAGATGGAAAACCTAAGGCCCTCCCCCCAGTACTCTGGGTCCCAAACACACCCCATGATCTTGCTAACTCCACCTCCCCCTCAGGCTCCTGAGGAACAGACCTAGGATGAGGGGGAGAATCAGATGAATACTGGGCTGATAAGAGTGAGTGGGTTCCTCTCTCCTGCCCACTAACAAGGCAGGGAAGAACGGCCTCTCCTTGGGAACAGTCATCTAGAGATAAATGCCACACCCCTGTCCTAAGCAGGGTGGAGAGAGGGGTACGAGGAAGATGACGGTGGAAAATCCATCATCTAGCCTATCATCCAGGAAAACCTACCTGCACAGAAGAGAGGAACCAGTGTGAGACTGGGGCAGTCTTCCCTCCACCTACTTCCCTTTATCTCAGCAACATGAGAGGGACAAGTGACAGGCTAGAGTGGGCAGTGTCCTGGCTCCAAGCCCTGAGCTGCACTCCACCCCCTCCACCCTTCTCCCTGGCCCCCACATATATGTCTCTCTATACATGTATATACATGCGCACACATGCAGGCACACACAGAGAGGCCCGTGCAATTTCCATGTAGAACAGGGAGACGGTGGCGAAGGAAAGGACGGTAGGAGAGGGGCCTGCCTGTAGGAAGAGGGACTCAGATGCCAAGAGCACAGCAACCAGAGCCAAACGAAGCAAACAGAGAGACTACCCCACCCCCTCCCGAACCTCAGAGGAGTGGGGGGGCACCCCATGAAACCATTAACAACCTTGTTTTTGTTTTAAATCTGGTAAATTGGAATGATTCATCATTAGGACAGCAATTGGGAACTGGTCATGGACAGGGGAAGGAGGGGAGAAAGGAGAGGCAAGGCTCTTGTTGGGCATGCGGACATGATACCCAGGGCCCTGGCCATACTGGCAACAGGAAGGAAGGGGTAGGGCTGGGGCAGGGAGACAGTAGGTATGTCACGGGTGGGTGGGGTGCTTGGACAGGGCTGCCTGGCTCTCACTTCTTGTTTTTGAGCTGATTGGCCAGCCAGTCCAGGCCTTCGTACAGCCCGTCCCCGCTGGTGGCACAGGTGGCCTGAATGTACCAGTTGCGATGACGCAGGGAATGCAGGCCCAACTTGTCTGTGATCTCAGCAGCATTCATAGCATTAGGCAAATCCTGGAGTGAGATGAAAACACACAAAACGGAGCCTGAGGATCTTTCAAAGGCTTCTAGAGCGCTCATCTACGTACCAACAGTACCCTTTCCTCCTTCACCATAGGGACCCAGAACAAGAGCCTAAAGAGCAGCTTTGGATTTAGTCATCCCAGAACCCCAGCTCCAAGGCATTAGAAGTCATTCCACTTGGTTGGTGGAAACCAAATAGAGGAGAAGTGATTCAGACTGGGCAAAGAATCGAGTCTGTTTGACCACAGGAGGGATGGCAGATCCACTGAAGTAGACAACAGGTAAGATGAAAGGGATTTGAGGTGATTTCTATGACACCAATCCCTGAAGGTGGAATGTTGCTAATTAAAGCCAGAGTGGGGGAGAAGAGGAGCATAAAGAAGCCACAGAAGGGCAGCTGGTTAGCTCAGTGGTTAGAGCACAGTGCTCATAACACCAAGGTTCGAGTCCCACATGGGCCCGGGAGCCGCGCCTTCCACAACTAGATTGAAAAATGACTCGACATCCTGGAAAAACACACTGCTCCCCAATATTCCCCAATGAAAAAGAAAAAAGAAGCCAAAAAATCCCATTTCCCACGTTACCAAAATTGAGAACATAATCCCAGGGCTTTCCACACAATGAGCTCCAAGGCCCCTGATTTCTGCAGCCAAGTTGCCCTCTCTCTAATCCAGGAGTGGGGACATATCTCACCTGTTTGTTTGCAAAGACGAGGAGCACTGCATCCCGGAGCTCGTCCTCTGCCAGCATCCTCATAAGCTCCTCCCGGGCCTCATTCACTCGCTCCCGATCATTGCTGTCCACCACAAATATCAGCCCTAGGGAGGCAGAGCACGGGCTGCACAGAACGACAAGCAAACTTCCCTCCCTCACCACCAAAAGGTGCCTTCTTCCTTATACCCTCCAAATATCTGCCTCCTTTGCTCCTCTTCTCCCACCCCTAGGAGCTGCAGCAGGGCCAGTTGGCTGCCCATAACCAAGAGCAACAGCCACACTCTCAGCTCACACCCAATAACCCACAGCTCACACCCAATAACCCAAGTCCCTGAGTGATTCACAGGCTGTACCTTGGGTGTTCTGGAAGTAGTGTCTCCAGAGAGGCCGAATCTTGTCCTGGCCACCAACATCCCAAACTGTGAAGCTGATGTTCTTGTACTCCACTGTCTCCACATTGAACCCTTGGAAAAAACAGGTAATCGGGCCACTTGGCTTCAAACAATGCCCCAGTGGGTTGATCTCGGTTTCCCCAAGTTTCGGCCATGATCCCAACAAAGGAAAGAAAGCTAGGGCTTCCTCAGAACTGGCATTTCTTGACCTCATTGCCTAGGGCCAAAAAGAAAAACTAACAGAAGTGGAAGAGGATGAGGAAGGCCAACCAGGAGGTTCACAATTGCCTGGGTAATGGGAGCCAACCTTCCCAACTCATTCTCCCAGCCTTTGGCGCTCCCTCCTACAAAGAAATGACTCAGCCCCACTCCTGTACTGTGGCCACCAGAGTCTGTCTCAGCTAAGAACTGGGCCTGCGAAGCAGAGTGAAGAAAAAAAAGTGAGCTACAGTCTGGAGCCCGAAATGCAGAACCAGCTACGAATGATAATCCGGAGTCCCATCCACCAGGCAAATGTTCTCCGTTCCCACAAGCAGGTCTTAACCAGGATCAGGGCCACCGAGGATCTACACTGAAGCAACTCCAGGCCTCTGGCAAGAACATCAAAGGCCGTCACCTGCTTTCCAAACAGCATAGAGAACAAACCAGCTCAGTACCTGAGGGCAACTGTTGAGTGCCAGGCTGCAAAAGTTCCCGCATCAGAGAAGGCCAGGGTAGGTGGGCAAACGGCAGCCCCAACACCTGCTAGTGAGCTAAATAACCATGCTTCCCTGAACCCCACAAATTGCATGGACTTGCCTGGTGGCCGGGTGGGGAATCTCGGAATAGGCCCCCTGCCTGGCTCAGGGCTGGCATGAAAGCCTGCATGCGAGCTGTGCCCTTACCAATGGTGGGGATGGTGGTGACAATCTCCCCCAGTTTCAGCTTATACAGGATGGTGGTCTTCCCGGCAGCATCCAGGCCCACCATCAGGATACGCATTTCCTTCTTCCCAATCAGGCTCTTGAGAAGGTTCCCAAAGATGTTGCCCATGATCACAGCAGCTGCTTTCTGAGGACCGCGGGGCCCAAGTGGGGCGGTGGCAGTCTGGTTTTCACCTGGTCCCTGGTACGGAGAACTTGATCCTAGGCAAAGAAATGTAAGCTCGTTACTGCCATCTGCTTGTCAGGATCTTGTGTAAATGGGATTTGTCAAAGTCATGGTTGGAGGACCATGAAGACTGAGACCCACTCAGACACATTTGAACCTTTGGGAGTGGAGACAAAGCAGTGAACACTCAGGACCCCTGCTCTGCCAGCAATCTACCTATGTGTCTTGGGAGTTGTTTCACCTGCCCATAGCTACACTGTAAATGGAGGGGTGCGGAACTAGATTTCTAAAGTCCCTTCCATTCCGACAATCGACACTATACTTGCAGGTGTTGCGACATCATTAATGCCCCTCCCTCCCTCCCCCAACACTACCCTAAGACTTCTGGAAAGGGTGAGAGAGGAGGGAGTGGAATGAGGAGTGGCTCTCTGTGACTCCCGACAAGGCTTGCCAGGTTCCCCAGGTTTATGCTGCTTTACTCAAAAGACTGCTTCTTCGATTCTTCTATTTCTGCAATACCTTCCTTCTACATACCAAAATTAATGGGGACGAAATAAGAAAGCAGCCTAAGAGGCTGATCCTTTCTGTTCTGTGAAAAGCTGGCTGCTAAACTGTGCCCTGTTCATACACCAGTATGCTGAGAGTTGGCAGGAGGTGTGGGAAGAGGCTACTCCTCATTCCTCAGCCAGGTAAATCCTAGACTTGCCACGGCCCATCCAAGGACAGCGGCTCCACACAGTCTCCTGCAATGAGGCTTTCTTTCCCTGATTCTTTTCTAACCCCCTTCAGTCTACTCTCCACAGCCAGACTGAGTTTAAAACCAAAATCAGGTCATGTCGCTCCTCTGTTCAAAAACCTCTCTTGGCTTCTTATCTCCTGTTCAGTAAAACCCAAAGCCTGTAAGGTCCTACACAACTTGCAATCTCCCTGCGTCTCTCATCATATCTCCCCTTTGCTTCCTCCACTTCAATTCCCCAACACTTTCCTGCCTCAAAGCTTCTGTACTTGCTATTTATTCTGCCTCGAATGCTTCCTCTGCCAGACAACCTTCATGGAGTACTCCTTCACTTCCTGCAGGTGTCTGAATGTCACGATATCAAAGAGGCTTTCCATAACCACCTACAAAACACATTCGCACACCACCACCACCGCCACCACTCTCTATCCCATTTATCCCACTTTACTTTTCTTCAGAGTACTTATCACCATCTGACACATCACATATTTGTTTCTTCTCCTCCTACTATGTCTACCTGCTGTGTCTGTAGGCTCCTTGCCTATTTTGTTCACTGCTATGTTCCTGGGCCCTTAAAGAATGCCTGGTCCATAGCAGGTGAATAACTGAACTAACTCTCAGGGTCTCTACTGCCCTCCCTAGTAGCTTACTCAGATCAGACATTTATGCCTGATACATAGTAGGCCCTTACCAAACACCTGCTGAAAAAAATGAAGGGAGCAGTAAAGACCACTATAAAGGTACAGAATGCCCACTCCAACCATTGCCCACCAACAGACAGGATCAGAGAGTCATCCATTCCCTCTCTTTTTCCTTCCCCTCCCTATGGCACAGGACAGCCACAGAAATACATCTTTAAAACAACAATGAAATGGGGGTTCAGAATCGCCCGTGCCAGCCAGTTCTCTGTGCCTGCAGGAGACATGCGTCAGCGGGCAGCTTATTCAGCAATCACCATATGCCAGCTGCTGGCATTCTCTATGGAGTCTGGGAACCAGAGATACACACACACCCCAAACCCAGCAGGCGAAGGAACAGGTCAAGACAGAGTGCACTCAAACCCAAGAATGTGAAAAGTGGATGGGGAGGAATCCTATTTACAAG
This sequence comes from Rhinolophus hipposideros, assembly GCF_964194185.1. Lineage (NCBI taxonomy): Eukaryota > Metazoa > Chordata > Mammalia > Chiroptera > Rhinolophidae > Rhinolophus > Rhinolophus hipposideros. The sequence goes on from NC_138055.1 coordinate 50,504,875, forward strand.
CTAAAGCATGGGGGTTTGGTGGGAGTTTAGCTGCTTTTGCAAAAACTATGTCAGGTTGGTTTGTTTGTTTTTTTCTTAGTCTCCTCAGTTTGCAGCAAATTCCAGACTAGTACAAAGGGGCCAGATCAACAGCCCCTGGAGACCAAAGTACTAGTTTGTCCAAAAAACAGAAACAATGAGTGCTTATGGAATGTTTCATCTTCAAAGCCTTCCCCAGACATCCACTAATGAAGCAGGCGTGGTGCTCCCTGTAGGTTCCCCAGACGAGCCCTGCCCCTGACCCAGAGGGCTCACATCCCAGGGAGAGGACCTGGCTCAACCTTAGGGCTCAACTTCAGCCAAGTCGCCCACTGGCCATCCTCCCTGCCCATCCTGCCTCAACCCACCCAGGCACACAGAGTCTCAAGGATCCCTGGAGCAGGTAGGGACACCTGCCCAGCTAATAAGATCAGATCCCACCAACCTTGGCAATCTGTGGTAGTCAGACTGCTGGTTCTGCTACCATCACCTCCAGAGACTTAAACCTTTCAGTAAAGTCTTCCTAGCTTTCATCTCT